>NW_026646510.1:0-352000 GCF_949987535.1 Balaenoptera acutorostrata
ATGAGAAATGAGGAGCGTTTTAGAAACCTTTCCCGATCACACGGTGTACCATCTTCTGGGTTTCTGATGCATGTTTTCGATGTAGGAAGATGCCCTTGAACCTGGAGATTTGGGACCCATGGGATGGGTACCACGCAGTATTCCTTTAAAGGGTCTGCGTTTGCTCCCCCAACCTCACCAAACCTGTCAGTCCCAAGAGCGTCCACCCTTATGTCTCAATCAGCTGTGGGTCTAGATATGGTCACTACAGGTGGCATCACAGCCCCTGAACGAATTTGGTAAGAATTTCTCTCTCTTTCACTGTCTTTGTTTCACGGGTTTTTAAAAGTAATTGATTTTTATAATGGGGTTTAGCTGCTTTTCACTACTGTGTTTATGCCGCTTTACACCCACTAGACTCACTTACAGAGAGATATCAATACATAGGTTTTAAGATTCTTACTAGTCAGATATATTCTTGGGCGGTGAATAGGGGGTCTTGAGTCCAGTTCACTGAGCAAGGAGTAGGTCTTGTCTATTACATATTGGGTTTATGGAACGGTATCTGAGCTAATTTGAAGCCCTTGTTTTATGCATCACCCCATCTCACCTTTCCCGTTAAGCAGCCATCGTGTGTTTTCTAAACGTGTGACTCTGTTCTGTTTTGTAAGTCAGTTCAAGTGTAGCGGTTTTTACATTCCCTCTATAAGTGATATCTTTTGATAAGTGTCTTTTTTTGTGTGACTTATTTCACTTAGAATCGTCGTACCTAAATCCACTCATCATGCTGCTACTAGCCTTATGAGGTTGATTTCATGGCTGAGTGATATTCCATTGTACATAAGGACCACAACTTCTTTATCCATTTTTCTCTTTCCTGGGATATTTAAGGTGTAACGAAGTGGAGGTTCTTGTCAACAGAGCAGCCCTAAACTTTGGGATGCCTGTGTCTTGCTGATTTTTAGTTTTCCCAATTTATACGCCCATGAGTGGAAGTGCCCTATGCTCTGTAAGCTGAGTTTTTTAGATGTTTCAGGACACACCGTACACTTCTCCAGAGTGGCTGTTGGCAATTTACATCCCGCCCATCAGCGTAGCAAGGCTCCCGTTTCTCCATGGCCTGTCCTGCATTTCTGGTTTTGACACTTTATTCAGCATGGCCCTTTTGACCGATGGGAAGCGAGACTTCTTTGTAGCGCTGATTTGCCTTTCCAGGTTGCTTGGTTGGCCAAAAAGGGCGTATGCGTTTTTTCCTGAATATATTCAGGAAAAAACGCATACGCCCTTTTTGGCCAAGGGCATCATTGTCGAGGTTTCGCCGCTTTTCCTGTGCTTTAAAGGCGATTCGAATCTACCTCCTGAAATCTGTTTCCTGCAATTCTGCCTTGCTTTCAAATCCTCTTCGTTGCCTTCCCTCGATATATTTGTGGACGAGAGTTATCATTTTTACCTCTGCAGGTTTGTGAATTGCAGTGCCCCTGAGCTCCATTTTTCAACTCGCTTTCTTGGGAGCTGGCCGCAAAAGCGCAGGATTGCTTCAGGCCCTATTCTGGTTCCGGGCGCAGGCTGAGCCTGTGGTTAATTCTTCTTCCTGATGGGAAAATAGAGTGAGCTGTGCCTGTCCCAACACCTAGAGCTAGTCTCTCATTGGTTCCCCCTCTTCCCGTTCATCCTCAGGACAAATTGCAACGTGTACGGAACAGGAGGTTAAAGGTGCTGATTCTCCAAGGAGGGAGATTGCTAGTAAAGCGGCTGGAATGGCGAACCCGAGCACAAGGAGATGAGAAATGAGGAGCGTTTTAGAAACCTTTCCCGATCACACGGTGTACCATCTTCTGGGTTTCTGATGCATGTTTTCGATGTAGGAAGATACCCTTGAACCTGGAGATTTGGGACCCATGGGATGGGTACCACGCAGTATTCCTTTAAAGGGTCTGCGTTTGCTCCCCCAACCTCACCAAACCTCTCAGCCCCAAGAGGGTCCATCCTTATGTCTCAATCAGCTGTGGGTCTAGATATGGTCAATCCAGGTGGCATCACAGCCCCTGAACGAATTTTGTAAGAATTTCTCTCTCTTTCACGGTCTTTGTTCACGGGTATTTTAAAGTATTTGATTTTTATAACGGGGTTTAGATGCTTTTCACTGCTCTGTTTCTGCCGCTTTACACCCACTTGACTCACTTACAGAGAGATATCAATACATAGGTTTTAACATTCTTACTAGTCAGATATATTCTTGGGCGGTGAATAGGGGGTGTTGAGTCCAGTTCACTGAGCAAGGAGTAGGTCTTGTCTATTACATATTGGGTTTATGGAACGGTATCTGAGCTAATTTGAAACCCTTGTTTTATGCATCACCCCACCTCTCCTTTCCCGTTAAGCAGCCATAGTGTGTTTTCTAAACGTGTGACTCTATTTTGTTTTGTAATTCAGTTCAAGTGTAGCGGTTTTTCCATTCCCTCTATAAGTGATATCTTCTGATAAGTGTCTTTTTCTGTGTGACTTATTTCACTTAGAATCGTCGTAGCTAAATCCACTCATCATGCTGCTACTAGCCTTATGACGTTGATTTCATGGCTGAGTGATATTCCATTGTACATAAGGACCACAACTTCTTTATCCATTTTTCTCTTTCCTGGGATATTTAAGGTGTAACGAAGTGGAGGTTCTTGTCAACAGAGCAGCCCTAAACTTTGGGGTGCCCTTGTCTTGCTGATTTTAAGTTTTCCCAATTTATACGTCCATGAGTGGAAGTGCCCTATGCTCTCTAAACTGAGTTTTTTAGATGTTTCAGGACACACAGTACACTTCTCGAGAGTGGCTGTTGGCAATTTACATCCCGCCCATCAGCGTAGCAAGGCTCCCGTTTCTCCTTGGCCTGTCCTGCATTTCTGGTTTTGACACTTTATCCAGCATGGCCCTTTTGACCGATGGGAGGCGAGACTTCTTTGTAGCGCTGATTTGCCTTTCCAGGTTGCTTGGTTGGCCAAAAAGGGCGTATGCGTTTTTTCCTGAATATATTCAGGAAAAAACGCATACGCCCTTTTTGGCCAAGGGCATCATTGTGGAGGTTTTGCCTCTTTTCCTGTGCTTTGAAGGCGATTCGAATCTACCTCCTGAAATCTGTTTCCTGCAATTCTGCCTTGCTTACAAATCCTCTTCGTTGCCTTCCCTCGATATATTTGTGGACGAGAGTTATCATTTATAACTCTGCAGGTTTGTGAATTGCAGTGCCCCTGAGCTCCATTTTTCAACTCGCTTTCTTGGGAGCTGGCCGCAAAAGCGCAGGATTGCTTCAGGCCCTATTCTGGTTCCGGGCGCAGGCTGAGCCTGTGGTTAATTCTTCTTCCTGATGGGAAAATAGAGTGGCCTGTGCCTGTCCCAACACCTAGAGCAGTCTCTCATTGGTTCCCCCTCTTCCCGTTCATCCTCAGGACAAATTGCAACGTGTACGGAACAGGAGGTTAAAGGTGTTGATTCTCCAAGGAGGGAGATTCCTAGTAAAGCGGCTGGAATGGCGAACCCGAGCACAAGGAGATGAGAAATGAGGAGCGTTTTAGAAACCTTTCCCGATCACACGGTGTACCATCTTCTGGGTTTCTGATGCATGTTTTCGATGTAGGAAGATGCCCTTGAACCTGGAGATTTGGGACCCATGGGATGGGTACCACGCAGTATTCCTTTAAACGGTCTGCGTTTGCTCCCCCAACCTCACCAAACCTGTCAGTCCCAAGAGCGTCCACCCTTATGTCTCAATCAGCTGTGGGTCTAGATATGGTCAATACAGGTGGCATCACAGCCCCTGAACGAATTTGGTAAGAATTTCTCTCTCTTTCACTGTCTTTGTTTCACGGGTTTTTAAAAGTAATTGATTTTTATAATGGGGTTTAGCTGCTTTTCACTACTGTGTTTATGCCGCTTTACACCCACTAGACTCACTTACAGAGAGATATCAATACATAGGTTTTAAGATTCTTACTAGTCAGATATATTCTTGGGCGGTGAATAGGGGGTCTTGAGTCCAGTTCACTGAGCAAGGAGTAGGTCTTGTCTATTACATATTGGGTTTATGGAACGGTATCTGAGCTAATTTGAAGCCCTTGTTTTATGCATCACCCCATCTCACCTTTCCCGTTAAGCAGCCATCGTGTGTTTTCTAAACGTGTGACTCTGTTCTGTTTTGTAAGTCAGTTCAAGTGTAGCGGTTTTTACATTCCCTCTATAAGTGATATCTTATGATAAGTGTCTTTTTCTGTGTGACTTATTTCACTTAGAATCGTCGTAGCTAAATCCACTCATCATGCTGCTACTAGCCTTATGACGTTGATTTCATGGCTGAGTGATATTCCATTGTACATAAGGACCACAACTTCTTTATCCATTTTTCTCTTTCCTGGGATATTTAAGGTGTAACGAAGTGGAGGTTCTTGTCAACAGAGCAGCCCTAAACTTTGGGATGCCTGTGTCTTGCTGATTTTTAGTTTTCCCAATTTATACGCCCATGAGTGGAAGTGCCCTATGCTCTGTAAGCTGAGTTTTTTAGATGTTTCAGGACACACCGTACACTTCTCGAGAGTGGCTGTTGGCAATTTACATCCCGTCCATCAGCGTAGCAAGGCTCCCGTTTCTCCATGGCCTGTCCTGCATTTCTGGTTTTGACACTTTATTCAGCATGGCCCTTTTGACCGATGGGAAGCGAGACTTCTTTGTAGCGCTGATTTGCCTTTCCAGGTTGCTTGGTTGGCCAAAAAGGGCGTATGCGTTTGTTCCTGAATATATTCAGGAACAAACGCATACGCCCTTTTTGGCCAAGGGCATCATTGTCGAGGTTTCGCCGCTTTTCCTGTGCTTTAAAGGCGATTCGAATCTACCTCCTGAAATCTGTTTCCTGCAATTCTGCCTTGCTTTCAAATCCTCTTCGTTGCCTTCCCTCTATATATTTGTGGACGAGAGTTATCATTTTTACCTCTGCAGGTTTGTGAATTGCAGTGCCCCTGAGCTCCATTTTTCAACTCGCTTTCTTGGGAGCTGGCCGCAAAAGCGCAGGATTGCTTCAGGCCCTATTCTGGTTCCGGGCGCAGGCTGAGCCTGTGGTTAATTCTTCTTCCTGATGGGAAAATAGAGTGAGCTGTGCCTGTCCCAACACCTAGAGCTAGTCTCTCATTGGTTCCCCCTCTTCCCGTTCATCCTCAGGACAAATTGCAACCTGTACGGAACAGGAGGTTAAAGGTGCTGATTCTCCAAGGAGGGAGATTGCTAGTAAAGCGGCTGGAATGGCGAACCCGAGCACAAGGAGATGAGAAATGAGGAGCGTTTTAGAAACCTTTCCCGATCACACGGTGTACCATCTTCTGGGTTTCTGATGCATGTTTTCGATGTAGGAAGATAACCTTGAACCTGGAGATTTGGGACCCATGGGATGGGTACCACGCAGTATTCCTTTAAAGGGTCTGTGTTTGCTCCCCCAACCTCACCAAACCTCTCAGCCCCAAGAGGGTCCATCCTTATGTCTCAATCAGCTGTGGGTCTAGATATGGTCAATCCAGGTGGCATCACAGCCCCTGAACGAATTTTGTAAGAATTTCTCTCTCTTTCATGGTCTTTGTTAACGGGTATTTTAAAGTATTTGATTTTTATAATGGGGTTTAGCTGCTTTTCACTGCTGTGTTTCTGCCGCTTTACACCCACTTGACTCACTTACAGAGAGATATCAATACATAGGTTTTAACATTCTTACTAGCCAGATATATTCTTGGGCCGTGAATAGGGGGTGTTGAGTCCAGTTCACTGAGCAAGGAGTAGGTCTTGTCTATTACATATTGGGTTTATGGAACGGTATCTGAGCTAATTTGAAACCCTTGTTTTATGCATCACCCCACCTCTCCTTTCCCGTTAAGCAGCCATAGTGTGTTTTCTAAACGTGTGACTCTGTTCTGTTTTGTAAGTCAGTTCAAGTGTAGCGGTTTTTACATTCCCTCTAAAAGTGATATCTTCTGATAAGTGTCTTTTTCTGTGTGACTTATTTCACTTAGAATCGTCGTACCTAAATCCACTCATCATGCTGCTACTGGCCTTATGAAGTTGATTTCATGGCTGAGTGATATTCCATTGTACATAAGGACCACAACTTCTTTATCCATTTTTCTCTTTCCTGGGATATTTAAGGTGTAACGAAGTGGAGGTTCTTGTCAACAGAGCAGCCCTAAACTTTGGGATGCCTGTGTCTTGCTGATTTTTAGTTTTCCCAATTTATACGCCCATGAGTGGAAGTGCCCTATGCTCTGTAAGCTGAGTTTTTTAGATGTTTCAGGACACACCGTACACTTCTCCAGAGTGGCTGTTGGCAATTTACATCCCGCCCATCAGCGTAGCAAGGCTCCCGTTTCTCCATGGCCTGTCCTGCATTTCTGGTTTTGACACTTTATTCAGCATGGCCCTTTTGACCGATGGGAAGCGAGACTTCTTTGTAGCGCTGATTTGCCTTTCCAGGTTGCTTGGTTGGCCAAAAAGGGCGTATGCGTTTTTTCCTGAATATATTCAGGAAAAAACGCATACGCCCTTTTTGGCCAAGGGCATCATTGTCGAGGTTTCGCCGCTTTTCCTGTGCTTTAAAGGCGATTCGAATCTACCTCCTGAAATCTGTTTCCTGCAATTCTGCCTTGCTTTCAAATCCTCTTCGTTGCCTTCCCTCTATATATTTGTGGACGAGAGTTATCATTTTTACCTCTGCAGGTTTGTGAATTGCAGTGCCCCTGAGCTCCATTTTTCAACTCGCTTTCTTGGGAGCTGGCCGCAAAAGCGCAGGATTGCTTCAGGCCCTATTCTGGTTCCGGGCGCAGGCTGAGCCTGTGGTTAATTCTTCTTCCTGATGGGAAAATAGAGTGAGCTGTGCCTGTCCCAACACCTAGAGCTAGTCTCTCATTGGTTCCCCCTCTTCCCGTTCATCCTCAGGACAAATTGCAACCTGTACGGAACAGGAGGTTAAAGGTGCTGATTCTCCAAGGAGGGAGATTGCTAGTAAAGCGGCTGGAATGGCGAACCCGAGCACAAGGAGATGAGAAATGAGGAGCGTTTTAGAAACCTTTCCCGATCACACGGTGTACCATCTTCTGGGTTTCTGATGCATGTTTTCGATGTAGGAAGATACCCTTGAACCTGGAGATTTGGGACCCATGGGATGGGTACCACGCAGTATTCCTTTAAAGGGTCTGCGTTTGCTCCCCCAACCTCACCAAACCTCTCAGCCCCAAGAGGGTCCATCCTTATGTCTCAATCAGCTGTGGGTCTAGATATGGTCAATCCAGGTGGCATCACAGCCCCTGAACGAATTTTGTAAGAATTTCTCTCTCTTTCACGGTCTTTGTTCACGGGTATTTTAAAGTATTTGATTTTTATAACGGGGTTTAGATGCTTTTCACTGCTCTGTTTCTGCCGCTTTACACCCACTTGACTCACTTACAGAGAGATATCAATACATAGGTTTTAACATTCTTACTAGTCAGATATATTCTTGGGCGGTGAATAGGGGGTGTTGAGTCCAGTTCACTGAGCAAGGAGTAGGTCTTGTCTATTACATATTGGGTTTATGGAACGGTATCTGAGCTAATTTGAAACCCTTGTTTTATGCATCACCCCACCTCTCCTTTCCCGTTAAGCAGCCATAGTGTGTTTTCTAAACGTGTGACTCTATTTTGTTTTGTAATTCAGTTCAAGTGTAGCGGTTTTTCCATTCCCTCTATAAGTGATATCTTCTGATAAGTGTCTTTTTCTGTGTGACTTATTTCACTTAGAATCGTCGTAGCTAAATCCACTCATCATGCTGCTACTAGCCTTATGACGTTGATTTCATGGCTGAGTGATATTCCATTGTACATAAGGACCACAACTTCTTTATCCATTTTTCTCTTTCCTGGGATATTTAAGGTGTAACGAAGTGGAGGTTCTTGTCAACAGAGCAGCCCTAAACTTTGGGGTGCCCTTGTCTTGCTGATTTTAAGTTTTCCCAATTTATACGTCCATGAGTGGAAGTGCCCTATGCTCTCTAAACTGAGTTTTTTAGATGTTTCAGGACACACAGTACACTTCTCGAGAGTGGCTGTTGGCAATTTACATCCCGCCCATCAGCGTAGCAAGGCTCCCGTTTCTCCTTGGCCTGTCCTGCATTTCTGGTTTTGACACTTTATCCAGCATGGCCCTTTTGACCGATGGGAGGCGAGACTTCTTTGTAGCGCTGATTTGCCTTTCCAGGTTGCTTGGTTGGCCAAAAAGGGCGTATGCGTTTTTTCCTGAATATATTCAGGAAAAAACGCATACGCCCTTTTTGGCCAAGGGCATCATTGTGGAGGTTTTGCCTCTTTTCCTGTGCTTTGAAGGCGATTCGAATCTACCTCCTGAAATCTGTTTCCTGCAATTCTGCCTTGCTTACAAATCCTCTTCGTTGCCTTCCCTCGATATATTTGTGGACGAGAGTTATCATTTATAACTCTGCAGGTTTGTGAATTGCAGTGCCCCTGAGCTCCATTTTTCAACTCGCTTTCTTGGGAGCTGGCCGCAAAAGCGCAGGATTGCTTCAGGCCCTGTTCTGGTTCCGGGCGCAGGCTGAGCCTGTGGTTAATTCTTCTTCCTGATGGGAAAATAGAGTGGCCTGTGCCTGTCCCAACACCTAGAGCAGTCTCTCATTGGTTCCCCCTCTTCCCGTTCATCCTCAGGACAAATTGCAACGTGTACGGAACAGGAGGTTAAAGGTGTTGATTCTCCAAGGAGGGAGATTCCTAGTAAAGCGGCTGGAATGGCGAACCCGAGCACAAGGAGATGAGAAATGAGGAGCGTTTTAGAAACCTTTCCCGATCACACGGTGTACCATCTTCTGGGTTTCTGATGCATGTTTTCGATGTAGGAAGATGCCCTTGAACCTGGAGATTTGGGACCCATGGGATGGGTACCACGCAGTATTCCTTTAAACGGTCTGCGTTTGCTCCCCCAACCTCACCAAACCTGTCAGTCCCAAGAGCGTCCACCCTTATGTCTCAATCAGCTGTGGGTCTAGATATGGTCAATACAGGTGGCATCACAGCCCCTGAACGAATTTGGTAAGAATTTCTCTCTCTTTCACTGTCTTTGTTTCACGGGTTTTTAAAAGTAATTGATTTTTATAATGGGGTTTAGCTGCTTTTCACTACTGTGTTTATGCCGCTTTACACCCACTAGACTCACTTACAGAGAGATATCAATACATAGGTTTTAAGATTCTTACTAGTCAGATATATTCTTGGGCGGTGAATAGGGGGTCTTGAGTCCAGTTCACTGAGCAAGGAGTAGGTCTTGTCTATTACATATTGGGTTTATGGAACGGTATCTGAGCTAATTTGAAGCCCTTGTTTTATGCATCACCCCATCTCACCTTTCCCGTTAAGCAGCCATCGTGTGTTTTCTAAACGTGTGACTCTGTTCTGTTTTGTAAGTCAGTTCAAGTGTAGCGGTTTTTACATTCCCTCTATAAGTGATATCTTTTGATAAGTGTCTTTTTCTGTGTGACTTATTTCACTTAGAATCGTCGTAGCTAAATCCACTCATCATGCTGCTACTAGCCTTATGAGGTTGATTTCATGGCTGAGTGATATTCCATTGTACATAAGGACCACAACTTCTTTATCCATTTTTCTCTTTCCTGGGATATTTAAGGTGTAACGAAGTGGAGGTTCTTGTCAACAGAGCAGCCCTAAACTTTGGGATGCCTGTGTCTTGCTGATTTTTAGTTTTCCCAATTTATACGCCCATGAGTGGAAGTGCCCTATGCTCTGTAAGCTGAGTTTTTTAGATGTTTCAGGACACACCGTACACTTCTCGAGAGTGGCTGTTGGCAATTTACATCCCGTCCATCAGCGTAGCAAGGCTCCCGTTTCTCCATGGCCTGTCCTGCATTTCTGGTTTTGACACTTTATTCAGCATGGCCCTTTTGACCTATGGGAAGCGAGACTTCTTTGTAGCGCTGATTTGCCTTTCCAGGTTGCTTGGTTGGCCAAAAAGGGCGTATGCGTTTGTTCCTGAATATATTCAGGAACAAACGCATACGCCCTTTTTGGCCAAGGGCATCATTGTCGAGGTTTCGCCGCTTTTCCTGTGCTTTAAAGGCGATTCGAATCTACCTCCTGAAATCTGTTTCCTGCAATTCTGCCTTGCTTTCAAATCCTCTTCGTTGCCTTCCCTCTATATATTTGTGGACGAGAGTTATCATTTTTACCTCTGCAGGTTTGTGAATTGCAGTGCCCCTGAGCTCCATTTTTCAACTCGCTTTCTTGGGAGCTGGCCGCAAAAGCGCAGGATTGCTTCAGGCCCTATTCTGGTTCCGGGCGCAGGCTGAGCCTGTGGTTAATTCTTCTTCCTGATGGGAAAATAGAGTGAGCTGTGCCTGTCCCAACACCTAGAGCTAGTCTCTCATTGGTTCCCCCTCTTCCCGTTCATCCTCAGGACAAATTGCAACCTGTACGGAACAGGAGGTTAAAGGTGCTGATTCTCCAAGGAGGGAGATTGCTAGTAAAGCGGCTGGAATGGCGAACCCGAGCACAAGGAGATGAGAAATGAGGAGCGTTTTAGAAACCTTTCCCGATCACACGGTGTACCATCTTCTGGGTTTCTGATGCATGTTTTCGATGTAGGAAGATAACCTTGAACCTGGAGATTTGGGACCCATGGGATGGGTACCACGCAGTATTCCTTTAAAGGGTCTGTGTTTGCTCCCCCAACCTCACCAAACCTCTCAGCCCCAAGAGGGTCCATCCTTATGTCTCAATCAGCTGTGGGTCTAGATATGGTCAATCCAGGTGGCATCACAGCCCCTGAACGAATTTTGTAAGAATTTCTCTCTCTTTCATGGTCTTTGTTAACGGGTATTTTAAAGTATTTGATTTTTATAATGGGGTTTAGCTGCTTTTCACTGCTGTGTTTCTGCCGCTTTACACCCACTTGACTCACTTACAGAGAGATATCAATACATAGGTTTTAACATTCTTACTAGCCAGATATATTCTTGGGCCGTGAATAGGGGGTGTTGAGTCCAGTTCACTGAGCAAGGAGTAGGTCTTGTCTATTACATATTGGGTTTATGGAACGGTATCTGAGCTAATTTGAAACCCTTGTTTTATGCATCACCCCACCTCTCCTTTCCCGTTAAGCAGCCATAGTGTGTTTTCTAAACGTGTGACTCTGTTCTGTTTTGTAAGTCAGTTCAAGTGTAGCGGTTTTTACATTCCCTCTAAAAGTGATATCTTCTGATAAGTGTCTTTTTCTGTGTGACTTATTTCACTTAGAATCGTCGTACCTAAATCCACTCATCATGCTGCTACTGGCCTTATGAAGTTGATTTCATGGCTGAGTGATATTCCATTGTACATAAGGACCACAACTTCTTTATCCATTTTTCTCTTTCCTGGGATATTTAAGGTGTAACGAAGTGGAGGTTCTTGTCAACAGAGCAGCCCTAAACTTTGGGATGCCTGTGTCTTGCTGATTTTTAGTTTTCCCAATTTATACACCCATGAGTGGAAGTGCCCTATGCTCTGTAAGCTGAGTTTTTTAGATGTTTCAGGACACACCGTACACTTCTCGAGAGTGGCTGTTGGCAATTTACATCCCGCCCATCAGCGTAGCAAGGCTCCCGTTTCTCCATGGCCTGTCCTGCATTTCTGGTTTTGACACTTTATTCAGCATGGCCCTTTTGACCGATGGGAAGCGAGACTTCTTTGTAGCGCTGATTTGCCTTTCCAGGTTGCTTGGTTGGCCAAAAAGGGCGTACGCGTTTTTTCCTGAATATATTCAGGAAAAAACGCATACGCCCTTTTTGGCCAAGGGCATCATTGCCGAGGTTTCGCCGCTTTTCCTGTGCTTTAAATGCGATTCGAATCTACCTCCTGAAATCTGTTTCCTGCAATTCTGCCTTGCTTTCAAATCCTCTTCGTTGCCTTCCCTCAAAATATTTGTGGCCGAGAGTTATCATTTTTAACTCTGCAGGTTTGTGAATTGCAGTGCCCCTGAGCTCCATTTTTCAACTCGCTTTCTTGGGAGCTGGCCGCAAAAGCGCAGGATTGCTTCAGGCCCTATTCTGGTTCCGGGCGCAGGCTGAGCCTGTGGTTAATTCTTCTTCCTGATGGGAAAATAGAGTGAGCTGTGCCTGTCCCAACACCTAGAGCTAGTCTCTCATTGGTTCCCCCTCTTCCCGTTCATCCTCAGGACAAATTGCAACCTGTACGGAACAGGAGGTTAAAGGTGCTGATTCTCCAAGGAGGGAGATTGCTAGTAAAGCGGCTGGAATGGCGAACCCGAGCACAAGGAGATGAGAAATGAGGAGCGTTTTAGAAACCTTTCCCGATCACACGGTGTACCATCTTCTGGGTTTCTGATGCATGTTTTCGATGTAGGAAGATACCCTTGAACCTGGAGATTTGGGACCCATGGGATGGGTACCACGCAGTATTCCTTTAAAGGGTCTGTGTTTGCTCCCCCAACCTCACCAAACCTCTCAGCCCCAAGAGGGTCCATCTTTATGTCTCAATCAGCTGTGGGTCTAGATATGGTCAATCCAGGTGGCATCACAGCCCCTGAACGAATTTTGTAAGAATTTCTCTCTCTTTCACGGTCTTTGTTCACGGGTATTTTAAAGTATTTGATTTTTATAACGGGGTTTAGATGCTTTTCACTGCTCTGTTTCTGCCACTTTACACCCACTTGACTCACTTACAGAGAGATATCAATACATAGGTTTTAACATTCTTACTAGTCAGATATATTCTTGGGCGGTGAATAGGGGGTGTTGAGTCCAGTTCACTGAGCAAGGAGTAGGTCTTGTCTATTACATATTGGGTTTATGGAACGGTATCTGAGCTAATTTGAAACCCTTGTTTTATGCATCACCCCACCTCTCCTTTCCCGTTAAGCAGCCATAGTTTGTTTTCTAAACGTGTGACTCTATTTTGTTTTGTAATTCAGTTCAAGTGTAGCGGTTTTTCCATTCCCTCTATAAGTGATATCTTATGATAAGTGTCTTTTTCTGTGTGACTTATTTCACTTAGAATCGTCGTAGCTAAATCCACTCATCATGCTGCTACTAGCCTTATGACATTGATTTCATGGCTGAGTGATATTCCATTGTACATAAGGACCACAACTTCTTTATCCATTTTTCTCTTTCCTGGGATATTTAAGGTGTAACGAAGTGGAGGTTCTTGTCAACAGAGCAGCCCTAAACTTTGGGATGCCTGTGTCTTGCTGATTTTAATTTTCCCAATTTATACACCCATGAGTGGTAGTGCCCTATGCTCTGTAAGCTGAGTTTTTTAGATGTTTCAGGACACACCGTACACTTCTCGAGAGTGGCTGTTGGCAATTTACATCCCGCCCATCAGCGTAGCAAGGCTCCCGTTTCTCCATGGCCTGTCCTGCATTTCTGGTTTTGACACTTTATTCAGCATGGCCCTTTTGACCGATGGGAAGCGAGACTTCTTTGTAGCGCTGATTTGCCTTTCCAGGTTGCTTGGTTGGCCAAAAAGGGCGTATGCGTTTGTTCCTGAATATATTCAGGAACAAACGCATACGCCCTTTTTGGCGAAGGGCATCATTGTCGAGGTTTCGCCGCTTTTCCTGTGCTTTAAAGGCGATTCGAATCTACCTCCTGAAATCTGTTTCCTGCAATTCTGCCTTGCTTACAAATCCTCTTCGTTGCCTTCCCTCGATATATTTGTGGACGAGAGTTATCATTTATAACTCTGCAGGTTTGTGAATTGCAGTGCCCCTGAGCTCCATTTTTCAACTCGCTTTCTTGGGAGCTGGCCGCAAAAGCGCAGGATTGCTTCAGGCCCTATTCTGGTTCCGGGCGCAGGCTGAGCCTGTGGTTAATTCTTCTTCCTGATGTGAAAATAGAGTGGCCTGTGCCTGTCCCAACACCTAGAGCAGTCTCTCATTGGTTCCCCCTCTTCCCGTTCATCCTCAGGACAAATTGCAACGTGTACGGAACAGGAGGTTAAAGGTGTTGATTCTCCAAGGAGGGAGATTCCTAGTAAAGCGGCTGGAATGGCGAACCCGAGCACAAGGAGATGAGAAATGAGGAGCGTTTTAGAAACCTTTCCCGATCACACGGTGTACCATCTTCTGGGTTTCTGATGCATGTTTTCGATGTAGGAAGATGCCCTTGAACCTGGAGATTTGGGACCCATGGGATGGGTACCACGCAGTATTCCTTTAAACGGTCTGCGTTTGCTCCCCCAACCTCACCAAACCTGTCAGTCCCAAGAGCGTCCACCCTTATGTCTCAATCAGCTGTGGGTCTAGACATGGTCAATACAGGTGGCATCACAGCCCCTGAACGAATTTGGTAAGAATTTCTCTCTCTTTCACTGTCTTTGTTTCACGGGTTTTTAAAAGTAATTGATTTTTATAATGGGGTTTAGCTGCTTTTCACTACTGTGTTTATGCCGCTTTACACCCACTAGACTCACTTACAGAGAGATATCAATACATAGGTTTTAAGATTCTTACTAGTCAGATATATTCTTGGGCGGTGAATAGGGGGTCTTGAGTCCAGTTCACTGAGCAAGGAGTAGGTCTTGTCTATTACATATTGGGTTTATGGAACGGTATCTGAGCTAATTTGAAGCCCTTGTTTTATGCATCACCCCATCTCACCTTTCCCGTTAAGCAGCCATCGTGTGTTTTCTAAACGTGTGACTCTGTTCTGTTTTGTAAGTCAGTTCAAGTGTAGCGGTTTTTACATTCCCTCTATAAGTGATATCTTTTGATAAGTGTCTTTTTCTGTGTGACTTATTTCACTTAGAATCGTCGTACCTAAATCCACTCATCATGCTGCTACTAGCCTTATGAGGTTGATTTCATGGCTGAGTGATATTCCATTGTACATAAGGACCACAACTTCTTTATCCATTTTTCTCTTTCCTGGGATATTTAAGGTGTAACGAAGTGGAGGTTCTTGTCAACAGAGCAGCCCTAAACTTTGGGATGCCTGTGTCTTGCTGATTTTTAGTTTTCCCAATTTATACGCCCATGAGTGGAAGTGCCCTATGCTCTGTAAGCTGAGTTTTTTAGATGTTTCAGGACACACCGTACACTTCTCGAGAGTGGCTGTTGGCAATTTACATCCCGTCCATCAGCGTAGCAAGGCTCCCGTTTCTCCATGGCCTGTCCTGCATTTCTGGTTTTGACACTTTATTCAGCATGGCCCTTTTGACCGATGGGAAGCGAGACTTCTTTGTAGCGCTGATTTGCCTTTCCAGGTTGCTTGGTTGGCCAAAAAGGGCGTATGCGTTTGTTCCTGAATATATTCAGGAACAAACGCATACGCCCTTTTTGGCCAAGGGCATCATTGTCGAGGTTTCGCCGCTTTTCCTGTGCTTTAAAGGCGATTCGAATCTACCTCCTGAAATCTGTTTCCTGCAATTCTGCCTTGCTTTCAAATCCTCTTCGTTGCCTTCCCTCTATATATTTGTGGACGAGAGTTATCATTTTTACCTCTGCAGGTTTGTGAATTGCAGTGCCCCTGAGCTCCATTTTTCAACTCGCTTTCTTGGGAGCTGGCCGCAAAAGCGCAGGATTGCTTCAGGCCCTATTCTGGTTCCGGGCGCAGGCTGAGCCTGTGGTTAATTCTTCTTCCTGATGGGAAAATAGAGTGAGCTGTGCCTGTCCCAACACCTAGAGCTAGTCTCTCATTGGTTCCCCCTCTTCCCGTTCATCCTCAGGACAAATTGCAACCTGTACGGAACAGGAGGTTAAAGGTGCTGATTCTCCAAGGAGGGAGATTGCTAGTAAAGCGGCTGGAATGGCGAACCCGAGCACAAGGAGATGAGAAATGAGGAGCGTTTTAGAAACCTTTCCCGATCACACGGTGTACCATCTTCTGGGTTTCTGATGCATGTTTTCGATGTAGGAAGATAACCTTGAACCTGGAGATTTGGGACCCATGGGATGGGTACCACGCAGTATTCCTTTAAAGGGTCTGTGTTTGCTCCCCCAACCTCACCAAACCTCTCAGCCCCAAGAGGGTCCATCCTTATGTCTCAATCAGCTGTGGGTCTAGATATGGTCAATCCAGGTGGCATCACAGCCCCTGAACGAATTTTGTAAGAATTTCTCTCTCTTTCACGGTCTTTGTTAACGGGTATTTTAAAGTATTTGATTTTTATAATGGGGTTTAGCTGCTATTCACTGTTGTGTTTCTGCCGCTTTACACCCACTTGACTCACTTACAGAGAGATATCAATACATAGGTTTTAACATTCTTACTAGCCAGATATATTCTTGGGCGGTGAATAGGGGGTGTTGAGTCCAGTTCACTGAGCAAGGAGTAGGTCTTGTCTATTACATATTGGGTTTATGGAACGGTATCTGAGCTAATTTGAAACCCTTGTTTTATGCATCACCCCACCTCTCCTTTCCCGTTAAGCAGCCATAGTGTGTTTTCTAAACGTGTGACTCTGTTCTGTTTTGTAAGTCAGTTCAAGTGTAGCGGTTTTTACATTCCCTCTAAAAGTGATATCTTCTGATAAGTGTCTTTTTCTGTGTGACTTATTTCACTTAGAATCGTCGTACCTAAATCCACTCATCATGCTGCTACTGGCCTTATGAAGTTGATTTCATGGCTGAGTGATATTCCATTGTACATAAGGACCACAACTTCTTTATCCATTTTTCTCTTTCCTGGGATATTTAAGGTGTAACGAAGTGGAGGTTCTTGTCAACAGAGCAGCCCTAAACTTTGGGATGCCTGTGTCTTGCTGATTTTTAGTTTTCCCAATTTATACACCCATGAGTGGAAGTGCCCTATGCTCTGTAAGCTGAGTTTTTTAGATGTTTCAGGACACACCGTACACTTCTCGAGAGTGGCTGTTGGCAATTTACATCCCGCCCATCAGCGTAGCAAGGCTCCCGTTTCTCCATGGCCTGTCCTGCATTTCTGGTTTTGACACTTTATTCAGCATGGCCCTTTTGACCGATGGGAAGCGAGACTTCTTTGTAGCGCTGATTTGCCTTTCCAGGTTGCTTGGTTGGCCAAAAAGGGCGTACGCGTTTTTTCCTGAATATATTCAGGAAAAAACGCATACGCCCTTTTTGGCCAAGGGCATCATTGCCGAGGTTTCGCCGCTTTTCCTGTGCTTTAAAGGCGATTCGAATCTACCTCCTGAAATCTGTTTCCTGCAATTCTGCCTTGCTTTCAAATCCTCTTCGTTGCCTTCCCTCAAAATATTTGTGGCCGAGAGTTATCATTTTTAACTCTGCAGGTTTGTGAATTGCAGTGCCCCTGAGCTCCATTTTTCAACTCGCTTTCTTGGGAGCTGGCCGCAAAAGCGCAGGATTGCTTCAGGCCCTATTCTGGTTCCGGGCGCAGGCTGAGCCTGTGGTTAATTCTTCTTCCTGATGGGAAAATAGAGTGAGCTGTGCCTGTCCCAACACCTAGAGCTAGTCTCTCATTGGTTCCCCCTCTTCCCGTTCATCCTCAGGACAAATTGCAACCTGTACGGAACAGGAGGTTAAAGGTGCTGATTCTCCAAGGAGGGAGATTGCTAGTAAAGCGGCTGGAATGGCGAACCCGAGCACAAGGAGATGAGAAATGAGGAGCGTTTTAGAAACCTTTCCCGATCACACGGTGTACCATCTTCTGGGTTTCTGATGCATGTTTTCGATGTAGGAAGATACCCTTGAACCTGGAGATTTGGGACCCATGGGATGGGTACCACGCAGTATTCCTTTAAAGGGTCTGCGTTTGCTCCCCCAACCTCACCAAACCTCTCAGCCCCAAGAGGGTCCATCCTTATGTCTCAATCAGCTGTGGGTCTAGATATGGTCAATCCAGGTGGCATCACAGCCCCTGAACGAATTTTGTAAGAATTTCTCTCTCTTTCACGGTCTTTGTTCACGGGTATTTTAAAGTATTTGATTTTTATAACGGGGTTTAGATGCTTTTCACTGCTCTGTTTCTGCCACTTTACACCCACTTGACTCACTTACAGAGAGATATCAATACATAGGTTTTAACATTCTTACTAGTCAGATATATTCTTGGGCGGTGAATAGGGGGTGTTGAGTCCAGTTCACTGAGCAAGGAGTAGGTCTTGTCTATTACATATTGGGTTTATGGAACGGTATCTGAGCTAATTTGAAACCCTTGTTTTATGCATCACCCCACCTCTCCTTTCCCGTTAAGCAGCCATAGTTTGTTTTCTAAATGTGTGACTCTATTTTGTTTTGTAATTCAGTTCAAGTGTAGCGGTTTTTCCATTCCCTCTATAAGTGATATCTTATGATAAGTGTCTTTTTCTGTGTGACTTATTTCACTTAGAATCGTCGTAGCTAAATCCACTCATCATGCTGCTACTAGCCTTATGACATTGATTTCATGGCTGAGTGATATTCCATTGTACATAAGGACCACAACTTCTTTATCCATTTTTCTCTTTCCTGGGATATTTAAGGTGTAACGAAGTGGAGGTTCTTGTCAACAGAGCAGCCCTAAACTTTGGGATGCCTGTGTCTTGCTGATTTTAATTTTCCCAATTTATACACCCATGAGTGGTAGTGCCCTATGCTCTGTAAGCTGAGTTTTTTAGATGTTTCAGGACACACCGTACACTTCTCGAGAGTGGCTGTTGGCAATTTACATCCCGCCCATCAGCGTAGCAAGGCTCCCGTTTCTCCATGGCCTGTCCTGCATTTCTGGTTTTGACACTTTATTCAGCATGGCCCTTTTGACCGATGGGAAGCGAGACTTCTTTGTAGCGCTGATTTGCCTTTCCAGGTTGCTTGGTTGGCCAAAAAGGGCGTATGCGTTTGTTCCTGAATATATTCAGGAACAAACGCATACGCCCTTTTTGGCGAAGGGCATCATTGTCGAGGTTTCGCCGCTTTTCCTGTGCTTTAAAGGCGATTCGAATCTACCTCCTGAAATCTGTTTCCTGCAATTCTGCCTTGCTTTCAAATCCTCTTCGTTGCCTTCCCTCGATATATTTGTGGACGAGAGTTATCATTTATAACTCTGCAGGTTTGTGAATTGCAGTGCCCCTGAGCTCCATTTTTCAACTCGCTTTCTTGGGAGCTGGCCGCAAAAGCGCAGGATTGCTTCAGGCCCTATTCTGGTTCCGGGCGCAGGCTGAGCCTGTGGTTAATTCTTCTTCCTGATGGGAAAATAGAGTGGCCTGTGCCTGTCCCAACACCTAGAGCAGTCTCTCATTGGTTCCCCCTCTTCCCGTTCATCCTCAGGACAAATTGCAACGTGTACGGAACAGGAGGTTAAAGGTGTTGATTCTCCAAGGAGGGAGATTCCTAGTAAAGCGGCTGGAATGGCGAACCCGAGCACAAGGAGATGAGAAATGAGGAGCGTTTTAGAAACCTTTCCCGATCACACGGTGTACCATCTTCTGGGTTTCTGATGCATGTTTTCGATGTAGGAAGATGCCCTTGAACCTGGAGATTTGGGACCCATGGGATGGGTACCACGCAGTATTCCTTTAAAGGGTCTGCGTTTGCTCCCCCAACCTCACCAAACCTGTCAGTCCCAAGAGCGTCCACCCTTATGTCTCAATCAGCTGTGGGTCTAGATATGGTCAATACAGGTGGCATCACAGCCCCTGAACGAATTTGGTAAGAATTTCTCTCTCTTTCACTGTCTTTGTTTCACGGGTTTTTAAAAGTAATTGATTTTTATAATGGGGTTTAGCTGCTTTTCACTACTGTGTTTATGCCGCTTTACACCCACTAGACTCACTTACAGAGAGATATCAATACATAGGTTTTAAGATTCTTACTAGTCAGATATATTCTTGGGCGGTGAATAGGGGGTCTTGAGTCCAGTTCACTGAGCAAGGAGTAGGTCTTGTCTATTACATATTGGGTTTATGGAACGGTATCTGAGCTAATTTGAAGCCCTTGTTTTATGCATCACCCCATCTCACCTTTCCCGTTAAGCAGCCATCGTGTGTTTTCTAAACGTGTGACTCTGTTCTGTTTTGTAAGTCAGTTCAAGTGTAGCGGTTTTTACATTCCCTCTATAAGTGATATCTTTTGATAAGTGTCTTTTTCTGTGTGACTTATTTCACTTAGAATCGTCGTACCTAAATCCACTCATCATGCTGCTACTAGCCTTATGAGGTTGATTTCATGGCTGAGTGATATTCCATTGTACATAAGGACCACAACTTCTTTATCCATTTTTCTCTTTCCTGGGATATTTAAGGTGTAACGAAGTGGAGGTTCTTGTCAACAGAGCAGCCCTAAACTTTGGGATGCCTGTGTCTTGCTGATTTTTAGTTTTCCCAATTTATACGCCCATGAGTGGAAGTGCCCTATGCTCTGTAAGCTGAGTTTTTTAGATGTTTCAGGACACACCGTACACTTCTCGAGAGTGGCTGTTGGCAATTTACATCCCGCCCATCAGCGTAGCAAGGCTCCCGTTTCTCCATGGCCTGTCCTGCATTTCTGGTTTTGACACTTTATTCAGCATGGCCCTTTTGACCGATGGGAAGCGAGACTTCTTTGTAGCGCTGATTTGCCTTTCCAGGTTGCTTGGTTGGCCAAAATGGGCGTATGCGTTTGTTCCTGAATATATTCAGGAACAAACGCATACGCCCTTTTTGGCGAAGGGCATCATTGTCGAGGTTTCGCCGCTTTTCCTGTGCTTTAAAGGCGATTCGAATCTACCTCCTGAAATCTGTTTCCTGCAATTCTGCCTTGCTTTCAAATCCTCTTCGTTGCCTTCCCTCTATATATTTGTGGACGAGAGTTATCATTTTTACCTCTGCAGGTTTGTGAATTGCAGTGCCCCTGAGCTCCATTTTTCAACTCGCTTTCTTGGGAGCTGGCCGCAAAAGCGCAGGATTGCTTCAGGCCCTATTCTGGTTCCGGGCGCAGGCTGAGCCTGTGGTTAATTCTTCTTCCTGATGGGAAAATAGAGTGAGCTGTGCCTGTCCCAACACCTAGAGCTAGTCTCTCATTGGTTCCCCCTCTTCCCGTTCATCCTCAGGACAAATTGCAACGTGTACGGAACAGGAGGTTAAAGGTGCTGATTCTCCAAGGAGGGAGATTGCTAGTAAAGCGGCTGGAATGGCGAACCCGAGCACAAGGAGATGAGAAATGAGGAGCGTTTTAGAAACCTTTCCCGATCACACGGTGTACCATCTTCTGGGTTTCTGATGCATGTTTTCGATGTAGGAAGATAACCTTGAACCTGGAGATTTGGGACCCATGGGATGGGTACCACGCAGTATTCCTTTAAAGGGTCTGCGTTTGCTCCCCCAACCTCACCAAACCTCTCAGCCCCAAGAGGGTCCATCCTTATGTCTCAATCAGCTGTGGGTCTAGATATGGTCAATCCAGGTGGCATCACAGCCCCTGAACGAATTTTGTAAGAATTTCTCTCTCTTTCACGGTCTTTGTTCACGGGTATTTTAAAGTATTTGATTTTTATAATGGGGTTTAGCTGCTTTTCACTGCTGTGTTTCTGCCGCTTTACACCCACTTGACTCACTTACAGAGAGATATCAATACATAGGTTTTAACATTCTTACTAGCCAGATATATTCTTGGGCGGTGAATAGGGGGTGTTGAGTCCAGTTCACTGAGCAAGGAGTAGGTCTTGTCTATTACATATTGGGTTTATGGAACGGTATCTGAGCTAATTTGAAACCCTTGTTTTATGCATCACCCCACCTCTCCTTTCCCGTTAAGCAGCCATAGTGTGTTTTCTAAACGTGTGACTCTGTTCTGTTTTGTAATTGAGTTCAAGTGTAGCGGTTTTTCCATTCCCTCTATAAGTGATATCTTCTGATAAGTGTCTTTTTCTGTGTGACTTATTTCACTTAGAATCGTCGTAGCTAAATCCACTCATCATGCTGCTACTAGCCTTATGACATTGATTTCATGGCTGAGTGATATTCCATTGTACATAAGGACCACAACTTCTTTATCCATTTTTCTCTTTCCTGGGATATTTAAGGTGTAACGAAGTGGAGGTTCTTGTCAACAGAGCAGCCCTAAACTTTGGGATGCCTGTGTCTTGCTGATTTTAATTTTCCCAATTTATACACCCATGAGTGGAAGTGCCCTATGCTCTGTAAGCTGAGTTTTTTAGATGTTTCAGGACACACCGTACACTTCTCGAGAGTGGCTGTTGGCAATTTACATCCCGCCCATCAGCGTAGCAAGGCTCCCGTTTCTCCATGGCCTGTCCTGCATTTCTGGTTTTGACACTTTATTCAGCATGGCCCTTTTGACCGATGGGAAGCGAGACTTCTTTGTAGCGCTGATTTGCCTTTCCAGGTTGCTTGGTTGGCCAAAAAGGGCGTATGCGTTTGTTCCTGAATATATTCAGGAACAAACGCATACGCCCTTTTTGGCGAAGGGCATCATTGTCGAGGTTTCGCCGCTTTTCCTGTGCTTTAAAGGCGATTCGAATCTACCTCCTGAAATCTGTTTCCTGCAATTCTGCCTTGCTTTCAAATCCTCTTCGTTGCCTTCCCTCTATATATTTGTGGACGAGAGTTATCATTTTTACCTCTGCAGGTTTGTGAATTGCAGTGCCCCTGAGCTCCATTTTTCAACTCGCTTTCTTGGGAGCTGGCCGCAAAAGCGCAGGATTGCTTCAGGCCCTATTCTGGTTCCGGGCGCAGGCTGAGCCTGTGGTTAATTCTTCTTCCTGATGGGAAAATAGAGTGGCCTGTGCCTGTCCCAACACCTAGAGCAGTCTCTCATTGGTTCCCCCTCTTCCCGTTCATCCTCAGGACAAATTGCAACGTGTACGGAACAGGAGGTTAAAGGTGTTGATTCTCCAAGGAGGGAGATTCCTAGTAAAGCGGCTGGAATGGCGAACCCGAGCACAAGGAGATGAGAAATGAGGAGCGTTTTAGAAACCTTTCCCGATCACACGGTGTACCATCTTCTGG
The DNA here is from genome assembly GCF_949987535.1 of Balaenoptera acutorostrata. Taxonomy (NCBI): domain Eukaryota; kingdom Metazoa; phylum Chordata; class Mammalia; order Artiodactyla; family Balaenopteridae; genus Balaenoptera; species Balaenoptera acutorostrata. The sequence continues at coordinate 22,911 of NW_026646510.1, forward strand.
GTTTCTGATGCATGTTTTCGATGTAGGAAGATGCCCTTGAACCTGGAGATTTGGGACCCATGGGATGGGTACCACGCAGTATTCCTTTAAACGGTCTGCGTTTGCTCCCCCAACCTCACCAAACCTGTCAGTCCCAAGAGCGTCCACCCTTATGTCTCAATCAGCTGTGGGTCTAGATATGGTCAATACAGGTGGCATCACAGCCCCTGAACGAATTTGGTAAGAATTTCTCTCTCTTTCACTGTCTTTGTTTCACGGGTTTTTAAAAGTAATTGATTTTTATAATGGGGTTTAGCTGCTTTTCACTACTGTGTTTATGCCGCTTTACACCCACTAGACTCACTTACAGAGAGATATCAATACATAGGTTTTAAGATTCTTACTAGTCAGATATATTCTTGGGCGGTGAATAGGGGGTCTTGAGTCCAGTTCACTGAGCAAGGAGTAGGTCTTGTCTATTACATATTGGGTTTATGGAACGGTATCTGAGCTAATTTGAAGCCCTTGTTTTATGCATCACCCCATCTCACCTTTCCCGTTAAGCAGCCATCGTGTGTTTTCTAAACGTGTGACTCTGTTCTGTTTTGTAAGTCAGTTCAAGTGTAGCGGTTTTTACATTCCCTCTATAAGTGATATCTTTTGATAAGTGTCTTTTTCTGTGTGAATTATTTCACTTAGAATCGTCGTACCTAAATCCACTCATCATGCTGCTACTAGCCTTATGAGGTTGATTTCATGGCTGAGTGATATTCCATTGTACATAAGGACCACAACTTCTTTATCCATTTTTCTCTTTCCTGGGATATTTAAGGTGTAATGAAGTGGAGGTTCTTGTCAACAGAGCAGCCCTAAACTTTGGGATGCCTGTGTCTTGCTGATTTTTAGTTTTCCCAATTTATACGCCCATGAGTGGAAGTGCCCTATGCTCTGTAAGGTGAGTTTTTTAGATGTTTCAGGACACACCGTACACTTCTCGAGAGTGGCTGTTGGCAATTTACATCCCGCCCATCAGCGTAGCAAGGCTCCCGTTTCTCCATGGCCTGTCCTGCATTTCTGGTTTTGACACTTTATTCAGCATGGCCCTTTTGACCGATGGGAAGCGAGACTTCTTTGTAGCGCTGATTTGCCTTTCCAGGTTGCTTGGTTGGCCAAAAAGGGCGTATGCGTTTGTTCCTGAATATATTCAGGAACAAACGCATACGCCCTTTTTGGCGAAGGGCATCATTGTCGAGGTTTCGCCGCTTTTCCTGTGCTTTGAAGGCGATTCGAATCTACCTCCTGAAATCTGTTTCCTGCAATTCTGCCTTGCTTACAAATCCTCTTCGTTGCCTTCCCTCGATATATTTGTGGACGAGCGTTATCATTTATAACTCTGCAGGTTTGTGAATTGCAGTGCCCCTGAGCTCCATTTTTCAACTCGCTTTCTTGGGAGCTGGCCGCAAAAGCGCAGGATTGCTTCAGGCCCTATTCTGGTTCCGGGCGCAGGCTGAGCCTGTGGTTAATTCTTCTTCCTGATGGGAAAATAGAGTGGCCTGTGCCTGTCCCAACACCTAGAGCAGTCTCTCATTGGTTCCCCCTCTTCCCGTTCATCCTCAGGACAAATTGCAACGTGTACGGAACAGGAGGTTAAAGGTGTTGATTCTCCAAGGAGGGAGATTCCTAGTAAAGCGGCTGGAATGGCGAACCCGAGCACAAGGAGATGAGAAATGAGGAGCGTTTTAGAAACCTTTCCCGATCACACGGTGTACCATCTTCTGGGTTTCTGATGCATGTTTTCGATGTAGGAAGATGCCCTTGAACCTGGAGATTTGGGACCCATGGGATGGGTACCACGCAGTATTCCTTTAAACGGTCTGCGTTTGCTCCCCCAACCTCACCAAACCTGTCAGTCCCAAGAGCGTCCACCCTTATGTCTCAATCAGCTGTGGGTCTAGATATGGTCAATACAGGTGGCATCACAGCCCCTGAACGAATTTGGTAAGAATTTCTCTCTCTTTCACTGTCTTTGTTTCACGGGTTTTTAAAAGTAATTGATTTTTATAATGGGGTTTAGCTGCTTTTCACTACTGTGTTTATGCCGCTTTACACCCACTTGACTCACTTACAGAGAGATATCAATACATAGGTTTTAAGATTCTTACTAGTCAGATATATTCTTGGGCGGTGAATAGGGGGTCTTGACTCCAGTTCACTGAGCAAGGAGTAGGTCTTGTCTATTACATATTGGGTTTATGGAACGGTATCTGAGCTAATTTGAAGCCCTTGTTTTATGCATCACCCCATCTCACCTTTCCCGTTAAGCAGCCATCGTGTGTTTTCTAAACGTGTGACTCTGTTCTGTTTTGTAAGTCAGTTCAAGTGTAGCGGTTTTTACATTCCCTCTATAAGTGATATCTTTTGATAAGTGTCTTTTTCTGTGTGACTTATTTCACTTAGAATCGTCGTACCTAAATCCACTCATCATGCTGCTACTAGCCTTATGAGGTTGATTTCATGGCTGAGTGATATTCCATTGTACATAAGGACCACAACTTCTTTATCCATTTTTCTCTTTCCTGGGATATTTAAGGTGTAACGAAGTGGAGGTTCTTGTCAACAGAGCAGCCCTAAACTTTGGGATGCCTGTGTCTTGCTGATTTTTAGTTTTCCCAATTTATACGCCCATGAGTGGAAGTGCCCTATGCTCTGTAAGCTGAGTTTTTTTGATGTTTCAGGACACACCGTACACTTCTCGAGAGTGGCTGTTGGCAATTTACATCCCGCCCATCAGCGTAGCAAGGCTCCCGTTTCTCCATGGCCTGTCCTGCATTTCTGGTTTTGACACTTTATTCAGCATGGCCCTTTTGACCGATGGGAAGCGAGACTTCTTTGTAGCGCTGATTTGCCTTTCCAGGTTGCTTGGTTGGCCAAAAAGGGCGTATGCGTTTGTTCCTGAATATATTCAGGAACAAACGCATACGCCCTTTTTGGCGAAGGGCATCATTGTCGAGGTTTCGCCGCTTTTCCTGTGCTTTAAAGGCGATTCGAATCTACCTCCTGAAATCTGTTTCCTGCAATTCTGCCTTGCTTTCAAATCCTCTTCGTTGCCTTCCCTCTATATATTTGTGGACGAGAGTTATCATTTTTACCTCTGCAGGTTTGTGAATTGCAGTGCCCCTGAGCTCCATTTTTCAACTCGCTTTCTTGGGAGCTGGCCGCAAAAGCGCAGGATTGCTTCAGGCCCTATTCTGGTTCCGGGCGCAGGCTGAGCCTGTGGTTAATTCTTCTTCCTGATGGGAAAATAGAGTGAGCTGTGCCTGTCCCAACACCTAGAGCTAGTCTCTCATTGGTTCCCCCTCTTCCCGTTCATCCTCAGGACAAATTGCAACGTGTACGGAACAGGAGGTTAAAGGTGCTGATTCTCCAAGGAGGGAGATTGCTAGTAAAGCGGCTGGAATGGCGAACCCGAGCACAAGGAGATGAGAAATGAGGAGCGTTTTAGAAACCTTTCCCGATCACACGGTGTACCATCTTCTGGGTTTCTGATGCATGTTTTCGATGTAGGAAGATAACCTTGAACCTGGAGATTTGGGACCCATGGGATGGGTACCACGCAGTATTCCTTTAAAGGGTCTGCGTTTGCTCCCCCAACCTCACCAAACCTCTCAGCCCCAAGAGGGTCCATCCTTATGTCTCAATCAGCTGTGGGTCTAGATATGGTCAATCCAGGTGGCATCACAGCCCCTGAACGAATTTTGTAAGAATTTCTCTCTCTTTCACGGTCTTTGTTCACGGGTATTTTAAAGTATTTGATTTTTATAATGGGGTTTAGCTGCTTTTCACTGCTGTGTTTCTGCCGCTTTACACCCACTTGACTCACTTACAGAGAGATATCAATACATAGGTTTTAACATTCTTACTAGCCAGATATATTCTTGGGCGGTGAATAGGGGGTGTTGAGTCCAGTTCACTGAGCAAGGAGTAGGTCTTGTCTATTACATATTGGGTTTATGGAACGGTATCTGAGCTAATTTGAAACCCTTGTTTTATGCATCACCCCACCTCTCCTTTCCCGTTAAGCAGCCATAGTGTGTTTTCTAAACGTGTGACTCTGTTCTGTTTTGTAAGTCAGTTCAAGTGTAGCGGTTTTTCCATTCCCTCTAAAAGTGATATCTTCTGATAAGTGTCTTTTTCTGTGTGACTTATTTCACTTAGAATCGTCGTACCTAAATCCACTCATCATGCTGCTACTGGCCTTATGAAGTTGATTTCATGGCTGAGTGATATTCCATTGTACATAAGGACCACAACTTCTTTATCCATTTTTCTCTTTCCTGGGATATTTAAGGTGTAACGAAGTGGAGGTTCTTGTCAACAGAGCAGCCCTAAACTTTGGGATGCCTGTGTCTTGCTGATTTTTAGTTTTCCCAATTTATACGCCCATGAGTGGAAGTGCCCTATGCTCTGTAAGCTGAGTTTTTTAGATGTTTCAGGACACACCGTACACTTCTCGAGAGTGGCTGTTGGCAATTTACATCCCGCCCATCAGCGTAGCAAGGCTCCCGTTTCTCCATGGCCTGTCCTGCATTTCTGGTTTTGACACTTTATTCAGCATGGCCCTTTTGACCGATGGGAAGCGAGACTTCTTTGTAGCGCTGATTTGCCTTTCCAGGTTGCTTGGTTGGCCAAAAAGGGCGTATGCGTTTGTTCCTGAATATATTCAGGAACAAACGCATACGCCCTTTTTGGCGAAGGGCATCATTGTCGAGGTTTTGCCGCTTTTCCTGTGCTTTGAAGGCGATTCGAATCTACCTCCTGAAATCTGTTTCCTGCAATTATGCCTTGCTTACAAATCCTCTTCGTTGCCTTCCCTCGATATATTTGTGGACGAGCGTTATCATTTATAACTCTGCAGGTTTGTGAATTGCAGTGCCCCTGAGCTCCATTTTTCAACTCGCTTTCTTGGGAGCTGGCCGCAAAAGCGCAGGATTGCTTCAGGCCCTATTCTGGTTCCGGGCGCAGGCTGAGCCTGTGGTTAATTCTTCTTCCTGATGGGAAAATAGAGTGGCCTGTGCCTGTCCCAACACCTAGAGCAGTCTCTCATTGGTTCCCCCTCTTCCCGTTCATCCTCAGGACAAATTGCAACGTGTACGGAACAGGAGGTTAAAGGTGTTGATTCTCCAAGGAGGGAGATTCCTAGTAAAGCGGCTGGAATGGCGAACCCGAGCACAAGGAGATGAGAAATGAGGAGCGTTTTAGAAACCTTTCCCGATCACACGGTGTACCATCTTCTGGGTTTCTGATGCATGTTTTCGATGTAGGAAGATGCCCTTGAACCTGGAGATTTGGGACCCATGGGATGGGTACCACGCAGTATTCCTTTAAACGGTCTGCGTTTGCTCCCCCAACCTCACCAAACCTGTCAGTCCCAAGAGCGTCCACCCTTATGTCTCAATCAGCTGTGGGTCTAGATATGGTCAATACAGGTGGCATCACAGCCCCTGAACGAATTTGGTAAGAATTTCTCTCTCTTTCACTGTCTTTGTTTCACGGGTTTTTAAAAGTAATTGATTTTTATAATGGGGTTTAGCTGCTTTTCACTACTGTGTTTATGCCGCTTTACACCCACTAGACTCACTTACAGAGAGATATCAATACATAGGTTTTAAGATTCTTACTAGTCAGATATATTCTTGGGCGGTGAATAGGGGGTCTTGAGTCCAGTTCACTGAGCAAGGAGTAGGTCTTGTCTATTACATATTGGGTTTATGGAACGGTATCTGAGCTAATTTGAAGCCCTTGTTTTATGCATCACCCCATCTCACCTTTCCCGTTAAGCAGCCATCGTGTGTTTTCTAAACGTGTGACTCTGTTCTGTTTTGTAAGTCAGTTCAAGTGTAGCGGTTTTTACATTCCCTCTATAAGTGATATCTTTTGATAAGTGTCTTTTTCTGTGTGAATTATTTCACTTAGAATCGTCGTACCTAAATCCACTCATCATGCTGCTACTAGCCTTATGAGGTTGATTTCATGGCTGAGTGATATTCCATTGTACATAAGGACCACAACTTCTTTATCCATTTTTCTCTTTCCTGGGATATTTAAGGTGTAATGAAGTGGAGGTTCTTGTCAACAGAGCAGCCCTAAACTTTGGGATGCCTGTGTCTTGCTGATTTTTAGTTTTCCCAATTTATACGCCCATGAGTGGAAGTGCCCTATGCTCTGTAAGCTGAGTTTTTTAGATGTTTCAGGACACACCGTACACTTCTCGAGAGTGCTGTGGCAATTTACATCCCGCCCATCAGCGTAGCAAGGCTCCCGTTTCTCCATGGCCTGTCCTGCATTTCTGGTTTTGACACTTTATTCAGCATGGCCCTTTTGACCGATGGGAAGCGAGACTTCTTTGTAGCGCTGATTTGCCTTTCCAGGTTGCTTGGTTGGCCAAAAAGGGCGTATGCGTTTGTTCCTGAATATATTCAGGAACAAACGCATACGCCCTTTTTGGCGAAGGGCATCATTGTCGAGGTTTCGCCGCTTTTCCTGTGCTTTGAAGGCGATTCGAATCTACCTCCTGAAATCTGTTTCCTGCAATTCTGCCTTGCTTACAAATCCTCTTCGTTGCCTTCCCTCGATATATTTGTGGACGAGCGTTATCATTTATAACTCTGCAGGTTTGTGAATTGCAGTGCCCCTGAGCTCCATTTTTCAACTCGCTTTCTTGGGAGCTGGCCGCAAAAGCGCAGGATTGCTTCAGGCCCTATTCTGGTTCCGGGGCGCAGGCTGAGCCTGTGGTTAATTCTTCTTCCTGATGGGAAAATAGAGTGGCCTGTGCCTGTCCCAACACCTAGAGCAGTCTCTCATTGGTTCCCCCTCTTCCCGTTCATCCTCAGGACAAATTGCAACGTGTACGGAACAGGAGGTTAAAGGTGTTGATTCTCCAAGGAGGGAGATTCCTAGTAAAGCGGCTGGAATGGCGAACCCGAGCACAAGGAGATGAGAAATGAGGAGCGTTTAGAAACCTTTCCCGATCACACGGTGTACCATCTTCTGGGTTTCTGATGCATGTTTTCGATGTAGGAAGATGCCCTTGAACCTGGAGATTTGGGACCCATGGGATGGGTACCACGCAGTATTCCTTTAAACGGTCTGCGTTTGCTCCCCCAACCTCACCAAACCTGTCAGTCCCAAGAGCGTCCACCCTTATGTCTCAATCAGCTGTGGGTCTAGATATGGTCAATACAGGTGGCATCACAGCCCCTGAACGAATTTGGTAAGAATTTCTCTCTCTTTCACTGTCTTTGTTTCACGGGTTTTTAAAAGTAATTGATTTTTATAATGGGGTTTAGCTGCTTTTCACTACTGTGTTTATGCCGCTTTACACCCACTTGACTCACTTACAGAGAGATATCAATACATAGGTTTTAAGATTCTTACTAGTCAGATATATTCTTGGGCGGTGAATAGGGGGTCTTGACTCCAGTTCACTGAGCAAGGAGTAGGTCTTGTCTATTACATATTGGGTTTATGGAACGGTATCTGAGCTAATTTGAAGCCCTTGTTTTATGCATCACCCCATCTCACCTTTCCCGTTAAGCAGCCATCGTGTGTTTTCTAAACGTGTGACTCTGTTCTGTTTTGTAAGTCAGTTCAAGTGTAGCGGTTTTTACATTCCCTCTATAAGTGATATCTTTTGATAAGTGTCTTTTTCTGTGTGACTTATTTCACTTAGAATCGTCGTACCTAAATCCACTCATCATGCTGCTACTAGCCTTATGAGGTTGATTTCATGGCTGAGTGATATTCCATTGTACATAAGGACCACAACTTCTTTATCCATTTTTCTCTTTCCTGGGATATTTAAGGTGTAACGAAGTGGAGGTTCTTGTCAACAGAGCAGCCCTAAACTTTGGGATGCCTGTGTCTTGCTGATTTTTAGTTTTCCCAATTTATACGCCCATGAGTGGAAGTGCCCTATGCTCTGTAAGCTGAGTTTTTTTGATGTTTCAGGACACACCGTACACTTCTCGAGAGTGGCTGTTGGCAATTTACATCCCGCCCATCAGCGTAGCAAGGCTCCCGTTTCTCCATGGCCTGTCCTGCATTTCTGGTTTTGACACTTTATTCAGCATGGCCCTTTTGACCGATGGGAAGCGAGACTTCTTTGTAGCGCTGATTTGCCTTTCCAGGTTGCTTGGTTGGCCAAAAAGGGCGTATGCGTTTGTTCCTGAATATATTCAGGAACAAACGCATACGCCCTTTTTGGCGAAGGGCATCATTGTCGAGGTTTCGCCGCTTTTCCTGTGCTTTAAAGGCGATTCGAATCTACCTCCTGAAATCTGTTTCCTGCAATTCTGCCTTGCTTTCAAATCCTCTTCGTTGCCTTCCCTCTATATATTTGTGGACGAGAGTTATCATTTTTACCTCTGCAGGTTTGTGAATTGCAGTGCCCCTGAGCTCCATTTTTCAACTCGCTTTCTTGGGAGCTGGCCGCAAAAGCGCAGGATTGCTTCAGGCCCTATTCTGGTTCCGGGCGCAGGCTGAGCCTGTGGTTAATTCTTCTTCCTGATGGGAAAATAGAGTGAGCTGTGCCTGTCCCAACACCTAGAGCTAGTCTCTCATTGGTTCCCCCTCTTCCCGTTCATCCTCAGGACAAATTGCAACGTGTACGGAACAGGAGGTTAAAGGTGCTGATTCTCCAAGGAGGGAGATTGCTAGTAAAGCGGCTGGAATGGCGAACCCGAGCACAAGGAGATGAGAAATGAGGAGCGTTTTAGAAACCTTTCCCGATCACACGGTGTACCATCTTCTGGGTTTCTGATGCATGTTTTCGATGTAGGAAGATAACCTTGAACCTGGAGATTTGGGACCCATGGGATGGGTACCACGCAGTATTCCTTTAAAGGGTCTGCGTTTGCTCCCCCAACCTCACCAAACCTCTCAGCCCCAAGAGGGTCCATCCTTATGTCTCAATCAGCTGTGGGTCTAGATATGGTCAATCCAGGTGGCATCACAGCCCCTGAACGAATTTTGTAAGAATTTCTCTCTCTTTCACGGTCTTTGTTCACGGGTATTTTAAAGTATTTGATTTTTATAATGGGGTTTAGCTGCTTTTCACTGCTGTGTTTCTGCCGCTTTACACCCACTTGACTCACTTACAGAGAGATATCAATACATAGGTTTTAACATTCTTACTAGCCAGATATATTCTTGGGCGGTGAATAGGGGGTGTTGAGTCCAGTTCACTGAGCAAGGAGTAGGTCTTGTCTATTACATATTGGGTTTATGGAACGGTATCTGAGCTAATTTGAAACCCTTGTTTTATGCATCACCCCACCTCTCCTTTCCCGTTAAGCAGCCATAGTGTGTTTTCTAAACGTGTGACTCTGTTCTGTTTTGTAAGTCAGTTCAAGTGTAGCGGTTTTTCCATTCCCTCTAAAAGTGATATCTTCTGATAAGTGTCTTTTTCTGTGTGACTTATTTCACTTAGAATCGTCGTACCTAAATCCACTCATCATGCTGCTACTGGCCTTATGAAGTTGATTTCATGGCTGAGTGATATTCCATTGTACATAAGGACCACAACTTCTTTATCCATTTTTCTCTTTCCTGGGATATTTAAGGTGTAACGAAGTGGAGGTTCTTGTCAACAGAGCAGCCCTAAACTTTGGGATGCCTGTGTCTTGCTGATTTTTAGTTTTCCCAATTTATACGCCCATGAGTGGAAGTGCCCTATGCTCTGTAAGCTGAGTTTTTTAGATGTTTCAGGACACACCGTACACTTCTCGAGAGTGGCTGTTGGCAATTTACATCCCGCCCATCAGCGTAGCAAGGCTCCCGTTTCTCCATGGCCTGTCCTGCATTTCTGGTTTTGACACTTTATTCAGCATGGCCCTTTTGACCGATGGGAAGCGAGACTTCTTTGTAGCGCTGATTTGCCTTTCCAGGTTGCTTGGTTGGCCAAAAAGGGCGTATGCGTTTGTTCCTGAATATATTCAGGAACAAACGCATACGCCCTTTTTGGCGAAGGGCATCATTGTCGAGGTTTTGCCGCTTTTCCTGTGCTTTGAAGGCGATTCGAATCTACCTCCTGAAATCTGTTTCCTGCAATTATGCCTTGCTTACAAATCCTCTTCGTTGCCTTCCCTCGATATATTTGTGGACGAGCGTTATCATTTATAACTCTGCAGGTTTGTGAATTGCAGTGCCCCTGAGCTCCATTTTTCAACTCGCTTTCTTGGGAGCTGGCCGCAAAAGCGCAGGATTGCTTCAGGCCCTATTCTGGTTCCGGGCGCAGGCTGAGCCTGTGGTTAATTCTTCTTCCTGATGGGAAAATAGAGTGGCCTGTGCCTGTCCCAACACCTAGAGCAGTCTCTCATTGGTTCCCCCTCTTCCCGTTCATCCTCAGGACAAATTGCAACGTGTACGGAACAGGAGGTTAAAGGTGTTGATTCTCCAAGGAGGGAGATTCCTAGTAAAGCGGCTGGAATGGCGAACCCGAGCACAAGGAGATGAGAAATGAGGAGCGTTTTAGAAACCTTTCCCGATCACACGGTGTACCATCTTCTGGGTTTCTGATGCATGTTTTCGATGTAGGAAGATGCCCTTGAACCTGGAGATTTGGGACCCATGGGATGGGTACCACGCAGTATTCCTTTAAACGGTCTGCGTTTGCTCCCCCAACCTCACCAAACCTGTCAGTCCCAAGAGCGTCCACCCTTATGTCTCAATCAGCTGTGGGTCTAGACATGGTCAATACAGGTGGCATCACAGCCCCTGAACGAATTTGGTAAGAATTTCTCTCTCTTTCACTGTCTTTGTTTCACGGGTTTTTAAAAGTAATTGATTTTTATAATGGGGTTTAGCTGCTTTTCACTACTGTGTTTATGCCGCTTTACACCCACTAGACTCACTTACAGAGAGATATCAATACATAGGTTTTAAGATTCTTACTAGTCAGATATATTCTTGGGCGGTGAATAGGGGGTCTTAAGTCCAGTTCACTGAGCAAGGAGTAGGTCTTGTCTATTACATATTGGGTTTATGGAACGGTATCTGAGCTAATTTGAAGCCCTTGTTTTATGCATCACCCCATCTCACCTTTCCCGTTAAGCAGCCATCGTGTGTTTTCTAAACGTGTGACTCTGTTCTGTTTTGTAAGTCAGTTCAAGTGTAGCGGTTTTTACATTCCCTCTATAAGTGATATCTTTTGATAAGTGTCTTTTTCTGTGTGACTTATTTCACTTAGAATCGTCGTACCTAAATCCACTCATCATGCTGCTACTAGCCTTATGAGGTTGATTTCATGGCTGAGTGATATTCCATTGTACATAAGGACCACAACTTCTTTATCCATTTTTCTCTTTCCTGGGATATTTAAGGTGTAACGAAGTGGAGGTTCTTGTCAACAGAGCAGCCCTAAACTTTGGGATGCCTGTGTCTTGCTGATTTTAATTTTCCCAATTTATACACCCATGAGTGGTAGTGCCCTATGCTCTGTAAGCTGAGTTTTTTAGATGTTTCAGGACACACCGTACACTTCTCGAGAGTGGCTGTTGGCAATTTACATCCCGCCCATCAGCGTAGCAAGGCTCCCGTTTCTCCATGGCCTGTCCTGCATTTCTGGTTTTGACACTTTATTCAGCATGGCCCTTTTGACCGATGGGAAGCGAGACTTCTTTGTAGCGCTGATTTGCCTTTCCAGGTTGCTTGGTTGGCCAAAAAGGGCGTATGCGTTTGTTCCTGAATATATTCAGGAACAAACGCATACGCCCTTTTTGGCGAAGGGCATCATTGTCGAGGTTTCGCCGCTTTTCCTGTGCTTTAAAGGCGATTCGAATCTACCTCCTGAAATCTGTTTCCTGCAATTCTGCCTTGCTTTCAAATCCTCTTCGTTGCCTTCCCTCTATATATTTGTGGAAGAGAGTTATCATTTTTACCTCTGCAGGTTTGTGAATTGCAGTGCCCCTGAGCTCCATTTTTCAACTCGCTTTCTTGGGAGCTGGCCGCAAAAGCGCAGGATTGCTTCAGGCCCTATTCTGGTTCCGGGCGCAGGCTGAGCCTGTGGTTAATTCTTCTTCCTGATGGGAAAATAGAGTGGCCTGTGCCTGTCCCAACACCTAGAGCAGTCTCTCATTGGTTCCCCCTCTTCCCGTTCATCCTCAGGACAAATTGCAACGTGTACGGAACAGGAGGTTAAAGGTGTTGATTCTCCAAGGAGGGAGATTCCTAGTAAAGCGGCTGGAATGGCGAACCCGAGCACAAGGAGATGAGAAATGAGGAGCGTTTTAGAAACCTTTCCCGATCACACGGTGTACCATCTTCTGGGTTTCTGATGCATGTTTTCGATGTAGGAAGATAACCTTGAACCTGGAGATTTGGGACCCATGGGATGGGTACCACGCAGTATTCCTTTAAAGGGTCTGCGTTTGCTCCCCCAACCTCACCAAACCTCTCATCCCCAAGAGGGTCCATCCTTATGTCTCAATCAGCTGTGGGTCTAGATATGGTCAATCCAGGTGGCATCACAGCCCCTGAACGAATTTTGTAAGAATTTCTCTCTCTTTCACGGTCTTTGTTCACGGGTATTTTAAAGTATTTGATTTTTATAATGGGGTTTAGCTGCTTTTCACTGCTGTGTTTCTGCCGCTTTACACCCACTTGACTCACTTACAGAGAGATATCAATACATAGGTTTTAACATTCTTACTAGCCAGATATATTCTTGGGCGGTGAATAGGGGGTCTTGAGTCCAGTTCACTGAGCAAGGAGTAGGTCTTGTCTATTACATATTGGGTTTATGGAACGGTATCTGAGCTAATTTGAAGCCCTTGTTTTATGCATCACCCCATCTCACCTTTCCCGTTAAGCAGCCATCGTGTGTTTTCTAAACGTGTGACTCTGTTCTGTTTTGTAAGTCAGTTCAAGTGTAGCGGTTTTTACATTCCCTCTATAAGTGATATCTTTTGATAAGTGTCTTTTTCTGTGTGAATTATTTCACTTAGAATCGTCGTACCTAAATCCACTCATCATGCTGCTACTAGCCTTATGAGGTTGATTTCATGGCTGAGTGATATTCCATTGTACATAAGGACCACAACTTCTTTATCCATTTTTCTCTTTCCTGGGATATTTAAGGTGTAATGAAGTGGAGGTTCTTGTCAACAGAGCAGCCATAAACTTTGGGATGCCTGTGTCTTGCTGATTTTTAGTTTTCCCAATTTATACGCCCATGAGTGGAAGTGCCCTATGCTCTGTAAGCTGAGTTTTTTAGATGTTTCAGGACACACCGTACACTTCTCGAGAGTGGCTGTTGGCAATTTACATCCCGCCCATCAGCGTAGCAATTCTCCCGTTTCTCCATGGCCTGTCCTGCATTTCTGGTTTTGACACTTTATTCAGCATGGCCCTTTTGACCGATGGGAAGCGAGACTTCTTTGTAGCGCTGATTTGCCTTTCCAGGTTGCTTGGTTGGCCAAAAAGGGCGTATGCGTTTGTTCCTGAATATATTCAGGAACAAACGCATACGCCCTTTTTGGCGAAGGGCATCATTGTCGAGGTTTCGCCGCTTTTCCTGTGCTTTGAAGGCGATTCGAATCTACCTCCTGAAATCTGTTTCCTGCAATTCTGCCTTGCTTACAAATCCTCTTCGTTGCCTTCCCTCGATATATTTGTGGACGAGCGTTATCATTTATAACTCTGCAGGTTTGTGAATTGCAGTGCCCCTGAGCTCCATTTTTCAACTCGCTTTCTTGGGAGCTGGCCGCAAAAGCGCAGGATTGCTTCAGGCCCTATTCTGGTTCCGGGCGCAGGCTGAGCCTGTGGTTAATTCTTCTTCCTGATGGGAAAATAGAGTGGCCTGTGCCTGTCCCAACACCTAGAGCAGTCTCTCATTGGTTCCCCCTCTTCCCGTTCATCCTCAGGACAAATTGCAACGTGTACGGAACAGGAGGTTAAAGGTGTTGATTCTCCAAGGAGGGAGATTCCTAGTAAAGCGGCTGGAATGGCGAACCCGAGCACAAGGAGATGAGAAATGAGGAGCGTTTTAGAAACCTTTCCCGATCACACGGTGTACCATCTTCTGGGTTTCTGATGCATGTTTTCGATGTAGGAAGATGCCCTTGAACCTGGAGATTTGGGACCCATGGGATGGGTACCACGCAGTATTCCTTTAAACGGTCTGCGTTTGCTCCCCCAACCTCACCAAACCTGTCAGTCCCAAGAGCGTCCACCCTTATGTCTCAATCAGCTGTGGGTCTAGATATGGTCAATACAGGTGGCATCACAGCCCCTGAACGAATTTGGTAAGAATTTCTCTCTCTTTCACTGTCTTTGTTTCACGGGTTTTTAAAAGTAATTGATTTTTATAATGGGGTTTAGCTGCTTTTCACTACTGTGTTTATGCCGCTTTACACCCACTTGACTCACTTACAGAGAGATATCAATACATAGGTTTTAAGATTCTTACTAGTCAGATATATTCTTGGGCGGTGAATAGGGGGTCTTGAGTCCAGTTCACTGAGCAAGGAGTAGGTCTTGTCTATTACATATTGGGTTTATGGAACGGTATCTGAGCTAATTTGAAGCCCTTGTTTTATGCATCACCCCATCTCACCTTTCCCGTTAAGCAGCCATCGTGTGTTTTCTAAACGTGTGACTCTGTTCTGTTTTGTAAGTCAGTTCAAGTGTAGCGGTTTTTACATTCCCTCTATAAGTGATATCTTTTGATAAGTGTCTTTTTCTGTGTGACTTATTTCACTTAGAATCGTCGTACCTAAATCCACTCATCATGCTGCTACTAGCCTTATGAGGTTGATTTCATGGCTGAGTGATATTCCATTGTACATAAGGACCACAACTTCTTTATCCATTTTTCTCTTTCCTGGGATATTTAAGGTGTAACGAAGTGGAGGTTCTTGTCAACAGAGCAGCCCTAAACTTTGGGATGCCTGTGTCTTGCTGATTTTTAGTTTTCCCAATTTATACGCCCATGAGTGGAAGTGCCCTATGCTCTGTAAGCTGAGTTTTTTAGATGTTTCAGGACACACCGTACACTTCTCGAGAGTGGCTGTTGGCAATTTACATCCCGCCCATCAGCGTAGCAAGGCTCCCGTTTCTCCATGGCCTGTCCTGCATTTCTGGTTTTGACACTTTATTCAGCATGGCCCTTTTGACCGATGGGAAGCGAGACTTCTTTGTAGCGCTGATTTGCCTTTCCAGGTTGCTTGGTTGGCCAAAAAGGGCGTATGCGTTTGTTCCTGAATATATTCAGGAACAAACGCATACGCCCTTTTTGGCGAAGGGCATCATTGTCGAGGTTTCGCCGCTTTTCCTGTGCTTTAAAGGCGATTCGAATCTACCTCCTGAAATCTGTTTCCTGCAATTCTGCCTTGCTTTCAAATCCTCTTCGTTGCCTTCCCTCTATATATTTGTGGACGAGAGTTATCATTTTTACCTCTGCAGGTTTGTGAATTGCAGTGCCCCTGAGCTCCATTTTTCAACTCGCTTTCTTGGGAGCTGGCCGCAAAAGCGCAGGATTGCTTCAGGCCCTATTCTGGTTCCGGGCGCAGGCTGAGCCTGTGGTTAATTCTTCTTCCTGATGGGAAAATAGAGTGAGCTGTGCCTGTCCCAACACCTAGAGCTAGTCTCTCATTGGTTCCCCCTCTTCCCGTTCATCCTCAGGACAAATTGCAACGTGTACGGAACAGGAGGTTAAAGGTGCTGATTCTCCAAGGAGGGAGATTGCTAGTAAAGCGGCTGGAATGGCGAACCCGAGCACAAGGAGATGAGAAATGAGGAGCGTTTTAGAAACCTTTCCCGATCACACGGTGTACCATCTTCTGGGTTTCTGATGCATGTTTTCGATGTAGGAAGATAACCTTGAACCTGGAGATTTGGGACCCATGGGATGGGTACCACGCAGTATTCCTTTAAAGGGTCTGCGTTTGCTCCCCCAACCTCACCAAACCTCTCAGCCCCAAGAGGGTCCATCCTTATGTCTCAATCAGCTGTGGGTCTAGATATGGTCAATCCAGGTGGCATCACAGCCCCTGAACGAATTTTGTAAGAATTTCTCTCTCTTTCACGGTCTTTGTTCACGGGTATTTTAAAGTATTTGATTTTTATAATGGGGTTTAGCTGCTTTTCACTGCTGTGTTTCTGCCGCTTTACACCCACTTGACTCACTTACAGAGAGATATCAATACATAGGTTTTAACATTCTTACTAGCCAGATATATTCTTGGGCGGTGAATAAGGGGTGTTGAGTCCAGTTCACTGAGCAAGGAGTAGGTCTTGTCTATTACATATTGGGTTTATGGAACGGTATCTGAGCTAATTTGAAACCCTTGTTTTATGCATCACCCCACCTCTCCTTTCCCGTTAAGCAGCCATAGTGTGTTTTCTAAACGTGTGACTCTGTTCTGTTTTGTAAGTCAGTTCAAGTGTAGCGGTTTTTCCATTCCCTCTAAAAGTGATATCTTCTGATAAGTGTCTTTTTCTGTGTGACTTATTTCACTTAGAATCGTCGTACCTAAATCCACTCATCATGCTGCTACTGGCCTTATGAAGTTGATTTCATGGCTGAGTGATATTCCATTGTACATGAGGACCACAACTTCTTTATCCATTTTTCTCTTTCCTGGGATATTTAAGGTGTAACGAAGTGGAGGTTCTTGTCAACAGAGCAGCCCTAAACTTTGGGATGCCTGTGTCTTGCTGATTTTTAGTTTTCCCAATTTATACGCCCATGAGTGGAAGTGCCCTATGCTCTGTAAGCTGAGTTTTTTAGATGTTTCAGGACACACCGTACACTTCTCGAGAGTGGCTGTTGGCAATTTACATCCCGCCCATCAGCGTAGCAAGGCTCCCGTTTCTCCATGGCCTGTCCTGCATTTCTGGTTTTGACACTTTATTCAGCATGGCCCTTTTGACCGATGGGAAGCGAGACTTCTTTGTAGCGCTGATTTGCCTTTCCAGGTTGCTTGGTTGGCCAAAAAGGGCGTATGCGTTTGTTCCTGAATATATTCAGGAACAAACGCATACGCCCTTTTTGGCGAAGGGCATCATTGTCGAGGTTTCGCCGCTTTTCCTGTGCTTTGAAGGCGATTCGAATCTACCTCCTGAAATCTGTTTCCTGCAATTCTGCCTTGCTTAGAAATCCTCTTCGTTGCCTTCCCTCGATATATTTGTGGACGAGCGTTATCATTTATAACTCTGCAGGTTTGTGAATTGCAGTGCCCCTGAGCTCCATTTTTCAACTCGCTTTCTTGGGAGCTGGCCGCAAAAGCGCAGGATTGCTTCAGGCCCTATTCTGGTTCCGGGCGCAGGCTGAGCCTGTGGTTAATTCTTCTTCCTGATGGGAAAATAGAGTGGCCTGTGCCTGTCCCAACACCTAGAGCAGTCTCTCATTGGTTCCCCCTCTTCCCGTTCATCCTCAGGACAAATTGCAACGTGTACGGAACAGGAGGTTAAAGGTGTTGATTCTCCAAGGAGGGAGATTCCTAGTAAAGCGGCTGGAATGGCGAACCCGAGCACAAGGAGATGAGAAATGAGGAGCGTTTTAGAAACCTTTCCCGATCACACGGTGTACCATCTTCTGGGTTTCTGATGCATGTTTTCGATGTAGGAAGATGCCCTTGAACCTGGAGATTTGGGACCCATGGGATGGGTACCACGCAGTATTCCTTTAAACGGTCTGCGTTTGCTCCCCCAACCTCACCAAACCTGTCAGTCCCAAGAGCGTCCACCCTTATGTCTCAATCAGCTGTGGGTCTAGATATGGTCAATACAGGTGGCATCACAGCCCCTGAACGAATTTGGTAAGAATTTCTCTCTCTTTCACTGTCTTTGTTTCACGGGTTTTTAAAAGTAATTGATTTTTATAATGGGGTTTAGCTGCTTTTCACTACTGTGTTTATGCCGCTTTACACCCACTTGACTCACTTACAGAGAGATATCAATACATAGGTTTTAAGATTCTTACTAGTCAGATATATTCTTGGGCGGTGAATAGGGGGTCTTGAGTCCAGTTCACTGAGCAAGGAGTAGGTCTTGTCTATTACATATTGGGTTTATGGAACGGTATCTGAGCTAATTTGAAGCCCTTGTTTTATGCATCACCCCATCTCACCTTTCCCGTTAAGCAGCCATCGTGTGTTTTCTAAACGTGTGACTCTGTTCTGTTTTGTAAGTCAGTTCAAGTGTAGCGGTTTTTACATTCCCTCTATAAGTGATATCTTTTGATAAGTGTCTTTTTCTGTGTGACTTTTTTCACTTAGAATCGTCGTACCTAAATCCACTCATCATGCTGCTACTAGCCTTATGAGGTTGATTTCATGGCTGAGTGATATTCCATTGTACATAAGGACCACAACTTCTTTATCCATTTTTCTCTTTCCTGGGATATTTAAGGTGTAACGAAGTGGAGGTTCTTGTCAACAGAGCAGCCCTAAACTTTGGGATGCCTGTGTCTTGCTGATTTTTAGTTTTCCCAATTTATACGCCCATGAGTGGAAGTGCCCTATGCTCTGTAAGCTGAGTTTTTTAGATGTTTCAGGACACACCGTACACTTCTCCAGAGTGGCTGTTGGCAATTTACATCCCGCCCATCAGCGTAGCAAGGCTCCCGTTTCTCCATGGCCTGTCCTGCATTTCTGGTTTTGACACTTTATTCAGCATGGCCCTTTTGACCGATGGGAAGCGAGACTTCTTTGTAGCGCTGATTTGCCTTTCCAGGTTGCTTGGTTGGCCAAAAAGGGCGTATGCGTTTGTTCCTGAATATATTCAGGAACAAACGCATACGCCCTTTTTGGCGAAGGGCATCATTGTCGAGGTTTCGCCGCTTTTCCTGTGCTTTAAAGGCGATTCGAATCTACCTCCTGAAATCTGTTTCCTGCAATTCTGCCTTGCTTTCAAATCCTCTTCGTTGCCTTCCCTCTATATATTTGTGGACGAGAGTTATCATTTTTACCTCTGCAGGTTTGTGAATTGCAGTGCCCCTGAGCTCCATTTTTCAACTCGCTTTCTTGGGAGCTGGCCGCAAAAGCGCAGGATTGCTTCAGGCCCTATTCTGGTTCCGGGCGCAGGCTGAGCCTGTGGTTAATTCTTCTTCCTGATGGGAAAATAGAGTGAGCTGTGCCTGTCCCAACACCTAGAGCTAGTCTCTCATTGGTTCCCCCTCTTCCCGTTCATCCTCAGGACAAATTGCAACGTGTACGGAACAGGAGGTTAAAGGTGCTGATTCTCCAAGGAGGGAGATTGCTAGTAAAGCGGCTGGAATGGCGAACCCGAGCACAAGGAGATGAGAAATGAGGAGCGTTTTAGAAACCTTTCCCGATCACACGGTGTACCATCTTCTGGGTTTCTGATGCATGTTTTCGATGTAGGAAGATAACCTTGAACCTGGAGATTTGGGACCCATGGGATGGGTACCACGCAGTATTCCTTTAAAGGGTCTGCGTTTGCTCCCCCAACCTCACCAAACCTCTCAGCCCCAAGAGGGTCCATCCTTATGTCTCAATCAGCTGTGGGTCTAGATATGGTCAATCCAGGTGGCATCACAGCCCCTGAACGAATTTTGTAAGAATTTCTCTCTCTTTCACGGTCTTTGTTCACGGGTATTTTAAAGTATTTGATTTTTATAATGGGGTTTAGCTGCTTTTCACTGCTGTGTTTCTGCCGCTTTACACCCACTTGACTCACTTACAGAGAGATATCAATACATAGGTTTTAACATTCTTACTAGCCAGATATATTCTTGGGCGGTGAATAGGGGGTGTTGAGTCCAGTTCACTGAGCAAGGAGTAGGTCTTGTCTATTACATATTGGGTTTATGGAACGGTATCTGAGCTAATTTGAAACCCTTGTTTTATGCATCACCCCACCTCTCCTTTCCCGTTAAGCAGCCATAGTGTGTTTTCTAAACGTGTGACTCTGTTCTGTTTTGTAATTGAGTTCAAGTGTAGCGGTTTTTCCATTCCCTCTATAAGTGATATCTTCTGATAAGTGTCTTTTTCTGTGTGACTTATTTCACTTAGAATCGTCGTAGCTAAATCCACTCATCATGCTGCTACTAGCCTTATGACATTGATTTCATGGCTGAGTGATATTCCATTGTACATAAGGACCACAACTTCTTTATCCATTTTTCTCTTTCCTGGGATATTTAAGGTGTAACGAAGTGGAGGTTCTTGTCAACAGAGTAGCCCTAAACTTTGGGATGCCTGTGTCTTGCTGATTTTAATTTTCCCAATTTATACACCCATGAGTGGAAGTGCCCTATGCTCTGTAAGCTGAGTTTTTTAGATGTTTCAGGACACACCGTTCACTTCTCGAGAGTGGCTGTTGGCAATTTACATCCCGCCCATCAGCGTAGCAAGGCTCCCGTTTCTCCATGGCCTGTCCTGCATTTCTGGTTTTGACACTTTATTCAGCATGGCCCTTTTGACCGATGGGAAGCGAGACTTCTTTGTAGCGCTGATTTGCCTTTCCAGGTTGCTTGGTTGGCCAAAAAGGGCGTATGCGTTTGTTCCTGAATATATTCAGGAACAAACGCATACGCCCTTTTTGGCGAAGGGCATCATTGTCGAGGTTTCGCCGCTTTTCCTGTGCTTTGAAGGCGATTCGAATCTACCTCCTGAAATCTGTTTCCTGCAATTCTGCCTTGCTTTCAAATCCTCTTCGTTGCCTTCCCTCTATATATTTGTGGACGAGAGTTATCATTTTTACCTCTGCAGGTTTGTGAATTGCAGTGCCCCTGAGCTCCATTTTTCAACTCGCTTTCTTGGGAGCTGGCCGCAAAAGCGCAGGATTGCTTCAGGCCCTATTCTGGTTCCGGGCGCAGGCTGAGCCTGTGGTTAATTCTTCTTCCTGATGGGAAAATAGAGTGGCCTGTGCCTGTCCCAACACCTAGAGCAGTCTCTCATTGGTTCCCCCTCTTCCCGTTCATCCTCAGGACAAATTGCAACGTGTACGGAACAGGAGGTTAAAGGTGTTGATTCTCCAAGGAGGGAGATTCCTAGTAAAGCGGCTGGAATGGCGAACCCGAGCACAAGGAGATGAGAAATGAGGAGCGTTTTAGAAACCTTTCCCGATCACACGGTGTACCATCTTCTGGGTTTCTGATGCATGTTTTCGATGTAGGAAGATGCCCTTGAACCTGGAGATTTGGGACCCATGGGATGGGTACCACGCAGTATTCCTTTAAACGGTCTGCGTTTGCTCCCCCAACCTCACCAAACCTGTCAGTCCCAAGAGCGTCCACCCTTATGTCTCAATCAGCTGTGGGTCTAGATATGGTCAATACAGGTGGCATCACAGCCCCTGAACGAATTTGGTAAGAATTTCTCTCTCTTTCACTGTCTTTGTTTCACGGGTTTTTAAAAGTAATTGATTTTTATAATGGGGTTTAGCTGCTTTTCACTACTGTGTTTATGCCGCTTTACACCCACTAGACTCACTTACAGAGAGATATCAATACATAGGTTTTAAGATTCTTACTAGTCAGATATATTCTTGGGCGGTGAATAGGGGGTCTTGAGTCCAGTTCACTGAGCAAGGAGTAGGTCTTGTCTATTACATATTGGGTTTATGGAACGGTATCTGAGCTAATTTGAAGCCCTTGTTTTATGCATCACCCCATATCACCTTTCCCGTTAAGCAGCCATCGTGTGTTTTCTAAACGTGTGACTCTGTTCTGTTTTGTAAGTCAGTTCAAGTGTAGCGGTTTTTACATTCCCTCTATAAGTGATATCTTTTGATAAGTGTCTTTTTCTGTGTGAATTATTTCACTTAGAATCGTCGTACCTAAATCCACTCATCATGCTGCTACTAGCCTTATGAGGTTGATTTCATGGCTGAGTGATATTCCATTGTACATAAGGACCACAACTTCTTTATCCATTTTTCTCTTTCCTGGGATATTTAAGGTGTAACGAAGTGGAGGTTCTTGTCAACAGAGCAGCCCTAAACTTTGGGATGCCTGTGTCTTGCTGATTTTTAGTTTTCCCAATTTATACGCCCATGAGTGGAAGTGCCCTATGCTCTGTAAGCTGAGTTTTTTAGATGTTTCAGGACACACCGTACACTTCTCGAGAGTGGCTGTTGGCAATTTACATCCCACCCATCAGCGTAGCAAGGCTCCCGTTTCTCCATGGCCTGTCCTGCATTTCTGGTTTTGACACTTTATTCAGCATGGCCCTTTTGACCGATGGGAAGCGAGACTTCTTTGTAGCGCTGATTTGCCTTTCCAGGTTGCTTGGTTGGCCAAAAAGGGCGTATGCGTTTGTTCCTGAATATATTCAGGAACAAACGCATACGCCCTTTTTGGCGAAGGGCATCATTGTCGAGGTTTCGCCGCTTTTCCTGTGCTTTGAAGGCGATTCGAATCTACCTCCTGAAATCTGTTTCCTGCAATTCTGCCTTGCTTAGAAATCCTCTTCGTTGCCTTCCCTCGATATATTTGTGGACGAGCGTTATCATTTATAACTCTGCAGGTTTGTGAATTGCAGTGCCCCTGAGCTCCATTTTTCAACTCGCTTTCTTGGGAGCTGGCCGCAAAAGCGCAGGATTGCTTCAGGCCCTATTCTGGTTCCGGGCGCAGGCTGAGCCTGTGGTTAATTCTTCTTCCTGATGGGAAAATAGAGTGGCCTGTGCCTGTCCCAACACCTAGAGCAGTCTCTCATTGGTTCCCCCTCTTCCCGTTCATCCTCAGGACAAATTGCAACGTGTACGGAACAGGAGGTTAAAGGTGTTGATTCTCCAAGGAGGGAGATTCCTAGTAAAGCGGCTGGAATGGCGAACCCGAGCACAAGGAGATGAGAAATGAGGAGCGTTTTAGAAACCTTTCCCGATCACACGGTGTACCATCTTCTGGGTTTCTGATGCATGTTTTCGATGTAGGAAGATGCCCTTGAACCTGGAGATTTGGGACCCATGGGATGGGTACCACGCAGTATTCCTTTAAACGGTCTGCGTTTGCTCCCCCAACCTCACCAAACCTGTCAGTCCCAAGAGCGTCCACCCTTATGTCTCAATCAGCTGTGGGTCTAGATATGGTCAATACAGGTGGCATCACAGCCCCTGAACGAATTTGGTAAGAATTTCTCTCTCTTTCACTGTCTTTGTTTCACGGGTTTTTAAAAGTAATTGATTTTTATAATGGGGTTTAGCTGCTTTTCACTACTGTGTTTATGCCGCTTTACACCCACTTGACTCACTTACAGAGAGATATCAATACATAGGTTTTAAGATTCTTACTAGTCAGATATATTCTTGGGCGGTGAATAGGGGGTCTTGAGTCCAGTTCACTGAGCAAGGAGTAGGTCTTGTCTATTACATATTGGGTTTATGGAACGGTATCTGAGCTAATTTGAAGCCCTTGTTTTATGCATCACCCCATCTCACCTTTCCCGTTAAGCAGCCATCGTGTGTTTTCTAAACGTGTGACTCTGTTCTGTTTTGTAAGTCAGTTCAAGTGTAGCGGTTTTTACATTCCCTCTATAAGTGATATCTTTTGATAAGTGTCTTTTTCTGTGTGACTTATTTCACTTAGAATCGTCGTACCTAAATCCACTCATCATGCTGCTACTAGCCTTATGAGGTTGATTTCATGGCTGAGTGATATTCCATTGTACATAAGGACCACAACTTCTTTATCCATTTTTCTCTTTCCTGGGATATTTAAGGTGTAACGAAGTGGAGGTTCTTGTCAACAGAGCAGCCCTAAACTTTGGGATGCCTGTGTCTTGCTGATTTTTAGTTTTCCCAATTTATACGCCCATGAGTGGAAGTGCCCTATGCTCTGTAAGCTGAGTTTTTTAGATGTTTCAGGACACACCGTACACTTCTCCAGAGTGGCTGTTGGCAATTTACATCCCGCCCATCAGCGTAGCAAGGCTCCCGTTTCTCCATGGCCTGTCCTGCATTTCTGGTTTTGACACTTTATTCAGCATGGCCCTTTTGACCGATGGGAAGCGAGACTTCTTTGTAGCGCTGATTTGCCTTTCCAGGTTGCTTGGTTGGCCAAAAAGGGCGTATGCGTTTGTTCCTGAATATATTCAGGAACAAACGCATACGCCCTTTTTGGCGAAGGGCATCATTGTCGAGGTTTCGCCGCTTTTCCTGTGCTTTAAAGGCGATTCGAATCTACCTCCTGAAATCTGTTTCCTGCAATTCTGCCTTGCTTTCAAATCCTCTTCGTTGCCTTCCCTCTATATATTTGTGGAAGAGAGTTATCATTTTTACCTCTGCAGGTTTGTGAATTGCAGTGCCCCTGAGCTCCATTTTTCAACTCGCTTTCTTGGGAGCTGGCCGCAAAAGCGCAGGATTGCTTCAGGCCCTATTCTGGTTCCGGGCGCAGGCTGAGCCTGTGGTTAATTCTTCTTCCTGATGGGAAAATAGAGTGAGCTGTGCCTGTCCCAACACCTAGAGCTAGTCTCTCATTGGTTCCCCCTCTTCCCGTTCATCCTCAGGACAAATTGCAACGTGTACGGAACAGGAGGTTAAAGGTGCTGATTCTCCAAGGAGGGAGATTGCTAGTAAAGCGGCTGGAATGGCGAACCCGAGCACAAGGAGATGAGAAATGAGGAGCGTTTTAGAAACCTTTCCCGATCACACGGTGTACCATCTTCTGGGTTTCTGATGCATGTTTTCGATGTAGGAAGATAACCTTGAACCTGGAGATTTGGGACCCATGGGATGGGTACCACGCAGTATTCCTTTAAAGGGTCTGCGTTTGCTCCCCCAACCTCACCAAACCTCTCAGCCCCAAGAGGGTCCATCCTTATGTCTCAATCAGCTGTGGGTCTAGATATGGTCAATCCAGGTGGCATCACAGCCCCTGAACGAATTTTGTAAGAATTTCTCTCTCTTTCACGGTCTTTGTTCACGGGTATTTTAAAGTATTTGATTTTTATAATGGGGTTTAGCTGCTTTTCACTGCTGTGTTTCTGCCGCTTTACACCCACTTGACTCACTTACAGAGAGATATCAATACATAGGTTTTAACATTCTTACTAGCCAGATATATTCTTGGGCGGTGAATAGGGGGTGTTGAGTCCAGTTCACTGAGCAAGGAGTAGGTCTTGTCTATTATATATTGGGTTTATGGAACGGTATCTGAGCTAATTTGAAACCCTTGTTTTATGCATCACCCCACCTCTCCTTTCCCGTTAAGCAGCCATAGTGTGTTTTCTAAACGTGTGACTCTGTTCTGTTTTGTAAGTCAGTTCAAGTGTAGCGGTTTTTCCATTCCCTCTAAAAGTGATATCTTCTGATAAGTGTCTTTTTCTGTGTGAATTATTTCACTTAGAATCGTCGTACCTAAATCCACTCATCATGCTGCTACTGGCCTTATGAAGTTGATTTCATGGCTGAGTGATATTCCATTGTACATAAGGACCACAACTTCTTTATCCATTTTTCTCTTTCCTGGGATATTTAAGGTGTAACGAAGTGGAGGTTCTTGTCAACAGAGCAGCCCTAAACTTTGGGATGCCTGTGTCTTGCTGATTTTTAGTTTTCCCAATTTATACACCCATGAGTGGAAGTGCCCTATGCTCTGTAAGCTGAGTTTTTTAGATGTTTCAGGACACACCGTACACTTCTCGAGAGTGGCTGTTGGCAATTTACATCCCGCCCATCAGCGTAGCAAGGCTCCCGTTTCTCCATGGCCTGTCCTGCATTTCTGGTTTTGACACTTTATTCAGCATGGCCCTTTTGACCGATGGGAAGCGAGACTTCTTTGTAGCGCTGATTTGCCTTTCCAGGTTGCTTGGTTGGCCAAAAAGGGCGTATGCGTTTTTTCCTGAATATATTCAGGAAAAAACGCATACGCCCTTTTTGGCGAAGGGCATCATTGTCGAGGTTTCGCCGCTTTTCCTGTGCTTTAAAGGCGATTCGAATCTACCTCCTGAAATCTGTTTCCTGCAATTCTGCCTTGCTTTCAAATCCTCTTCGTTGCCTTCCCTCAAAATATTTGTGGCCGAGAGTTATCATTTTTAACTCTGCAGGTTTGTGAATTGCAGTGCCCCTGAGCTCCATTTTTCAACTCGCTTTCTTGGGAGCTGGCAGCAAAAGCGCAGGATTGCTTCAGGCCCTATTCTGGTTCCGGGCGCAGGCTGAGCCTGTGGTTAATTCTTCTTCCTGATGGGAAAATAGAGTGAGCTGTGCCTGTCCCAACACCTAGAGCTAGTCTCTCATTGGTTCCCCCTCTTCCCGTTCATCCTCAGGACAAATTGCAACCTGTACGGAACAGGAGGTTAAAGGTGCTGATTCTCCAAGGAGGGAGATTGCTAGTAAAGCGGCTGGAATGGCGAACCCGAGCACAAAGAGATGAGAAATGAGGAGCGTTTTAGAAACCTTTCCCGATCACAAGGTGTACCATCTTCTGAGTTTCTCAGGCATGTTTTCGATGTAGGAAGATGCCCTTGAACCTGGAGATTTGGGACCCATGTGATGGGTACCACGCAGTATTCCTTTAAAGGGTCTGCGTTTGCTCCCCCAACCTCACCAAACCTCTCAGCCCCAAGAGGGTCCATCCTTATGTCTCAATCAGCTGTGGGTCTAGATATGGTCAATCCAGGTGGCATCACAGCCCCTGAACGAATTTTGTAAGAATTTCTCTCTCTTTCACGGTCTTTGTTCACGGGTATTTTAAAGTATTTGATTTTTATAACGGGGTTTAGATGCTTTTCACTGCTCTGTTTCTGCCACTTTACACCCACTTGACTCACTTACAGAGAGATATCAATACATAGGTTTTAACATTCTTACTAATCAGATATATTCTTGGGCGGTGAATAGGGGGTGTTGAGTCCAGTTCACTGAGCAAGGAGTAGGTCTTGTCTATTACATATTGGGTTTATGGAACGGTATCTGAGCTAATTTGAAACCCTTGTTTTATGCATCACCCCACCTCTCCTTTCCCGTTAAGCAGCCATAGTGTGTTTTCTAAACGTGTGACTCTATTTTGTTTTGTAATTCAGTTCAAGTGTAGGGGTTTTTCCATTCCCTCTATAAGTGATATCTTCTGATAAGTGTCTTTTTCTGTGTGACTTATTTCACTTAGAATCGTCGTAGCTAAATCCACTCATCATGCTGCTACTAGCCTTATGAGGTTGATTTCATGGCTGAGTGATATTCCATTGTACATAAGGACCACAACTTCTTTATCCATTTTTCTCTTTCCTGGGATATTTAAGGTGTAACGAAGTGGAGGTTCTTGTCAACAGAACAGCCCTAAACTTTGGGGTGCCTGTGTCTTGCTGATTTTTAGTTTTCCCAATTTATAAGCCCATGAGTGGAAGTGCCGTATGCTCTGTAAGCTGAGTTTTTTAGATGTTTCAGGACACACCGTACACTTCTCCAGAGTGGCTGTTGGCAATTTACATCACACCCATCAGCGTAGCAAGGCTCCCGTTTCTCCATGGCCTGTCCTGCATTTCTGGTTTTGACACTTTATTCAGCATGGCCCTTTTGATCGATGGGAAGCGAGACTTCTTTGTAGCGCTGATTTGCCTTTCCAGGTTGCTTAGTTGGCCAAAAAGGGCGTATGCGTTTTTTCCTGAATATATTCAGGAAAAAACGCATACGCCCTTTTTGTCCAAGGGCATCATTGTCGAGGTTTCGCCGCTTTTCCTGTGCTTTAAAGGGGATTCGAATCTACCTCCTGAAATCTGTTTCCTGCAATTCTGCCTTGCTTTCAAATCCTCTTCGTTGCCTTCCCTCGATATATTTGTGGACGAGAGTTATCATTTTTACCTCTGCAGGTTTGTGAATTGCAGTGCCCCTGAGCTCCATTTTTCAACTCGCTTTCTTGGGAGCTGGCCGCAAAAGCGCAGGATTGCTTCAGGCCCTATTCTGGTTCCGGGCGCAGGCTGAGCCTGTGGTTAATTCTTCTTCCTGATGGGAAAATAGAGTGAGCTGTGGCTGTCCCAACACCTAGAGGTAGTCTCTCATTGGTTCCCCCTCTTCCCGTTCATCCTCAGGACAAATTGCAACCTGTACGGAACAGGAGGTTAAAGGTGCTGATTCTCCAAGGAGGGAGATTGCTAGTAAAGCGGCTGGAATGGCGAACCCGAGCACAAGGAGATGAGAAATGAGGAGCGTTTTAGAAACCTTTCCTGATCACACGGTGTACCATCTTCTGGGTTTCTGATGCATGTTTTCGATGTAGGAAGATACCCTTGAACCTGGAGATTTGGGACCCATGGGATGGGTACCACGCAGTATTCCTTTAAAGGGTCTGCGTTTGCTCCCCCAACCTCACCAAACCTCTCAGCCCCAAGAGGGTCCATCCTTATGTCTCAATCAGCTGTGGGTCTAGATATGGTCAATCCAGGTGGCATCACAGCCCCTGAACCAATTTTGTAAGAATTTCTCTCTCTTTCACGGTCTTTGTTCACGGGTATTTTAAAGTATTTGATTCTTATAACGGGGTTTAGATGCTTTTCACTGCTCTGTTTCTGCCACTTTACACCGACTTGACTCACTTACAGAGAGATATCAATACATAGGTTTTAACATTCTTACTAGTCAGATATATTCTTGGGCGGTGAATAGGGGGTGTTGAGTCCAGTTCACTGAGCAAGGAGTAGGTCTTGTCTATTACATATTGGGTTTATGGAACGGTATCTGAGCTAATTTGAAACCCTTGTTTTATGCATCACCCCACCTCTCCTTTCCCGTTAAGCAGCCATAGTGTGTTTTCTAAACGTGTGACTCTATTTTGTTTTGTAATTCAGTTCAAGTGTAGCGGTTTTTCCATTCCCTCTATAAGTGATATCTTCTGATAAGTGTCTTTTTCTGTGTGACTTATTTCACTTAGAATCGTCGTAGCTAAATCCACTCATCATGCTGCTACTAGCCTTATGACGTTGATTTCATGGCTGAGTGATATTCCATTGTACATAAGGACCACAATTTCTTTATCCATTTTTCTCTTTCCTGGGATATTTAAGGTGTAACGAAGTGGAGGTTCTTGTCAACAGAGCAGCCCTAAACTTTGGGGTGCCCTTGTCTTGCTGATTTTAAGTTTTCCCAATTTATACGTCCATGAGTGGAAGTGCCCTATGCTCTCTAAACTGAGTTTTTTAGATGTTTCAGGACACACCGTATACTTCTCGAGAGTGGCTGTTGGCAATTTACATCCCGCCCATCAGCGTAGCAAGGCTCCCGTTTCTCCTTGGCCTGTCCTGCATTTCTGGTTTTGACACTTTATCCAGCATGGCCCTTTTGACCTATGGGAGGCGAGACTTCTTTGTAGTGCTGATTTGCCTTTCCAGGTTGCTTGGTTGGCCAAAAAGGGCGTATGCGTTTTTTCCTGAATATATTCAGGGAAAACGCATACGCCCTTTTTGGCCAAGGGCATCATTGTGGAGGTTTTGCCTCTTTTCCTGTGCTTTGAAGGCGATTCGAATCTACCTCCTGAAATCTGTTTCCTGCAATTCTGCCTTGCTTACAAATCCTCTTCGTTGCCTTCCCTCGATATATTTGTGGACGAGAGTTATCATTTATAACTCTGCACGTTTGTGAATTGCAGTGCCCCTGAGCTCCATTTTTCAACTCGCTTTCTTGGGAGCTGGCCGCAAAAGCGCAGGATTCCTTCAGGCCCTATACTGGTTCCAGGCGCAGGCTGAGCCTGTGGTTAATTCTTCTTCCTGATGGGAAAATAGAGTGGCCTGTGCCTGTCCCAACACCTAGAGCAGTCTCTCATTGGTTCCCCCTCTTCCCGTTCATCCTCAGGACAAATTGCAACGTGTACGGAACAGGAGGTTAAAGGTGCTGATTCTCCAAGGAGGGAGAGTGCTAGTAAAGCGGCTGGAATGGCGAACCCGAGCACAAGGAGATGAGAAATGAGGAGCGTTTTAGAAACCTTTCCCGATCACACGGTGTACCATCTTCTGGGTTTCTGATGCATGTTTTCGATGTAGGAAGATGCCCTTGAACCTGGAGATTTGGGACCCATGGGATGGGTACCACGCAGTATTCCTTTAAAGGGTCTGCGTTTGCTCCCCCAACCTCACCAAACCTGTCAGTCCCAAGAGCGTCCACCCTTATGTCTCAATCAGCTGTGGGTCTAGATATGGTCAGTACAGGTGGCATCACAGCCCCTGAACGAATTTGGTAAGAATTTCTCTCTCTTTCACTGTCTTTGTTTCACGGGTTTTTAAAAGTAATTGATTTTTATAATGGGGTTTAGCTGCTTTTCACTACTGTGTTTATGCCGCTTTACACCCACTAGACTCACTTACAGAGAGATATCAATACATAGGTTTTAAGATTCTTACTAGTCAGATATATTCTTGGGCGGTGAATAGGGGGTCTTGAGTCCAGTTCAGTGAGCAAGGAGTAGGTCTTGTCTATTACATATTGGGTTTATGGAACGGTATCTGAGCTAATTTGAAGCCCTTGTTTTATGCATCACCCCATCTCACCTTTCCCGTTAAGCAGCCATCGTGTGTTTTCTAAACGTGTGACTCTGTTCTGTTTTGTAAGTCAGTTCAAGTGTAGCGGTTTTTCCATTCCCTCTATAAGTGATATCTTCTGATAAGTGTCTTTTTCTGTGTGACTTATTTCACTTAGAATCGTCGTACCTAAATCCACTCATCATGCTGCTACTAGCCTTATGAGGTTGATTTCATGGCTGAGTGATATTCCATTGTACATAAGGACCACAACTTCTTTATCCATTTTTCTCTTTCCTGGGATATTTAAGGTGTAACGAAGTGGAGGTTCTTGTCAACAGAGCAGCCCTAAACTTTGGGATGCCTGTGTCTTGCTGATTTTTAGTTTTCCCAATTTATACGCCCATGAGTGGAAGTGCCCTATGCTCTGTAAGCTGAGTTTTTTAGATGTTTCAGGACACACCGTACACTTCTCCAGAGTGGCTGTTGGCAATTTACATCCCGCCCATCAGCGTAGCAAGGCTCCCGTTTCTCCATGGCCTGTCCTGCATTTCTGGTTTTGACACTTTATTCAGCATGGCCCTTTTGACCGATGGGAAGCGAGACTTCTTTGTAGCGCTGATTTGCCTTTCCAGGTTGCTTGGTTGGCCAAAAAGGGCGTATGCGTTTGTTCCTGAATATATTCAGGAACAAACGCATACGCCCTTTTTGGCGAAGGGCATCATTGTCGAGGTTTCGCCGCTTTTCCTGTGCTTTAAAGGCGATTCGAATCTACCTCCTGAAATCTGTTTCCTGCAATTCTGCCTTGCTTTCAAATCCTCTTCGTTGCCTTCCCTCTATATATTTGTGGACGAGAGTTATCATTTTTACCTCTGCAGGTTTGTGAATTGCAGTGCCCCTGAGCTCCATTTTTCAACTCGCTTTCTTGGGAGCTGGCCGCAAAAGCGCAGGATTGCTTCAGGCCCTATTCTGGTTCCGGGCGCAGGCTGAGCCTGTGGTTAATTCTTCTTCCTGATGGGAAAATAGAGTGAGCTGTGCCTGTCCCAACACCTAGAGCTAGTCTCTCATTGGTTCCCCCTCTTCCCGTTCATCCTCAGGACAAATTGCAACCTGTACGGAACAGGAGGTTAAAGGTGCTGATTCTCCAAGGAGGGAGATTGCTAGTAAAGCGGCTGGAATGGCGAACCCGAGCACAAGGAGATGAGAAATGAGGAGCGTTTTAGAAACCTTTCCCGATCACAAGGTGTACCATCTTCTGAGTTTCTCAGGCATGTTTTCGATGTAGGAAGATGCCCTTGAACCTGGAGATTTGGGACCCATGTGATGGGTACCACGCAGTATTCCTTTAAAGGGTCTGCGTTTGCTCCCCCAAACTCACCAAACCTCTCAGCCCCAAGAGGGTCCATCCTTATGTCTCAATCAGCTGTGGGTCTAGATATGGTCAATCCAGGTGGCATCACAGCCCCTGAACGAATTTTGTAAGAATTTCTCTCTCTTTCACGGTCTTTGTTCACGGGTATTTTAAAGTATTTGATTTTTATAACGGGGTTTAGATGCTTTTCACTGCTGTGTTTCTGCCACTTTACACCCACTTGACTCACTTACAGAGAGATATCAATACATAGGTTTTAACATTCTTACTACTCAGATATATTCTTGGGCGGTGAATAGGGGGTGTTGAGTCCAGTTCACTGAGCAAGGAGTAGGTCTTGTCTATTACATATTGGGTTTATGGAACGGTATCTGAGCTAATTTGAAACCCTTGTTTTATGCATCACCCCACCTCTCCTTTCCCGTTAAGCAGCCATAGTGTGTTTTCTAAACGTGTGACTCTATTTTGTTTTGTAATTCAGTTCAAGTGTAGGGGTTTTTCCATTCCCTCTATAAGTGATATCTTCTGATAAGTGTCTTTTTCTGTGTGACTTATTTCACTTAGAATCGTCGTAGCTAAATCCACTCATCATGCTGCTACTAGCCTTATGAGGTTGATTTCATGGCTGAGTGATATTCCATTGTACATAAGGACCACAACTTCTTTATCCATTTTTCTCTTTCCTGGGATATTTAAGGTGTAACGAAGTGGAGGTTCTTGTCAACAGAGCAGCCCTAAACTTTGGGGTGCCTGTGTCTTGCTGATTTTTAGTTTTCCCAATTTATAAGCCCATGAGTGGAAGTGCCGTATGCTCTGTAAGCTGAGTTTTTTAGATGTTTCAGGACACACCGTACACTTCTCCAGAGTGGCTGTTGGCAATTTACATCACACCCATCAGCGTAGCAAGGCTCCCGTTTCTCCATGGCCTGTCCTGCATTTCTGGTTTTGACACTTTATTCAGCATGGCCCTTTTGATCGATGGGAAGCGAGACTTCTTTGTAGCGCTGATTTGCCTTTCCAGGTTGCTTAGTTGGCCAAAAAGGGCGTATGCGTTTTTTCCTGAATATATTCAGGAAAAAACGCATACGCCCTTTTTGTCCAAGGGCATCATTGTCGAGGTTTCGCCGCTTTTCCTGTGCTTTAAAGGGGATTCGAATCTACCTCCTGAAATCTGTTTCCTGCAATTCTGCCTTGCTTTCAAATCCTCTTCGTTGCCTTCCCTCGATATATTTGTGGACGAGAGTTATCATTTTTACCTCTGCAGGTTTGTGAATTGCAGTGCCCCTGAGCTCCATTTTTCAACTCGCTTTCTTGGGAGCTGGCCGCAAAAGCGCAGGATTGCTTCAGGCCCTATTCTGGTTCCGGGCGCAGGCTGAGCCTGTGGTTAATTCTTCTTCCTGATGGGAAAATAGAGTGAGCTGTGGCTGTCCCAACACCTAGAGGTAGTCTCTCATTGGTTCCCCCTCTTCCCGTTCATCCTCAGGACAAATTGCAACCTGTACGGAACAGGAGGTTAAAGGTGCTGATTCTCCAAGGAGGGAGATTGCTAGTAAAGCGGCTGGAATGGCGAACCCGAGCACAAGGAGATGAGAAATGAGGAGCGTTTTAGAAACCTTTCCTGATCACACGGTGTACCATCTTCTGGGTTTCTGATGCATGTTTTCGATGTAGGAAGATACCCTTGAACCTGGAGATTTGGGACCCATGGGATGGGTACCACGCAGTATTCCTTTAAAGGGTCTGCGTTTGCTCCCCCAACCTCACCAAACCTCTCAGCCCCAAGAGGGTCCATCCTTATGTCTCAATCAGCTGTGGGTCTAGATATGGTCAATCCAGGTGGCATCACAGCCCCTGAACCAATTTTGTAAGAATTTCTCTCTCTTTCACGGTCTTTGTTCACGGGTATTTTAAAGTATTTGATTCTTATAACGGGGTTTAGATGCTTTTCACTGCTCTGTTTCTGCCACTTTACACCGACTTGACTCACTTACAGAGAGATATCAATACATAGGTTTTAACATTCTTACTAGTCAGATATATTCTTGGGCGGTGAATAGGGGGTGTTGAGTCCAGTTCACTGAGCAAGGAGTAGGTCTTGTCTATTACATATTGGGTTTATGGAACGGTATCTGAGCTAATTTGAAACCCTTGTTTTATGCATCACCCCACCTCTCCTTTCCCGTTAAGCAGCCATAGTGTGTTTTCTAAACGTGTGACTCTATTTTGTTTTGTAATTCAGTTCAAGTGTAGCGGTTTTTCCATTCCCTCTATAAGTGATATCTTCTGATAAGTGTCTTTTTCTGTGTGACTTATTTCACTTAGAATCGTCGTAGCTAAATCCACTCATCATGCTGCTACTAGCCTTATGACGTTGATTTCATGGCTGAGTGATATTCCATTGTACATAAGGACCACAATTTCTTTATCCATTTTTCTCTTTCCTGGGATATTTAAGGTGTAACGAAGTGGAGGTTCTTGTCAACAGAGCAGCCCTAAACTTTGGGGTGCCCTTGTCTTGCTGATTTTAAGTTTTCCCAATTTATACGTCCATGAGTGGAAGTGCCCTATGCTCTCTAAACTGAGTTTTTTAGATGTTTCAGGACACACCGTATACTTCTCGAGAGTGGCTGTTGGCAATTTACATCCCGCCCATCAGCGTAGCAAGGCTCCCGTTTCTCCTTGGCCTGTCCTGCATTTCTGGTTTTGACACTTTATCCAGCATGGCCCTTTTGACCTATGGGAGGCGAGACTTCTTTGTAGTGCTGATTTGCCTTTCCAGGTTGCTTGGTTGGCCAAAAAGGGCGTATGCGTTTTTTCCTGAATATATTCAGGGAAAACGCATACGCCCTTTTTGGCCAAGGGCATCATTGTGGAGGTTTTGCCTCTTTTCCTGTGCTTTGAAGGCGATTCGAATCTACCTCCTGAAATCTGTTTCCTGCAATTCTGCCTTGCTTACAAATCCTCTTCGTTGCCTTCCCTCGATATATTTGTGGACGAGAGTTATCATTTATAACTCTGCACGTTTGTGAATTGCAGTGCCCCTGAGCTCCATTTTTCAACTCGCTTTCTTGGGAGCTGGCCGCAAAAGCGCAGGATTCCTTCAGGCCCTATACTGGTTCCAGGCGCAGGCTGAGCCTGTGGTAAATTCTTCTTCCTGATGGGAAAATAGAGTGGCCTGTGCCTGTCCCAACACCTAGAGCAGTCTCTCATTGGTTCCCCCTCTTCCCGTTCATCCTCAGGACAAATTGCAACGTGTACGGAACAGGAGGTTAAAGGTGCTGATTCTCCAAGGAGGGAGAGTGCTAGTAAAGCGGCTGGAATGGCGAACCCGAGCACAAGGAGATGAGAAATGAGGAGCGTTTTAGAAACCTTTCCCGATCACACGGTGTACCATCTTCTGGGTTTCTGATGCATGTTTTCGATGTAGGAAGATGCCCTTGAACCTGGAGATTTGGGACCCATGGGATGGGTACCACGCAGTATTCCTTTAAAGGGTCTGCGTTTGCTCCCCCAACCTCACCAAACCTGTCAGTCCCAAGAGCGTCCACCCTTATGTCTCAATCAGCTGTGGGTCTAGATATGGTCAGTACAGGTGGCATCACAGCCCCTGAACGAATTTGGTAAGAATTTCTCTCTCTTTCACTGTCTTTGTTTCACGGGTTTTTAAAAGTAATTGATTTTTATAATGGGGTTTAGCTGCTTTTCACTACTGTGTTTATGCCGCTTTACACCCACTAGACTCACTTACAGAGAGATATCAATACATAGGTTTTAAGATTCTTACTAGTCAGATATATTCTTGGGCGGTGAATAGGGGGTCTTGAGTCCAGTTCAGTGAGCAAGGAGTAGGTCTTGTCTATTACATATTGGGTTTATGGAACGGTATCTGAGCTAATTTGAAGCCCTTGTTTTATGCATCACCCCATCTCACCTTTCCCGTTAAGCAGCCATCGTGTGTTTTCTAAACGTGTGACTCTGTTCTGTTTTGTAAGTCAGTTCAAGTGTAGCGGTTTTTCCATTCCCTCTATAAGTGATATCTTCTGATAAGTGTCTTTTTCTGTGTGACTTATTTCACTTAGAATCGTCGTACCTAAATCCACTCATCATGCTGCTACTAGCCTTATGAGGTTGATTTCATGGCTGAGTGATATTCCATTGTACATAAGGACCACAACTTCTTTATCCATTTTTCTCTTTCCTGGGATATTTAAGGTGTAACGAAGTGGAGGTTCTTGTCAACAGAGCAGCCCTAAACTTTGGGATGCCTGTGTCTTGCTGATTTTTAGTTTTCCCAATTTATACGCCCATGAGTGGAAGTGCCCTATGCTCTGTAAGCTGAGTTTTTTAGATGTTTCAGGACACACCGTACACTTCTCCAGAGTGGCTGTTGGCAATTTACATCCCGCCCATCAGCGTAGCAAGGCTCCCGTTTCTCCATGGCCTGTCCTGCATTTCTGGTTTTGACACTTTATTCAGCATGGCCCTTTTGACCGATGGGAAGCGAGACTTCTTTGTAGCGCTGATTTGCCTTTCCAGGTTGCTTGGTTGGCCAAAAAGGGCGTATGCGTTTTTTCTGAATATATTCAGGAACAAACGCATACGCCCTTTTTGGCGAAGGGCATCATTGTCGAGGTTTCGCCGCTTTTCCTGTGCTTTAAAGGCGATTCGAATCTACCTCCTGAAATCTGTTTCCTGCAATTCTGCCTTGCTTTCAAATCCTCTTCGTTGCCTTCCCTCTATATATTTGTGGACGAGAGTTATCATTTTTACCTCTGCAGGTTTGTGAATTGCAGTGCCCCTGAGCTCCATTTTTCAACTCGCTTTCTTGGGAGCTGGCCGCAAAAGCGCAGGATTGCTTCAGGCCCTATTCTGGTTCCGGGCGCAGGCTGAGCCTGTGGTTAATTCTTCTTCCTGATGGGAAAATAGAGTGGCCTGTGCCTGTCCCAACACCTAGAGCAGTCTCTCATTGGTTCCCCCTCTTCCCGTTCATCCTCAGGACAAATTGCAACGTGTACGGAACAGGAGGTTAAAGGTGTTGATTCTCCAAGGAGGGAGATTCCTAGTAAAGCGGCTGGAATGGCGAACCCGAGCACAAGGAGATGAGAAATGAGGAGCGTTTTAGAAACCTTTCCCGATCACACGGTGTACCATCTTCTGGGTTTCTGATGCATGTTTTCGATGTAGGAAGATGCCCTTGAACCTGGAGATTTGGGACCCATGGGATGGGTACCACGCAGTATTCCTTTAAAGGGTCTGCGTTTGCTCCCCCAACCTCACCAAACCTGTCAGTCCCAAGAGCGTCCACCCTTATGTCTCAATCAGCTGTGGGTCTAGATATGGTCAATACAGGTGGCATCACAGCCCCTGAACGAATTTGGTAAGAATTTCTCTCTCTTTTACTGTCTTTGTTTCACGGGTTTTTAAAAGTAATTGATTTTTATAATGGGGTTTAGCTGCTTTTCACTACTGTGTTTATGCCGCTTTACACCCACTAGACTCACTTACAGAGAGATATCAATACATAGGTTTTAAGATTCTTACTAGTCAGATATATTCTTGGGCGGTGAATAGGGGGTCTTGAGTCCAGTTCACTGAGCAAGGAGTAGGTCTTGTCTATTACATATTGGGTTTATGGAACGGTATCTGAGCTAATTTGAAGCCCGTGTTTTATGCATCACCCCATCTCACCTTTCCCGTTAAGCAGCCATCGTGTGTTTTCTAAACGTGTGACTCTGTTCTGTTTTGTAAGTCAGTTCAAGTGTAGCGGTTTTTACATTCCCTCTATAAGTGATATCTTTTGATAAGTGTCTTTTTCTGTGTGAATTATTTCACTTAGAATCGTCGTACCTAAATCCACTCATCATGCTGCTACTAGCCTTATGAGGTTGATTTCATGGCTGAGTGATATTCCATTGTACATAAGGACCACAACTTCTTTATCCATTTTTCTCTTTCCTGGGATATTTAAGGTGTAACGAAGTGGAGGTTCTTGTCAACAGAGCAGCCCTAAACTTTGGGATGCCTGTGTCTTGCTGATTTTTAGTTTTCCCAATTTATACGCCCATGAGTGGAAGTGCCCTATGCTCTGTAAGCTGAGTTTTTTAGATGTTTCAGGACACACCGTACACTTCTCCAGAGTGGCTGTTGGCAATTTACATCCCGCCCATCAGCGTAGCAAGGCTCCCGTTTCTCCATGGCCTGTCCTGCATTTCTGGTTTTGACACTTTATTCAGCATGGCCCTTTTGACCGATGGGAAGCGAGACTTCTTTGTAGCGCTGATTTGCCTTTCCAGGTTGCTTGGTTGGCCAAAAAGGGCGTATGCGTTTGTTCCTGAATATATTCAGGAACAAACGCATACGCCCTTTTTGGCGAAGGGCATCATTGTCGAGGTTTCGCCGCTTTTCCTGTGCTTTGAAGGCGATTCGAATCTACCTCCTGAAATCTGTTTCCTGCAATTCTGCCTTGCTTACAAATCCTCTTCGTTGCCTTCCCTCGATATATTTGTGGACGAGCGTTATCATTTATAACTCTGCAGGTTTGTGAATTGCAGTGCCCCTGAGCTCCATTTTTCAACTCGCTTTCTTGGGAGCTGGCCGCAAAAGCGCAGGATTGCTTCAGGCCCTATTCTGGTTCCGGGCGCAGGCTGAGCCTGTGGTTAATTCTTCTTCCTGATGGGAAAATAGAGTGGCCTGTGCCTGTCCCAACACCTAGAGCAGTCTCTCATTGGTTCCCCCTCTTCCCGTTCATCCTCAGGACAAATTGCAACGTGTACGGAACAGGAGGTTAAAGGTGTTGATTCTCCAAGGAGGGAGATTCCTAGTAAAGCGGCTGGAATGGCGAACCCGAGCACAAGGAGATGAGAAATGAGGAGCGTTTTAGAAACCTTTCCCGATCACACGGTGTACCATCTTCTGGGTTTCTGATGCATGTTTTCGATGTAGGAAGATGCCCTTGAACCTGGAGATTTGGGACCCATGGGATGGGTACCACGCAGTATTCCTTTAAACGGTCTGCGTTTGCTCCCCCAACCTCACCAAACCTGTCAGTCCCAAGAGCGTCCACCCTTATGTCTCAATCAGCTGTGGGTCTAGATATGGTCAATACAGGTGGCATCACAGCCCCTGAACGAATTTGGTAAGAATTTCTCTCTCTTTCACTGTCTTTGTTTCACGGGTTTTTAAAAGTAATTGATTTTTATAATGGGGTTTAGCTGCTTTTCACTACTGTGTTTATGCCGCTTTACACCCACTTGACTCACTTACAGAGAGATATCAATACATAGGTTTTAAGATTCTTACTAGTCAGATATATTCTTGGGCGGTGAATAGGGGGTCTTGAGTCCAGTTCACTGAGCAAGGAGTAGGTCTTGTCTATTACATATTGGGTTTATGGAACGGTATCTGAGCTAATTTGAAGCCCTTGTTTTATGCATCACCCCATCTCACCTTTCCCGTTAAGCAGCCATCGTGTGTTTTCTAAACGTGTGACTCTGTTCTGTTTTGTAAGTCAGTTCAAGTGTAGCGGTTTTTACATTCCCTCTATAAGTGATATCTTTTGAT
Source organism: Balaenoptera acutorostrata (assembly GCF_949987535.1). Lineage (NCBI taxonomy): Eukaryota > Metazoa > Chordata > Mammalia > Artiodactyla > Balaenopteridae > Balaenoptera > Balaenoptera acutorostrata. Next base: position 62,223 of record NW_026646510.1, read on the forward strand.
AAGTGTCTTTTTCTGTGTGACTTATTTCACTTAGAATCGTCGTACCTAAATCCACTCATCATGCTGCTACTAGCCTTATGAGGTTGATTTCATGGCTGAGTGATATTCCATTGTACATAAGGACCACAACTTCTTTATCCATTTTTCTCTTTCCTGGGATATTTAAGGTGTAACGAAGTGGAGGTTCTTGTCAACAGAGCAGCCCTAAACTTTGGGATGCCTGTGTCTTGCTGATTTTTAGTTTTCCCAATTTATACGCCCATGAGTGGAAGTGCCCTATGCTCTGTAAGCTGAGTTTTTTAGATGTTTCAGGACACACCGTACACTTCTCGAGAGTGGCTGTTGGCAATTTACATCCCGCCCATCAGCGTAGCAAGGCTCCCGTTTCTCCATGGCCTGTCCTGCATTTCTGGTTTTGACACTTTATTCAGCATGGCCCTTTTGACCGATGGGAAGCGAGACTTCTTTGTAGCGCTGATTTGCCTTTCCAGGTTGCTTGGTTGGCCAAAAAGGGCGTATGCGTTTGTTCCTGAATATATTCAGGAACAAACGCATACGCCCTTTTTGGCGAAGGGCATCATTGTCGAGGTTTCGCCGCTTTTCCTGTGCTTTGAAGGCGATTCGAATCTACCTCCTGAAATCTGTTTCCTGCAATTCTGCCTTGCTTTCAAATCCTCTTCGTTGCCTTCCCTCTATATATTTGTGGACGAGAGTTATCATTTTTACCTCTGCAGGTTTGTGAATTGCAGTGCCCCTGAGCTCCATTTTTCAACTCGCTTTCTTGGGAGCTGGCCGCAAAAGCGCAGGATTGCTTCAGGCCCTATTCTGGTTCCGGGCGCAGGCTGAGCCTGTGGTTAATTCTTCTTCCTGATGGGAAAATAGAGTGAGCTGTGCCTGTCCCAACACCTAGAGCTAGTCTCTCATTGGTTCCCCCTCTTCCCGTTCATCCTCAGGACAAATTGCAACGTGTACGGAACAGGAGGTTAAAGGTGCTGATTCTCCAAGGAGGGAGATTGCTAGTAAAGCGGCTGGAATGGCGAACCCGAGCACAAGGAGATGAGAAATGAGGAGCGTTTTAGAAACCTTTCCCGATCACACGGTGTACCATCTTCTGGGTTTCTGATGCATGTTTTCGATGTAGGAAGATAACCTTGAACCTGGAGATTTGGGACCCATGGGATGGGTACCACGCAGTATTCCTTTAAAGGGTCTGCGTTTGCTCCCCCAACCTCACCAAACCTCTCAGCCCCAAGAGGGTCCATCCTTATGTCTCAATCAGCTGTGGGTCTAGATATGGTCAATCCAGGTGGCATCACAGCCCCTGAACGAATTTTGTAAGAATTTCTCTCTCTTTCACGGTCTTTGTTCACGGGTATTTTAAAGTATTTGATTTTTATAATGGGGTTTAGCTGCTTTTCACTGCTGTGTTTCTGCCGCTTTACACCCACTTGACTCACTTACAGAGAGATATCAATACATAGGTTTTAACATTCTTACTAGCCAGATATATTCTTGGGCGGTGAATAGGGGTGTTGAGTCCAGTTCACTGAGCAAGGAGTAGGTCTTGTCTATTACATATTGGGTTTATGGAACGGTATCTGAGCTAATTTGAAACCCTTGTTTTATGCATCACCCCACCTCTCCTTTCCCGTTAAGCAGCCATAGTGTGTTTTCTAAACGTGTGACTCTGTTCTGTTTTGTAAGTCAGTTCAAGTGTAGCGGTTTTTCCATTCCCTCTAAAAGTGATATCTTCTGATAAGTGTCTTTTTCTGTGTGACTTATTTCACTTAGAATCGTCGTACCTAAATCCACTCATCATGCTGCTACTGGCCTTATGAAGTTGATTTCATGGCTGAGTGATATTCCATTGTACATAAGGACCACAACTTCTTTATCCATTTTTCTCTTTCCTGGGATATTTAAGGTGTAACGAAGTGGAGGTTCTTGTCAACAGAGCAGCCCTAAACTTTGGGATGCCTGTGTCTTGCTGATTTTTAGTTTTCCCAATTTATACACCCATGAGTGGAAGTGCCCTATGCTCTGTAAGCTGAGTTTTTTAGATGTTTCAGGACACACCGTACACTTCTCGAGAGTGGCTGTTGGCAATTTACATCCCGCCCATCAGCGTAGCAAGGCTCCCGTTTCTCCATGGCCTGTCCTGCATTTCTGGTTTTGACACTTTATTCAGCATGGCCCTTTTGACCGATGGGAAGCGAGACTTCTTTGTAGCGCTGATTTGCCTTTCCAGGTTGCTTGGTTGGCCAAAAAGGGCGTATGCGTTTGTTCCTGAATATATTCAGGAACAAACGCATACGCCCTTTTTGGCGAAGGGCATCATTGTCGAGGTTTCGCCGCTTTTCCTGTGCTTTGAAGGCGATTCGAATCTACCTCCTGAAATCTGTTTCCTGCAATTCTGCCTTGCTTACAAATCCTCTTCGTTGCCTTCCCTCGATATATTTGTGGACGAGCGTTATCATTTATAACTCTGCAGGTTTGTGAATTGCAGTGCCCCTGAGCTCCATTTTTCAACTCGCTTTCTTGGGAGCTGGCCGCAAAAGCGCAGGATTGCTTCAGGCCCTATTCTGGTTCCGGGCGCAGGCTGAGCCTGTGGTTAATTCTTCTTCCTGATGGGAAAATAGAGTGAGCTGTGCCTGTCCCAACACCTAGAGCTAGTCTCTCATTGGTTCCCCCTCTTCCCGTTCATCCTCAGGACAAATTGCAACCTGTACGGAACAGGAGGTTAAAGGTGCTGATTCTCCAAGGAGGGAGATTGCTAGTAAAGCGGCTGGAATGGCGAACCCGAGCACAAGGAGATGAGAAATGAGGAGCGTTTTAGAAACCTTTCCCGATCACAAGGTGTACCATCTTCTGAGTTTCTCAGGCATGTTTTCGATGTAGGAAGATGCCCTTGAACCTGGAGATTTGGGACCCATGTGATGGGTACCACGCAGTATTCCTTTAAAGGGTCTGCGTTTGCTCCCCCAAACTCACCAAACCTCTCAGCCCCAAGAGGGTCCATCCTTATGTCTCAATCAGCTGTGGGTCTAGATATGGTCAATCCAGGTGGCATCACAGCCCCTGAACGAATTTTGTAAGAATTTCTCTCTCTTTCACGGTCTTTGTTCACGGGTATTTTAAAGTATTTGATTTTTATAACGGGGTTTAGATGCTTTTCACTGCTCTGTTTCTGCCACTTTACACCCACTTGACTCACTTACAGAGAGATATCAATACATAGGTTTTAACATTCTTACTACTCAGATATATTCTTGGGCGGTGAATAGGGGGTGTTGAGTCCAGTTCACTGAGCAAGGAGTAGGTCTTGTCTATTACATATTGGGTTTATGGAACGGTATCTGAGCTAATTTGAAACCCTTGTTTTATGCATCACCCCACCTCTCCTTTCCCGTTAAGCAGCCATAGTGTGTTTTCTAAACGTGTGACTCTATTTTGTTTTGTAATTCAGTTCAAGTGTAGGGGTTTTTCCATTCCCTCTATAAGTGATATCTTCTGATAAGTGTCTTTTTCTGTGTGACTTATTTCACTTAGAATCGTCGTAGCTAAATCCACTCATCATGCTGCTACTAGCCTTATGAGGTTGATTTCATGGCTGAGTGATATTCCATTGTACATAAGGACCACAACTTCTTTATCCATTTTTCTCTTTCCTGGGATATTTAAGGTGTAACGAAGTGGAGGTTCTTGTCAACAGAGCAGCCCTAAACTTTGGGGTGCCTGTGTCTTGCTGATTTTTAGTTTTCCCAATTTATAAGCCCATGAGTGGAAGTGCCGTATGCTCTGTAAGCTGAGTTTTTTAGATGTTTCAGGACACACCGTACACTTCTCCAGAGTGGCTGTTGGCAATTTACATCACACCCATCAGCGTAGCAAGGCTCCCGTTTCTCCATGGCCTGTCCTGCATTTCTGGTTTTGACACTTTATTCAGCATGGCCCTTTTGATCGATGGGAAGCGAGACTTCTTTGTAGCGCTGATTTGCCTTTCCAGGTTGCTTAGTTGGCCAAAAAGGGCGTATGCGTTTTTTCCTGAATATATTCAGGAAAAAACGCATACGCCCTTTTTGTCCAAGGGCATCATTGTCGAGGTTTCGCCGCTTTTCCTGTGCTTTAAAGGGGATTCGAATCTACCTCCTGAAATCTGTTTCCTGCAATTCTGCCTTGCTTTCAAATCCTCTTCGTTGCCTTCCCTCGATATATTTGTGGACGAGAGTTATCATTTTTACCTCTGCAGGTTTGTGAATTGCAGTGCCCCTGAGCTCCATTTTTCAACTCGCTTTCTTGGGAGCTGGCCGCAAAAGCGCAGGATTGCTTCAGGCCCTATTCTGGTTCCGGGCGCAGGCTGAGCCTGTGGTTAATTCTTCTTCCTGATGGGAAAATAGAGTGAGCTGTGCCTGTCCCAACACCTAGAGCTAGTCTCTCATTGGTTCCCCCTCTTCCCGTTCATCCTCAGGACAAATTGCAACCTGTACGGAACAGGAGGTTAAAGGTGCTGATTCTCCAAGGAGGGAGATTGCTAGTAAAGCGGCTGGAATGGCGAACCCGAGCACAAGGAGATGAGAAATGAGGAGCGTTTTAGAAACCTTTCCTGATCACACGGTGTACCATCTTCTGGGTTTCTGATGCATGTTTTCGATGTAGGAAGATACCCTTGAACCTGGAGATTTGGGACCCATGGGATGGGTACCACGCAGTATTCCTTTAAAGGGTCTGCGTTTGCTCCCCCAACCTCACCAAACCTCTCAGCCCCAAGAGGGTCCATCCTTATGTCTCAATCAGCTGTGGGTCTAGATATGGTCAATCCAGTTGGCATCACAGCCCCTGAACTAATTTTGTAAGAATTTCTCTCTCTTTCACGGTCTTTGTTCACGGGTATTTTAAAGTATTTGATTTTTATAACGGGGTTTAGATGCTTTTCACTGCTCTGTTTCTGCCACTTTACACCCACTTGACTCACTTACAGAGAGATATCAATACATAGGTTTTAACATTCTTACTAGTCAGATATATTCTTGGGCGGTGAATAGGGGGTGTTGAGTCCAGTTCACTGAGCAAGGAGTAGGTCTTGTCTATTACATATTGGGTTTATGGAACGGTATCTGAGCTAATTTGAAACCCTTGTTTTATGCATCACCCCACCTCTCCTTTCCCGTTAAGCAGCCATAGTGTGTTTTCTAAACGTGTGACTCTATTTTGTTTTGTAATTCAGTTCAAGTGTAGCGGTTTTTCCATTCCCTCTATAAGTGATATCTTCTGATAAGTGTCTTTTTCTGTGTGACTTATTTCACTTAGAATCGTCGTAGCTAAATCCACTCATCATGCTGCTACTAGCCTTATGACGTTGATTTCATGGCTGAGTGATATTCCATTGTACATAAGGACCACAATTTCTTTATCCATTTTTCTCTTTCCTGGGATATTTAAGGTGTAACGAAGTGGAGGTTCTTGTCAACAGAGCAGCCCTAAACTTTGGGGTGCCCTTGTCTTGCTGATTTTAAGTTTTCCCAATTTATACGTCCATGAGTGGAAGTGCCCTATGCTCTCTAAACTGAGTTTTTTAGATGTTTCAGGACACACCGTATACTTCTCGAGAGTGGCTGTTGGCAATTTACATCCCGCCCATCAGCGTAGCAAGGCTCCCGTTTCTCCTTGGCCTGTCCTGCATTTCTGGTTTTGACACTTTATCCAGCATGGCCCTTTTGACCTATGGGAGGCGAGACTTCTTTGTAGTGCTGATTTGCCTTTCCAGGTTGCTTGGTTGGCCAAAAAGGGCGTATGCGTTTTTTCCTGAATATATTCAGGGAAAACGCATACGCCCTTTTTGGCCAAGGGCATCATTGTGGAGGTTTTGCCTCTTTTCCTGTGCTTTGAAGGCGATTCGAATCTACCTCCTGAAATCTGTTTCCTGCAATTCTGCCTTGCTTACAAATCCTCTTCGTTGCCTTCCCTCGATATATTTGTGGACGAGAGTTATCATTTATAACTCTGCACGTTTGTGAATTGCAGTGCCCCTGAGCTCCATTTTTCAACTCGCTTTCTTGGGAGCTGGCCGCAAAAGCGCAGGATTCCTTCAGGCCCTATACTGGTTCCAGGCGCAGGCTGAGCCTGTGGTTAATTCTTCTTCCTGATGGGAAAATAGAGTGGCCTGTGCCTGTCCCAACACCTAGAGCAGTCTCTCATTGGTTCCCCCTCTTCCCGTTCATCCTCAGGACAAATTGCAACGTGTACGGAACAGGAGGTTAAAGGTGCTGATTCTCCAAGGAGGGAGAGTGCTAGTAAAGCGGCTGGAATGGCGAACCCGAGCACAAGGAGATGAGAAATGAGGAGCGTTTTAGAAACCTTTCCCGATCACACGGTGTACCATCTTCTGGGTTTCTGATGCATGTTTTCGATGTAGGAAGATGCCCTTGAACCTGGAGATTTGGGACCCATGGGATGGGTACCACGCAGTATTCCTTTAAAGGGTCTGCGTTTGCTCCCCCAACCTCACCAAACCTGTCAGTCCCAAGAGCGTCCACCCTTATGTCTCAATCAGCTGTGGGTCTAGATATGGTCAGTACAGGTGGCATCACAGCCCCTGAACGAATTTGGTAAGAATTTCTCTCTCTTTCACTGTCTTTGTTTCACGGGTTTTTAAAAGTAATTGATTTTTATAATGGGGTTTAGCTGCTTTTCACTACTGTGTTTATGCCGCTTTACACCCACTAGACTCACTTACAGAGAGATATCAATACATAGGTTTTAAGATTCTTACTAGTCAGATATATTCTTGGGCGGTGAATAGGGGGTCTTGAGTCCAGTTCAGTGAGCAAGGAGTAGGTCTTGTCTATTACATATTGGGTTTATGGAACGGTATCTGAGCTAATTTGAAGCCCTTGTTTTATGCATCACCCCATCTCACCTTTCCCGTTAAGCAGCCATCGTGTGTTTTCTAAACGTGTGACTCTGTTCTGTTTTGTAAGTCAGTTCAAGTGTAGCGGTTTTTCCATTCCCTCTATAAGTGATATCTTCTGATAAGTGTCTTTTTCTGTGTGACTTATTTCACTTAGAATCGTCGTACCTAAATCCACTCATCATGCTGCTACTAGCCTTATGAGGTTGATTTCATGGCTGAGTGATATTCCATTGTACATAAGGACCACAACTTCTTTATCCATTTTTCTCTTTCCTGGGATATTTAAGGTGTAACGAAGTGGAGGTTCTTGTCAACAGAGCAGCCCTAAACTTTGGGATGCCTGTGTCTTGCTGATTTTTAGTTTTCCCAATTTATACGCCCATGAGTGGAAGTGCCCTATGCTCTGTAAGCTGAGTTTTTTAGATGTTTCAGGACACACCGTACACTTCTCCAGAGTGGCTGTTGGCAATTTACATCCCGCCCATCAGCGTAGCAAGGCTCCCGTTTCTCCATGGCCTGTCCTGCATTTCTGGTTTTGACACTTTATTCAGCATGGCCCTTTTGACCGATGGGAAGCGAGACTTCTTTGTAGCGCTGATTTGCCTTTCCAGGTTGCTTGGTTGGCCAAAAAGGGCGTATGCGTTTTTTCTGAATATATTCAGGAACAAACGCATACGCCCTTTTTGGCGAAGGGCATCATTGTCGAGGTTTCGCCGCTTTTCCTGTGCTTTAAAGGCGATTCGAATCTACCTCCTGAAATCTGTTTCCTGCAATTCTGCCTTGCTTTCAAATCCTCTTCGTTGCCTTCCCTCGATATATTTGTGGACGAGAGTTATCATTTTTACCTCTGCAGGTTTGTGAATTGCAGTGCCCCTGAGCTCCATTTTTCAACTCGCTTTCTTGGGAGCTGGCCGCAAAAGCGCAGGATTGCTTCAGGCCCTATTCTGGTTCCGGGCGCAGGCTGAGCCTGTGGTTAATTCTTCTTCCTGATGGGAAAATAGAGTGAGCTGTGCCTGTCCCAACACCTAGAGCTAGTCTCTCATTGTTTCCCCCTCTTCCCGTTCATCCTCAGGACAAATTGCAACCTGTACGGAACAGGAGGTTAAAGGTGCTGATTCTCCAAGGAGGGAGATTGCTAGTAAAGCGGCTGGAATGGCGAACCCGAGCACAAGGAGATGAGAAATGAGGAGCGTTTTAGAAACCTTTCCGGATCACACGGTGTACCATCTTCTGGGTTTCTGATGCATGTTTTCGATGTAGGAAGATAACCTTGAACCTGGAGATTTGGGACCCATGGGATGGGTACCACGCAGTATTCCTTTAAAGGGTCTGCGTTTGCTCCCCCAACCTCACCAAACCTCTCAGCCCCACGAGGGTCCATCCTTATGTCTCAATCAGCTGTGGGTCTAGATATGGTCAATCCAGGTGGCTTCACAGCCCCTGAACGAATTTTGTAAGAATTTCTCTCTCTTTCACGGTCTTTGTTCACGGGTATTTTAAAGTATTTGATTTTTATAATGGGGTTTAGCTGCTTTTCACTGCTGTGTTTCTGCCGCTTTACACCCACTTGACTCACTTACAGAGAGATATCAATACATAGGTTTTAACATTCTTACTAGCCAGATATATTCTTGGGCGGTGAATAGGGGGTGTTGAGTCCAGTTCACTGAGCAAGGAGTAGGTCTTGTCTATTACATATTGGGTTTATGGAACGGTATCTGAGCTAATTTGAAACCCTTGTTTTATGCATCACCCCACCTCTCCTTTCCCGTTAAGCAGCCATAGTGTGTTTTCTAAACGTGTGACTCTGTTCTGTTTTGTAAGTCAGTTCAAGTGTAGCGGTTTTTCCATTCCCTCTATAAGTGATATCTTTTGATAAGTGTCTTTTTCTGTGTGACTTATTTCACTTAGAATCGTCGTACCTAAATCCACTCATCATGCTGCTACTGGCCTTATGAAGTTGATTTCATGGCTGAGTGATATTCCATTGTACATAAGGACCACAACTTCTTTATCCATTTTTCTCTTTCCTGGGATATTTAAGGTGTAACGAAGTGGAGGTTCTTGTCAACAGAGCAGCCCTAAACTTTGGGATGCCTGTGTCTTGCTGATTTTTAGTTTTCCCAATTTATACACCCATGATTGGAAGTGCCCTATGCTCTGTAAGCTGAGTTTTTTAGATGTTTCAGGACACACCGTACACTTCTCGAGAGTGGCTGTTGGCAATTTACATCCCGCCCATCAGCGTAGCAAGGCTCCCGTTTCTCCATGGCCTGTCCTGCATTTCTGGTTTTGACACTTTATTCAGCATGGCCCTTTTGACCGATGGGAAGCGAGACTGCTTTGAAGCGCTGATTTGCCTTTCCAGGTTGCTTGGTTGGCCAAAAAGGGCGTATGCGTTTTTTCCTGAATATATTCAGGAAAAAACGCATACGCCCTTTTTGTCCAAGGGCATCATTGTCGAGGTTTCGCCGCTTTTCCTGTGCTTTAAAGGGGATTCGAATCTACCTCCTGAAATCTGTTTCCTGCAATTCTGCCTTGCTTTCAAATCCTCTTCGTTGCCTTCCCTCGATATATTTGTGGACGAGAGTTATCATTTTTACCTCTGCAGGTTTGTGAATTGCAGTGCCCCTGAGCTCCATTTTTCAACTCGCTTTCTTGGGAGCTGGCCGCAAAAGCGCAGGATTGCTTCAGGCCCTATTCTGGTTCCGGGCGCAGGCTGAGCCTGTGATTAATTCTTCTTCCTGATGGGAAAATAGAGTGAGCTGTGCCTGTCCCAACACCTAGAGCTAGTCTCTCATTGGTTCCCCCTCTTCCCGTTCATCCTCAGGACAAATTGCAACCTGTACGGAACAGGAGGTTAAAGGTGCTGATTCTCCAAGGAGGGAGATTGCTAGTAAAGCGGCTGGAATGGCGAACCCGAGCACAAGGAGATGAGAAATGAGGAGCGTTTTAGAAACCTTTCCGGATCACAAGGTGTACCATCTTCTGAGTTTCTCATGCATGTTTTCGATGTAGGAAGATGCCCTTGAACCTGGAGATTTGGGACCCATTGGATGGGTACCACGCAGTATTCCTTTAAAGGGTCTGCGTTTGCTCCCCCAACCTCACCAAACCTCTCACCCCCTGAGTGTCCACCCTTATGTCTCAATCAGCTGTGGGTCTAGATATGGTCAATCCAGGTGGCATCACAGCCCCTGAACGAATTTGGTAAGAATTTCTCTCTCTTTCACTGTCTTTGTTTCACGGGTTTTTAAAAGTAATTGATTTTTATAATGGGGTTTAGCTGCTTTTCACTACTGTGTTTATGCCGCTTTACACCCACTAGACTCACTTACAGAGAGATATCAATACATAGGTTTTAAGATTCTTACTAATCAGATATATTCTTGGGCGGTGAATAGGGGGTCTTGAGTCCAGTTCACTGAGCAAGGAGTAGGTCTTGTCTATTACATATTGGGTTTATGGAACGGTATCTGAGCTAATTTGAAACCCTTGTTTTATGCATCACCCCACCTCTCCTTTCCCGTTAAGCAGCCATAGTGTGTTTTCTAAACGTGTGACTCTATTCTGTTTTGTAATTCAGTTCAAGTGTAGCGGTTCTTCCATTCCCTCTATAAGTGATATCTTCTGATAAGTGTCTTTTTCTGTGTGACTTATTTCACTTAGAATCGTCGTAGCTACATCCACTCATCATGCTGCTACTAGCCTTATGACGTTGATTTCATGGCTGAGTGATATTCCATTGTACATAAGGACCACAACTTCTTTATCCATTTTTCTCTTTCCTGGGATATTTAAGGTGTAACGAAGTGGAGGTTCTTGTCAACAGGGCAGCCCTAAACTTTGGGGTGCCTGTGTCTTGCTGATTTTTAGTTTTCCCAATTTATACGCCCATGAGTGGAAGTGCCCTATGCTCTCTAAACTGAGTTTTTTAGATGTTTCAGGACACACCGTATACTTCTCGAGAGTGGCTGTTGGCAATTTACATCCCGCCCATCAGCGTAGCAAGGCTCCCGTTTCTCCTTGGCCTGTCCTGCATTTCTGGTTTTGACACTTTATCCAGCATGGCCCTTTTGACCTATGGGAGGCGAGACTTCTTTGTAGTGCTGATTTGCCTTTCCAGGTTGCTTGGTTGGCCAAAAAGGGCGTATGCGTTTTTTCCTGAATATATTCAGGGAAAACGCATACGCCCTTTTTGGCCAAGGGCATCATTGTGGAGGTTTTGCCTCTTTTCCTGTGCTTTGAAGGCGATTCGAATCTACCTCCTGAAATCTGTTTCCTGCAATTCTGCCTTGCTTACAAATCCTCTTCGTTGCCTTCCCTCGATATATTTGTGGACGAGAGTTATCATTTATAACTCTGCACGTTTGTGAATTGCAGTGCCCCTGAGCTCCATTTTTCAACTCGCTTTCTTGGGAGCTGGCCGCAAAAGCGCAGGATTCCTTCAGGCCCTATACTGGTTCCAGGCGCAGGCTGAGCCTGTGGTTAATTCTTCTTCCTGATGGGAAAATAGAGTGGCCTGTGCCTGTCCCAACACCTAGAGCAGTCTCTCATTGGTTCCCCCTCTTCCCGTTCATCCTCAGGACAAATTGCAACGTGTACGGAACAGGAGGTTAAAGGTGCTGATTCTCCAAGGAGGGAGAGTGCTAGTAAAGCGGCTGGAATGGCGAACCCGAGCACAAGGAGATGAGAAATGAGGAGCGTTTTAGAAACCTTTCCCGATCACACGGTGTACCATCTTCTGGGTTTCTGATGCATGTTTTCGATGTAGGAAGATGCCCTTGAACCTGGAGATTTGGGACCCATGGGATGGGTACCACGCAGTATTCCTTTAAAGGGTCTGCGTTTGCTCCCCCAACCTCACCAAACCTGTCAGTCCCAAGAGCGTCCACCCTTATGTCTCAATCAGCTGTGGGTCTAGATATGGTCAGTACAGGTGGCATCACAGCCCCTGAACGAATTTGGTAAGAATTTCTCTCTCTTTCACTGTCTTTGTTTCACGGGTTTTTAAAAGTAATTGATTTTTATAATGGGGTTTAGCTGCTTTTCACTACTGTGTTTATGCCGCTTTACACCCACTAGACTCACTTACAGAGAGATATCAATACATAGGTTTTAAGATTCTTACTAGTCAGATATATTCTTGGGCGGTGAATAGGGGGTCTTGAGTCCAGTTCAGTGAGCAAGGAGTAGGTCTTGTCTATTACATATTGGGTTTATGGAACGGTATCTGAGCTAATTTGAAGCCCTTGTTTTATGCATCACCCCATCTCACCTTTCCCGTTAAGCAGCCATCGTGTGTTTTCTAAACGTGTGACTCTGTTCTGTTTTGTAAGTCAGTTCAAGTGTAGCGGTTTTTCCATTCCCTCTATAAGTGATATCTTCTGATAAGTGTCTTTTTCTGTGTGACTTATTTCACTTAGAATCGTCGTACCTAAATCCACTCATCATGCTGCTACTGGCCTTATGAAGTTGATTTCATGGCTGAGTGATATTCCATTGTACATAAGGACCACAACTTCTTTATCCATTTTTCTCTTTCCTGGGATATTTAAGGTGTAACGAAGTGGAGGTTCTTGTCAACAGAGCAGCCCTAAACTTTGGGATGCCTGTGTCTTGCTGATTTTTAGTTTTCCCAATTTATACACCCATGAGTGGAAGTGCCCTATGCTCTGTAAGCTGAGTTTTTTAGATGTTTCAGGACACACCGTACACTTCTCGAGAGTGGCTGTTGGCAATTTACATCCCGCCCATCAGCGTAGCAAGGCTCCCGTTTCTCCATGGCCTGTCCTGCATTTCTGGTTTTGACACTTTATTCAGCATGGCCCTTTTGACCGATGGGAAGCGAGACTTCTTTGTAGCGCTGATTTGCCTTTCCAGGTTGCTTGGTTGGCCAAAAAGGGCGTATGCGTTTGTTCCTGAATATATTCAGGAACAAACGCATACGCCCTTTTTGGCGAAGGGCATCATTGTCGAGGTTTCGCCGCTTTTCCTGTGCTTTGAAGGCGATTCGAATCTACCTCCTGAAATCTGTTTCCTGCAATTCTGCCTTGCTTACAAATCCTCTTCGTTGCCTTCCCTCGATATATTTGTGGACGAGCGTTATCATTTATAACTCTGCAGGTTTGTGAATTGCAGTGCCCCTGAGCTCCATTTTTCAACTCGCTTTCTTGGGAGCTGGCCGCAAAAGCGCAGGATTGCTTCAGGCCCTATTCTGGTTCCGGGCGCAGGCTGAGCCTGTGGTTAATTCTTCTTCCTGATGGGAAAATAGAGTGAGCTGTGCCTGTCCCAACACCTAGAGCTAGTCTCTCATTGGTTCCCCCTCTTCCCGTTCATCCTCAGGACAAATTGCAACCTGTACGGAACAGGAGGTTAAAGGTGCTGATTCTCCAAGGAGGGAGATTGCTAGTAAAGCGGCTGGAATGGCGAACCCGAGCACAAGGAGATGAGAAATGAGGAGCGTTTTAGAAACCTTTCCCGATCACAAGGTGTACCATCTTCTGAGTTTCTCAGGCATGTTTTCGATGTAGGAAGATGCCCTTGAACCTGGAGATTTGGGACCCATGTGATGGGTACCACGCAGTATTCCTTTAAAGGGTCTGCGTTTGCTCCCCCAAACTCACCAAACCTCTCAGCCCCAAGAGGGTCCATCCTTATGTCTCAATCAGCTGTGGGTCTAGATATGGTCAATCCAGGTGGCATCACAGCCCCTGAACGAATTTTGTAAGAATTTCTCTCTCTTTCACGGTCTTTGTTCACGGGTATTTTAAAGTATTTGATTTTTATAACGGGGTTTAGATGCTTTTCACTGCTCTGTTTCTGCCACTTTACACCCACTTGACTCACTTACAGAGAGATATCAATACATAGGTTTTAACATTCTTACTACTCAGATATATTCTTGGGCGGTGAATAGGGGGTGTTGAGTCCAGTTCACTGAGCAAGGAGTAGGTCTTGTCTATTACATATTGGGTTTATGGAACGGTATCTGAGCTAATTTGAAACCCTTGTTTTATGCATCACCCCACCTCTCCTTTCCCGTTAAGCAGCCATAGTGTGTTTTCTAAACGTGTGACTCTATTTTGTTTTGTAATTCAGTTCAAGTGTAGGGGTTTTTCCATTCCCTCTATAAGTGATATCTTCTGATAAGTGTCTTTTTCTGTGTGACTTATTTCACTTAGAATCGTCGTAGCTAAATCCACTCATCATGCTGCTACTAGCCTTATGAGGTTGATTTCATGGCTGAGTGATATTCCATTGTACATAAGGACCACAACTTCTTTATCCATTTTTCTCTTTCCTGGGATATTTAAGGTGTAACGAAGTGGAGGTTCTTGTCAACAGAGCAGCCCTAAACTTTGGGGTGCCTGTGTCTTGCTGATTTTTAGTTTTCCCAATTTATAAGCCCATGAGTGGAAGTGCCGTATGCTCTGTAAGCTGAGTTTTTTAGATGTTTCAGGACACACCGTACACTTCTCCAGAGTGGCTGTTGGCAATTTACATCACACCCATCAGCGTAGCAAGGCTCCCGTTTCTCCATGGCCTGTCCTGCATTTCTGGTTTTGACACTTTATTCAGCATGGCCCTTTTGATCGATGGGAAGCGAGACTTCTTTGTAGCGCTGATTTGCCTTTCCAGGTTGCTTAGTTGGCCAAAAAGGGCGTATGCGTTTTTTCCTGAATATATTCAGGAAAAAACGCATACGCCCTTTTTGTCCAAGGGCATCATTGTCGAGGTTTCGCCGCTTTTCCTGTGCTTTAAAGGGGATTCGAATCTACCTCCTGAAATCTGTTTCCTGCAATTCTGCCTTGCTTTCAAATCCTCTTCGTTGCCTTCCCTCGATATATTTGTGGACGAGAGTTATCATTTTTACCTCTGCAGGTTTGTGAATTGCAGTGCCCCTGAGCTCCATTTTTCAACTCGCTTTCTTGGGAGCTGGCCGCAAAAGCGCAGGATTGCTTCAGGCCCTATTCTGGTTCCGGGCGCAGGCTGAGCCTGTGGTTAATTCTTCTTCCTGATGGGAAAATAGAGTGAGCTGTGCCTGTCCCAACACCTAGAGCTAGTCTCTCATTGGTTCCCCCTCTTCCCGTTCATCCTCAGGACAAATTGCAACCTGTACGGAACAGGAGGTTAAAGGTGCTGATTCTCCAAGGAGGGAGATTGCTAGTAAAGCGGCTGGAATGGCGAACCCGAGCACAAGGAGATGAGAAATGAGGAGCGTTTTAGAAACCTTTCCTGATCACACGGTGTACCATCTTCTGGGTTTCTGATGCATGTTTTCGATGTAGGAAGATACCCTTGAACCTGGAGATTTGGGACCCATGGGATGGGTACCACGCAGTATTCCTTTAAAGGGTCTGCGTTTGCTCCCCCAACCTCACCAAACCTCTCAGCCCCAAGAGGGTCCATCCTTATGTCTCAATCAGCTGTGGGTCTAGATATGGTCAATCCAGTTGGCATCACAGCCCCTGAACTAATTTTGTAAGAATTTCTCTCTCTTTCACGGTCTTTGTTCACGGGTATTTTAAAGTATTTGATTTTTATAACGGGGTTTAGATGCTTTTCACTGCTCTGTTTCTGCCACTTTACACCCACTTGACTCACTTACAGAGAGATATCAATACATAGGTTTTAACATTCTTACTAGTCAGATATATTCTTGGGCGGTGAATAGGGGGTGTTGAGTCCAGTTCACTGAGCAAGGAGTAGGTCTTGTCTATTACATATTGGGTTTATGGAACGGTATCTGAGCTAATTTGAAACCCTTGTTTTATGCATCACCCCACCTCTCCTTTCCCGTTAAGCAGCCATAGTGTGTTTTCTAAACGTGTGACTCTATTTTGTTTTGTAATTCAGTTCAAGTGTAGCGGTTTTTCCATTCCCTCTATAAGTGATATCTTCTGATAAGTGTCTTTTTCTGTGTGACTTATTTCACTTAGAATCGTCGTAGCTAAATCCACTCATCATGCTGCTACTAGCCTTATGACGTTGATTTCATGGCTGAGTGATATTCCATTGTACATAAGGACCACAATTTCTTTATCCATTTTTCTCTTTCCTGGGATATTTAAGGTGTAACGAAGTGGAGGTTCTTGTCAACAGAGCAGCCCTAAACTTTGGGGTGCCCTTGTCTTGCTGATTTTAAGTTTTCCCAATTTATACGTCCATGAGTGGAAGTGCCCTATGCTCTCTAAACTGAGTTTTTTAGATGTTTCAGGACACACCGTATACTTCTCGAGAGTGGCTGTTGGCAATTTACATCCCGCCCATCAGCGTAGCAAGGCTCCCGTTTCTCCTTGGCCTGTCCTGCATTTCTGGTTTTGACACTTTATTCAGCATGGCCTTTTTGACCGATGGGAGGCGAGACTTCTTTGTAGCGCTGATTTGCCTTTCCAGGTTGCTTGGTTGGCCAAAAAGGGCGTATGCGTTTTTTCCTGAATATATTCAGGAAAAAACGCATACGCCCTTTTTGGCCAAGGGCATCATTGTGGAGGTTTTGCCTCTTTTCCTGTGCTTTGAAGGCGATTCGAATCTACCTCCTGAAATCTGTTTCCTGCAATTCTGCCTTGCTTTCAAATCCTCTTCGTTGCCTTCCCTCTATATATTTGTGGACGAGAGTTATCATTTTTACCTCTGCAGGTTTGTGAATTGCAGTGCCCCTGAGCTCCATTTTTCAACTCGCTTTCTTGGGAGCTGGCCGCAAAAGCGCAGGATTGCTTCAGGCCCTATTCTGGTTCCGGGCGCAGGCTGAGCCTGTGGTTAATTCTTCTTCCTGATGGGAAAATAGAGTGGCCTGTGCCTGTCCCAACACCTAGAGCAGTCTCTCATTGGTTCCCCCTCTTCCCGTTCATCCTCAGGACAAATTGCAACGTGTACGGAACAGGAGGTTAAAGGTGTTGATTCTCCAAGGAGGGAGATTCCTAGTAAAGCGGCTGGAATGGCGAACCCGAGCACAAGGAGATGAGAAATGAGGAGCGTTTTAGAAACCTTTCCCGATCACACGGTGTACCATCTTCTGGGTTTCTGATGCATGTTTTCGATGTAGGAAGATGCCCTTGAACCTGGAGATTTGGGACCCATGGGATGGGTACCACGCAGTATTCCTTTAAAGGGTCTGCGTTTGCTCCCCCAACCTCACCAAACCTGTCAGTCCCAAGAGCGTCCACCCTTATGTCTCAATCAGCTGTGGGTCTAGATATGGTCAATACAGGTGGCATCACAGCCCCTGAACGAATTTGGTAAGAATTTCTCTCTCTTTTACTGTCTTTGTTTCACGGGTTTTTAAAAGTAATTGATTTTTATAATGGGGTTTAGCTGCTTTTCACTACTGTGTTTATGCCGCTTTACACCCACTAGACTCACTTACAGAGAGATATCAATACATAGGTTTTAAGATTCTTACTAGTCAGATATATTCTTGGGCGGTGAATAGGGGGTCTTGAGTCCAGTTCACTGAGCAAGGAGTAGGTCTTGTCTATTACATATTGGGTTTATGGAACGGTATCTGAGCTAATTTGAAGCCCGTGTTTTATGCATCACCCCATCTCACCTTTCCCGTTAAGCAGCCATCGTGTGTTTTCTAAACGTGTGACTCTGTTCTGTTTTGTAAGTCAGTTCAAGTGTAGCGGTTTTTACATTCCCTCTATAAGTGATATCTTTTGATAAGTGTCTTTTTCTGTGTGAATTATTTCACTTAGAATCGTCGTACCTAAATCCACTCATCATGCTGCTACTAGCCTTATGAGGTTGATTTCATGGCTGAGTGATATTCCATTGTACATAAGGACCACAACTTCTTTATCCATTTTTCTCTTTCCTGGGATATTTAAGGTGTAACGAAGTGGAGGTTCTTGTCAACAGAGCAGCCCTAAACTTTGGGATGCCTGTGTCTTGCTGATTTTTAGTTTTCCCAATTTATACGCCCATGAGTGGAAGTGCCCTATGCTCTGTAAGCTGAGTTTTTTAGATGTTTCAGGACACACCGTACACTTCTCCAGAGTGGCTGTTGGCAATTTACATCCCGCCCATCAGCGTAGCAAGGCTCCCGTTTCTCCATGGCCTGTCCTGCATTTCTGGTTTTGACACTTTATTCAGCATGGCCCTTTTGACCGATGGGAAGCGAGACTTCTTTGTAGCGCTGATTTGCCTTTCCAGGTTGCTTGGTTGGCCAAAAAGGGCGTATGCGTTTGTTCCTGAATATATTCAGGAACAAACGCATACGCCCTTTTTGGCGAAGGGCATCATTGTCGAGGTTTCGCCGCTTTTCCTGTGCTTTAAAGGCGATTCGAATCTACCTCCTGAAATCTGTTTCCTGCAATTCTGCCTTGCTTTCAAATCCTCTTCGTTGCCTTCCCTCTATATATTTGTGGACGAGAGTTATCATTTTTACCTCTGCAGGTTTGTGAATTGCAGTGCCCCTGAGCTCCATTTTTCAACTCGCTTTCTTGGGAGCTGGCCGCAAAAGCGCAGGATTGCTTCAGGCCCTATTCTGGTTCCGGGCGCAGGCTGAGCCTGTGGTTAATTCTTCTTCCTGATGGGAAAATAGAGTGGCCTGTGCCTGTCCCAACACCTAGAGCAGTCTCTCATTGGTTCCCCCTCTTCCCGTTCATCCTCAGGACAAATTGCAACGTGTACGGAACAGGAGGTTAAAGGTGTTGATTCTCCAAGGAGGGAGATTCCTAGTAAAGCGGCTGGAATGGCGAACCCGAGCACAAGGAGATGAGAAATGAGGAGCGTTTTAGAAACCTTTCCCGATCACACGGTGTACCATCTTCTGGGTTTCTGATGCATGTTTTCGATGTAGGAAGATGCCCTTGAACCTGGAGATTTGGGACCCATGGGATGGGTACCACGCAGTATTCCTTTAAACGGTCTGCGTTTGCTCCCCCAACCTCACCAAACCTGTCAGTCCCAAGAGCGTCCACCCTTATGTCTCAATCAGCTGTGGGTCTAGATATGGTCAATACAGGTGGCATCACAGCCCCTGAACGAATTTGGTAAGAATTTCTCTCTCTTTCACTGTCTTTGTTTCACGGGTTTTTAAAAGTAATTGATTTTTATAATGGGGTTTAGCTGCTTTTCACTACTGTGTTTATGCCGCTTTACACCCACTTGACTCACTTACAGAGAGATATCAATACATAGGTTTTAAGATTCTTACTAGTCAGATATATTCTTGGGCGGTGAATAGGGGGTCTTGAGTCCAGTTCACTGAGCAAGGAGTAGGTCTTGTCTATTACATATTGGGTTTATGGAACGGTATCTGAGCTAATTTGAAGCCCTTGTTTTATGCATCACCCCATCTCACCTTTCCCGTTAAGCAGCCATCGTGTGTTTTCTAAACGTGTGACTCTGTTCTGTTTTGTAAGTCAGTTCAAGTGTAGCGGTTTTTACATTCCCTCTATAAGTGATATCTTTTGATAAGTGTCTTTTTCTGTGTGACTTATTTCACTTAGAATCGTCGTACCTAAATCCACTCATCATGCTGCTACTAGCCTTATGAGGTTGATTTCATGGCTGAGTGATATTCCATTGTACATAAGGACCACAACTTCTTTATCCATTTTTCTCTTTCCTGGGATATTTAAGGTGTAACGAAGTGGAGGTTCTTGTCAACAGAGCAGCCCTAAACTTTGGGATGCCTGTGTCTTGCTGATTTTTAGTTTTCCCAATTTATACGCCCATGAGTGGAAGTGCCCTATGCTCTGTAAGCTGAGTTTTTTAGATGTTTCAGGACACACCGTACACTTCTCGAGAGTGGCTGTTGGCAATTTACATCCCGCCCATCAGCGTAGCAAGGCTCCCGTTTCTCCATGGCCTGTCCTGCATTTCTGGTTTTGACACTTTATTCAGCATGGCCCTTTTGACCGATGGGAAGCGAGACTTCTTTGTAGCGCTGATTTGCCTTTCCAGGTTGCTTGGTTGGCCAAAAAGGGCGTATGCGTTTGTTCCTGAATATATTCAGGAACAAACGCATACGCCCTTTTTGGCGAAGGGCATCATTGTCGAGGTTTCGCCGCTTTTCCTGTGCTTTGAAGGCGATTCGAATCTACCTCCTGAAATCTGTTTCCTGCAATTCTGCCTTGCTTTCAAATCCTCTTCGTTGCCTTCCCTCTATATATTTGTGGACGAGAGTTATCATTTTTACCTCTGCAGGTTTGTGAATTGCAGTGCCCCTGAGCTCCATTTTTCAACTCGCTTTCTTGGGAGCTGGCCGCAAAAGCGCAGGATTGCTTCAGGCCCTATTCTGGTTCCGGGCGCAGGCTGAGCCTGTGGTTAATTCTTCTTCCTGATGGGAAAATAGAGTGAGCTGTGCCTGTCCCAACACCTAGAGCTAGTCTCTCATTGGTTCCCCCTCTTCCCGTTCATCCTCAGGACAAATTGCAACGTGTACGGAACAGGAGGTTAAAGGTGCTGATTCTCCAAGGAGGGAGATTGCTAGTAAAGCGGCTGGAATGGCGAACCCGAGCACAAGGAGATGAGAAATGAGGAGCGTTTTAGAAACCTTTCCCGATCACACGGTGTACCATCTTCTGGGTTTCTGATGCATGTTTTCGATGTAGGAAGATAACCTTGAACCTGGAGATTTGGGACCCATGGGATGGGTACCACGCAGTATTCCTTTAAAGGGTCTGCGTTTGCTCCCCCAACCTCACCAAACCTCTCAGCCCCAAGAGGGTCCATCCTTATGTCTCAATCAGCTGTGGGTCTAGATATGGTCAATCCAGGTGGCATCACAGCCCCTGAACGAATTTTGTAAGAATTTCTCTCTCTTTCACGGTCTTTGTTCACGGGTATTTTAAAGTATTTGATTTTTATAATGGGGTTTAGCTGCTTTTCACTGCTGTGTTTCTGCCGCTTTACACCCACTTGACTCACTTACAGAGAGATATCAATACATAGGTTTTAACATTCTTACTAGCCAGATATATTCTTGGGCGGTGAATAGGGGTGTTGAGTCCAGTTCACTGAGCAAGGAGTAGGTCTTGTCTATTACATATTGGGTTTATGGAACGGTATCTGAGCTAATTTGAAACCCTTGTTTTATGCATCACCCCACCTCTCCTTTCCCGTTAAGCAGCCATCGTGTGTTTTCTAAACGTGTGACTCTGTTCTGTTTTGTAAGTCAGTTCAAGTGTAGCGGTTTTTCCATTCCCTCTAAAAGTGATATCTTCTGATAAGTGTCTTTTTCTGTGTGACTTATTTCACTTAGAATCGTCGTACCTAAATCCACTCATCATGCTGCTACTGGCCTTATGAAGTTGATTTCATGGCTGAGTGATATTCCATTGTACATAAGGACCACAACTTCTTTATCCATTTTTCTCTTTCCTGGGATATTTAAGGTGTAACGAAGTGGAGGTTCTTGTCAACAGAGCAGCCCTAAACTTTGGGATGCCTGTGTCTTGCTGATTTTTAGTTTTCCCAATTTATACACCCATGAGTGGAAGTGCCCTATGCTCTGTAAGCTGAGTTTTTTAGATGTTTCAGGACACACCGTACACTTCTCGAGAGTGGCTGTTGGCAATTTACATCCCGCCCATCAGCGTAGCAAGGCTCCCGTTTCTCCATGGCCTGTCCTGCATTTCTGGTTTTGACACTTTATTCAGCATGGCCCTTTTGACCGATGGGAAGCGAGACTTCTTTGTAGCGCTGATTTGCCTTTCCAGGTTGCTTGGTTGGCCAAAAAGGGCGTATGCGTTTGTTCCTGAATATATTCAGGAACAAACGCATACGCCCTTTTTGGCGAAGGGCATCATTGTCGAGGTTTCGCCGCTTTTCCTGTGCTTTGAAGGCGATTCGAATCTACCTCCTGAAATCTGTTTCCTGCAATTCTGCCTTGCTTACAAATCCTCTTCGTTGCCTTCCCTCGATATATTTGTGGACGAGCGTTATCATTTATAACTCTGCAGGTTTGTGAATTGCAGTGCCCCTGAGCTCCATTTTTCAACTCGCTTTCTTGGGAGCTGGCCGCAAAAGCGCAGGATTGCTTCAGGCCCTATTCTGGTTCCGGGCGCAGGCTGAGCCTGTGGTTAATTCTTCTTCCTGATGGGAAAATAGAGTGAGCTGTGCCTGTCCCAACACCTAGAGCTAGTCTCTCATTGGTTCCCCCTCTTCCCGTTCATCCTCAGGACAAATTGCAACCTGTACGGAACAGGAGGTTAAAGGTGCTGATTCTCCAAGGAGGGAGATTGCTAGTAAAGCGGCTGGAATGGCGAACCCGAGCACAAGGAGATGAGAAATGAGGAGCGTTTTAGAAACCTTTCCCGATCACAAGGTGTACCATCTTCTGAGTTTCTCAGGCATGTTTTCGATGTAGGAAGATGCCCTTGAACCTGGAGATTTGGGACCCATGTGATGGGTACCACGCAGTATTCCTTTAAAGGGTCTGCGTTTGCTCCCCCAAACTCACCAAACCTCTCAGCCCCAAGAGGGTCCATCCTTATGTCTCAATCAGCTGTGGGTCTAGATATGGTCAATCCAGGTGGCATCACAGCCCCTGAACGAATTTTGTAAGAATTTCTCTCTCTTTCACGGTCTTTGTTCACGGGTATTTTAAAGTATTTGATTTTTATAACGGGGTTTAGATGCTTTTCACTGCTCTGTTTCTGCCACTTTACACCCACTTGACTCACTTACAGAGAGATATCAATACATAGGTTTTAACATTCTTACTACTCAGATATATTCTTGGGCGGTGAATAGGGGGTGTTGAGTCCAGTTCACTGAGCAAGGAGTAGGTCTTGTCTATTACATATTGGGTTTATGGAACGGTATCTGAGCTAATTTGAAACCCTTGTTTTATGCATCACCCCACCTCTCCTTTCCCGTTAAGCAGCCATAGTGTGTTTTCTAAACGTGTGACTCTATTTTGTTTTGTAATTCAGTTCAAGTGTAGGGGTTTTTCCATTCCCTCTATAAGTGATATCTTCTGATAAGTGTCTTTTTCTGTGTGACTTATTTCACTTAGAATCGTCGTAGCTAAATCCACTCATCATGCTGCTACTAGCCTTATGAGGTTGATTTCATGGCTGAGTGATATTCCATTGTACATAAGGACCACAACTTCTTTATCCATTTTTCTCTTTCCTGGGATATTTAAGGTGTAACGAAGTGGAGGTTCTTGTCAACAGAGCAGCCCTAAACTTTGGGGTGCCTGTGTCTTGCTGATTTTTAGTTTTCCCAATTTATAAGCCCATGAGTGGAAGTGCCGTATGCTCTGTAAGCTGAGTTTTTTAGATGTTTCAGGACACACCGTACACTTCTCCAGAGTGGCTGTTGGCAATTTACATCACACCCATCAGCGTAGCAAGGCTCCCGTTTCTCCATGGCCTGTCCTGCATTTCTGGTTTTGACACTTTATTCAGCATGGCCCTTTTGATCGATGGGAAGCGAGACTTCTTTGTAGCGCTGATTTGCCTTTCCAGGTTGCTTAGTTGGCCAAAAAGGGCGTATGCGTTTTTTCCTGAATATATTCAGGAAAAAACGCATACGCCCTTTTTGTCCAAGGGCATCATTGTCGAGGTTTCGCCGCTTTTCCTGTGCTTTAAAGGGGATTCGAATCTACCTCCTGAAATCTGTTTCCTGCAATTCTGCCTTGCTTTCAAATCCTCTTCGTTGCCTTCCCTCGATATATTTGTGGACGAGAGTTATCATTTTTACCTCTGCAGGTTTGTGAATTGCAGTGCCCCTGAGCTCCATTTTTCAACTCGCTTTCTTGGGAGCTGGCCGCAAAAGCGCAGGATTGCTTCAGGCCCTATTCTGGTTCCGGGCGCAGGCTGAGCCTGTGGTTAATTCTTCTTCCTGATGGGAAAATAGAGTGAGCTGTGCCTGTCCCAACACCTAGAGCTAGTCTCTCATTGGTTCCCCCTCTTCCCGTTCATCCTCAGGACAAATTGCAACCTGTACGGAACAGGAGGTTAAAGGTGCTGATTCTCCAAGGAGGGAGATTGCTAGTAAAGCGGCTGGAATGGCGAACCCGAGCACAAGGAGATGAGAAATGAGGAGCGTTTTAGAAACCTTTCCTGATCACACGGTGTACCATCTTCTGGGTTTCTGATGCATGTTTTCGATGTAGGAAGATACCCTTGAACCTGGAGATTTGGGACCCATGGGATGGGTACCACGCAGTATTCCTTTAAAGGGTCTGCGTTTGCTCCCCCAACCTCACCAAACCTCTCAGCCCCAAGAGGGTCCATCCTTATGTCTCAATCAGCTGTGGGTCTAGATATGGTCAATCCAGTTGGCATCACAGCCCCTGAACTAATTTTGTAAGAATTTCTCTCTCTTTCACGGTCTTTGTTCACGGGTATTTTAAAGTATTTGATTTTTATAACGGGGTTTAGATGCTTTTCACTGCTCTGTTTCTGCCACTTTACACCCACTTGACTCACTTACAGAGAGATATCAATACATAGGTTTTAACATTCTTACTAGTCAGATATATTCTTGGGCGGTGAATAGGGGGTGTTGAGTCCAGTTCACTGAGCAAGGAGTAGGTCTTGTCTATTACATATTGGGTTTATGGAACGGTATCTGAGCTAATTTGAAACCCTTGTTTTATGCATCACCCCACCTCTCCTTTCCCGTTAAGCAGCCATAGTGTGTTTTCTAAACGTGTGACTCTATTTTGTTTTGTAATTCAGTTCAAGTGTAGCGGTTTTTCCATTCCCTCTATAAGTGATATCTTCTGATAAGTGTCTTTTTCTGTGTGACTTATTTCACTTAGAATCGTCGTAGCTAAATCCACTCATCATGCTGCTACTAGCCTTATGACGTTGATTTCATGGCTGAGTGATATTCCATTGTACATAAGGACCACAATTTCTTTATCCATTTTTCTCTTTCCTGGGATATTTAAGGTGTAACGAAGTGGAGGTTCTTGTCAACAGAGCAGCCCTAAACTTTGGGGTGCCCTTGTCTTGCTGATTTTAAGTTTTCCC
The DNA here is from genome assembly GCF_949987535.1 of Balaenoptera acutorostrata. Classification (NCBI taxonomy): domain Eukaryota; kingdom Metazoa; phylum Chordata; class Mammalia; order Artiodactyla; family Balaenopteridae; genus Balaenoptera; species Balaenoptera acutorostrata. Next base: position 87,078 of record NW_026646510.1, read on the forward strand.
AATTTATACGTCCATGAGTGGAAGTGCCCTATGCTCTCTAAACTGAGTTTTTTAGATGTTTCAGGACACACCGTATACTTCTCGAGAGTGGCTGTTGGCAATTTACATCCCGCCCATCAGCGTAGCAAGGCTCCCGTTTCTCCTTGGCCTGTCCTGCATTTCTGGTTTTGACACTTTATCCAGCATGGCCCTTTTGACCTATGGGAGGCGAGACTTCTTTGTAGTGCTGATTTGCCTTTCCAGGTTGCTTGGTTGGCCAAAAAGGGCGTATGCGTTTTTTCCTGAATATATTCAGGGAAAACGCATACGCCCTTTTTGGCCAAGGGCATCATTGTGGAGGTTTTGCCTCTTTTCCTGTGCTTTGAAGGCGATTCGAATCTACCTCCTGAAATCTGTTTCCTGCAATTCTGCCTTGCTTACAAATCCTCTTCGTTGCCTTCCCTCGATATATTTGTGGACGAGAGTTATCATTTATAACTCTGCACGTTTGTGAATTGCAGTGCCCCTGAGCTCCATTTTTCAACTCGCTTTCTTGGGAGCTGGCCGCAAAAGCGCAGGATTCCTTCAGGCCCTATACTGGTTCCAGGCGCAGGCTGAGCCTGTGGTTAATTCTTCTTCCTGATGGGAAAATAGAGTGGCCTGTGCCTGTCCCAACACCTAGAGCAGTCTCTCATTGGTTCCCCCTCTTCCCGTTCATCCTCAGGACAAATTGCAACGTGTACGGAACAGGAGGTTAAAGGTGCTGATTCTCCAAGGAGGGAGAGTGCTAGTAAAGCGGCTGGAATGGCGAACCCGAGCACAAGGAGATGAGAAATGAGGAGCGTTTTAGAAACCTTTCCCGATCACACGGTGTACCATCTTCTGGGTTTCTGATGCATGTTTTCGATGTAGGAAGATGCCCTTGAACCTGGAGATTTGGGACCCATGGGATGGGTACCACGCAGTATTCCTTTAAAGGGTCTGCGTTTGCTCCCCCAACCTCACCAAACCTGTCAGTCCCAAGAGCGTCCACCCTTATGTCTCAATCAGCTGTGGGTCTAGATATGGTCAGTACAGGTGGCATCACAGCCCCTGAACGAATTTGGTAAGAATTTCTCTCTCTTTCACTGTCTTTGTTTCACGGGTTTTTAAAAGTAATTGATTTTTATAATGGGGTTTAGCTGCTTTTCACTACTGTGTTTATGCCGCTTTACACCCACTAGACTCACTTACAGAGAGATATCAATACATAGGTTTTAAGATTCTTACTAGTCAGATATATTCTTGGGCGGTGAATAGGGGGTCTTGAGTCCAGTTCAGTGAGCAAGGAGTAGGTCTTGTCTATTACATATTGGGTTTATGGAACGGTATCTGAGCTAATTTGAAGCCCTTGTTTTATGCATCACCCCATCTCACCTTTCCCGTTAAGCAGCCATCGTGTGTTTTCTAAACGTGTGACTCTGTTCTGTTTTGTAAGTCAGTTCAAGTGTAGCGGTTTTTCCATTCCCTCTATAAGTGATATCTTCTGATAAGTGTCTTTTTCTGTGTGACTTATTTCACTTAGAATCGTCGTACCTAAATCCACTCATCATGCTGCTACTAGCCTTATGAGGTTGATTTCATGGCTGAGTGATATTCCATTGTACATAAGGACCACAACTTCTTTATCCATTTTTCTCTTTCCTGGGATATTTAAGGTGTAACGAAGTGGAGGTTCTTGTCAACAGAGCAGCCCTAAACTTTGGGATGCCTGTGTCTTGCTGATTTTTAGTTTTCCCAATTTATACGCCCATGAGTGGAAGTGCCCTATGCTCTGTAAGCTGAGTTTTTTAGATGTTTCAGGACACACCGTACACTTCTCCAGAGTGGCTGTTGGCAATTTACATCCCGCCCATCAGCGTAGCAAGGCTCCCGTTTCTCCATGGCCTGTCCTGCATTTCTGGTTTTGACACTTTATTCAGCATGGCCCTTTTGACCGATGGGAAGCGAGACTTCTTTGTAGCGCTGATTTGCCTTTCCAGGTTGCTTGGTTGGCCAAAAAGGGCGTATGCGTTTTTTCTGAATATATTCAGGAACAAACGCATACGCCCTTTTTGGCGAAGGGCATCATTGTCGAGGTTTCGCCGCTTTTCCTGTGCTTTAAAGGCGATTCGAATCTACCTCCTGAAATCTGTTTCCTGCAATTCTGCCTTGCTTTCAAATCCTCTTCGTTGCCTTCCCTCGATATATTTGTGGACGAGAGTTATCATTTTTACCTCTGCAGGTTTGTGAATTGCAGTGCCCCTGAGCTCCATTTTTCAACTCGCTTTCTTGGGAGCTGGCCGCAAAAGCGCAGGATTGCTTCAGGCCCTATTCTGGTTCCGGGCGCAGGCTGAGCCTGTGGTTAATTCTTCTTCCTGATGGGAAAATAGAGTGAGCTGTGCCTGTCCCAACACCTAGAGCTAGTCTCTCATTGTTTCCCCCTCTTCCCGTTCATCCTCAGGACAAATTGCAACCTGTACGGAACAGGAGGTTAAAGGTGCTGATTCTCCAAGGAGGGAGATTGCTAGTAAAGCGGCTGGAATGGCGAACCCGAGCACAAGGAGATGAGAAATGAGGAGCGTTTTAGAAACCTTTCCCGATCACACGGTGTACCATCTTCTGGGTTTCTGATGCATGTTTTCGATGTAGGAAGATAACCTTGAACCTGGAGATTTGGGACCCATGGGATGGGTACCACGCAGTATTCCTTTAAAGGGTCTGCGTTTGCTCCCCCAACCTCACCAAACCTCTCAGCCCCACGAGGGTCCATCCTTATGTCTCAATCAGCTGTGGGTCTAGATATGGTCAATCCAGGTGGCTTCACAGCCCCTGAACGAATTTTGTAAGAATTTCTCTCTCTTTCACGGTCTTTGTTCACGGGTATTTTAAAGTATTTGATTTTTATAATGGGGTTTAGCTGCTTTTCACTGCTGTGTTTCTGCCGCTTTACACCCACTTGACTCACTTACAGAGAGATATCAATACATAGGTTTTAACATTCTTACTAGCCAGATATATTCTTGGGCGGTGAATAGGGGGTGTTGAGTCCAGTTCACTGAGCAAGGAGTAGGTCTTGTCTATTACATATTGGGTTTATGGAACGGTATCTGAGCTAATTTGAAACCCTTGTTTTATGCATCACCCCACCTCTCCTTTCCCGTTAAGCAGCCATAGTGTGTTTTCTAAACGTGTGACTCTGTTCTGTTTTGTAAGTCAGTTCAAGTGTAGCGGTTTTTCCATTCCCTCTATAAGTGATATCTTTTGATAAGTGTCTTTTTCTGTGTGACTTATTTCACTTAGAATCGTCGTACCTAAATCCACTCATCATGCTGCTACTGGCCTTATGAAGTTGATTTCATGGCTGAGTGATATTCCATTGTACATAAGGACCACAACTTCTTTATCCATTTTTCTCTTTCCTGGGATATTTAAGGTGTAACGAAGTGGAGGTTCTTGTCAACAGAGCAGCCCTAAACTTTGGGATGCCTGTGTCTTGCTGATTTTTAGTTTTCCCAATTTATACACCCATGAGTGGAAGTGCCCTATGCTCTGTAAGCTGAGTTTTTTAGATGTTTCAGGACACACCGTACACTTCTCGAGAGTGGCTGTTGGCAATTTACATCCCGCCCATCAGCGTAGCAAGGCTCCCGTTTCTCCATGGCCTGTCCTGCATTTCTGGTTTTGACACTTTATTCAGCATGGCCCTTTTGACCGATGGGAAGCGAGACTGCTTTGAAGCGCTGATTTGCCTTTCCAGGTTGCTTGGTTGGCCAAAAAGGGCGTATGCGTTTTTTCCTGAATATATTCAGGAAAAAACGCATACGCCCTTTTTGTCCAAGGGCATCATTGTCGAGGTTTCGCCGCTTTTCCTGTGCTTTAAAGGGGATTCGAATCTACCTCCTGAAATCTGTTTCCTGCAATTCTGCCTTGCTTTCAAATCCTCTTCGTTGCCTTCCCTCGATATATTTGTGGACGAGAGTTATCATTTTTACCTCTGCAGGTTTGTGAATTGCAGTGCCCCTGAGCTCCATTTTTCAACTCGCTTTCTTGGGAGCTGGCCGCAAAAGCGCAGGATTGCTTCAGGCCCTATTCTGGTTCCGGGCGCAGGCTGAGCCTGTGATTAATTCTTCTTCCTGATGGGAAAATAGAGTGAGCTGTGCCTGTCCCAACACCTAGAGCTAGTCTCTCATTGGTTCCCCCTCTTCCCGTTCATCCTCAGGACAAATTGCAACCTGTACGGAACAGGAGGTTAAAGGTGCTGATTCTCCAAGGAGGGAGATTGCTAGTAAAGCGGCTGGAATGGCGAACCCGAGCACAAGGAGATGAGAAATGAGGAGCGTTTTAGAAACCTTTCCGGATCACAAGGTGTACCATCTTCTGAGTTTCTCATGCATGTTTTCGATGTAGGAAGATGCCCTTGAACCTGGAGATTTGGGACCCATTGGATGGGTACCACGCAGTATTCCTTTAAAGGGTCTGCGTTTGCTCCCCCAACCTCACCAAACCTCTCAGCCCCTGAGTGTCCACCCTTATGTCTCAATCAGCTGTGGGTCTAGATATGGTCAATCCAGGTGGCATCACAGCCCCTGAACGAATTTGGTAAGAATTTCTCTCTCTTTCACTGTCTTTGTTTCACGGGTTTTTAAAAGTAATTGATTTTTATAATGGGGTTTAGCTGCTTTTCACTACTGTGTTTATGCCGCTTTACACCCACTAGACTCACTTACAGAGAGATATCAATACATAGGTTTTAAGATTCTTACTAATCAGATATATTCTTGGGCGGTGAATAGGGGGTCTTGAGTCCAGTTCACTGAGCAAGGAGTAGGTCTTGTCTATTACATATTGGGTTTATGGAACGGTATCTGAGCTAATTTGAAACCCTTGTTTTATGCATCACCCCACCTCTCCTTTCCCGTTAAGCAGCCATAGTGTGTTTTCTAAACGTGTGACTCTATTCTGTTTTGTAATTCAGTTCAAGTGTAGCGGTTCTTCCATTCCCTCTATAAGTGATATCTTCTGATAAGTGTCTTTTTCTGTGTGACTTATTTCACTTAGAATCGTCGTAGCTACATCCACTCATCATGCTGCTACTAGCCTTATGACGTTGATTTCATGGCTGAGTGATATTCCATTGTACATAAGGACCACAACTTCTTTATCCATTTTTCTCTTTCCTGGGATATTTAAGGTGTAACGAAGTGGAGGTTCTTGTCAACAGGGCAGCCCTAAACTTTGGGGTGCCTGTGTCTTGCTGATTTTTAGTTTTCCCAATTTATACGCCCATGAGTGGAAGTGCCCTATGCTCTCTAAACTGAGTTTTTTAGATGTTTCAGGACACACCGTATACTTCTCGAGAGTGGCTGTTGGCAATTTACATCCCGCCCATCAGCGTAGCAAGGCTCCCGTTTCTCCTTGGCCTGTCCTGCATTTCTGGTTTTGACACTTTATCCAGCATGGCCCTTTTGACCTATGGGAGGCGAGACTTCTTTGTAGTGCTGATTTGCCTTTCCAGGTTGCTTGGTTGGCCAAAAAGGGCGTATGCGTTTTTTCCTGAATATATTCAGGGAAAACGCATACGCCCTTTTTGGCCAAGGGCATCATTGTGGAGGTTTTGCCTCTTTTCCTGTGCTTTGAAGGCGATTCGAATCTACCTCCTGAAATCTGTTTCCTGCAATTCTGCCTTGCTTACAAATCCTCTTCGTTGCCTTCCCTCGATATATTTGTGGACGAGAGTTATCATTTATAACTCTGCACGTTTGTGAATTGCAGTGCCCCTGAGCTCCATTTTTCAACTCGCTTTCTTGGGAGCTGGCCGCAAAAGCGCAGGATTCCTTCAGGCCCTATACTGGTTCCAGGCGCAGGCTGAGCCTGTGGTTAATTCTTCTTCCTGATGGGAAAATAGAGTGGCCTGTGCCTGTCCCAACACCTAGAGCAGTCTCTCATTGGTTCCCCCTCTTCCCGTTCATCCTCAGGACAAATTGCAACGTGTACGGAACAGGAGGTTAAAGGTGCTGATTCTCCAAGGAGGGAGAGTGCTAGTAAAGCGGCTGGAATGGCGAACCCGAGCACAAGGAGATGAGAAATGAGGAGCGTTTTAGAAACCTTTCCCGATCACACGGTGTACCATCTTCTGGGTTTCTGATGCATGTTTTCGATGTAGGAAGATGCCCTTGAACCTGGAGATTTGGGACCCATGGGATGGGTACCACGCAGTATTCCTTTAAAGGGTCTGCGTTTGCTCCCCCAACCTCACCAAACCTGTCAGTCCCAAGAGCGTCCACCCTTATGTCTCAATCAGCTGTGGGTCTAGATATGGTCAGTACAGGTGGCATCACAGCCCCTGAACGAATTTGGTAAGAATTTCTCTCTCTTTCACTGTCTTTGTTTCACGGGTTTTTAAAAGTAATTGATTTTTATAATGGGGTTTAGCTGCTTTTCACTACTGTGTTTATGCCGCTTTACACCCACTAGACTCACTTACAGAGAGATATCAATACATAGGTTTTAAGATTCTTACTAGGCAGATATATTCTTGGGCGGTGAATAGGGGGTCTTGAGTCCAGTTCAGTGAGCAAGGAGTAGGTCTTGTCTATTACATATTGGGTTTATGGAACGGTATCTGAGCTAATTTGAAGCCCTTGTTTTATGCATCACCCCATCTCACCTTTCCCGTTAAGCAGCCATCGTGTGTTTTCTAAACGTGTGACTCTGTTCTGTTTTGTAAGTCAGTTCAAGTGTAGCGGTTTTTCCATTCCCTCTATAAGTGATATCTTCTGATAAGTGTCTTTTTCTGTGTGACTTATTTCACTTAGAATCGTCGTACCTAAATCCACTCATCATGCTGCTACTAGCCTTATGAGGTTGATTTCATGGCTGAGTGATATTCCATTGTACATAAGGACCACAACTTCTTTATCCATTTTTCTCTTTCCTGGGATATTTAAGGTGTAACGAAGTGGAGGTTCTTGTCAACAGAGCAGCCCTAAACTTTGGGATGCCTGTGTCTTGCTGATTTTTAGTTTTCCCAATTTATACGCCCATGAGTGGAAGTGCCCTATGCTCTGTAAGCTGAGTTTTTTAGATGTTTCAGGACACACCGTACACTTCTCCAGAGTGGCTGTTGGCAATTTACATCCCGCCCATCAGCGTAGCAAGGCTCCCGTTTCTCCATGGCCTGTCCTGCATTTCTGGTTTTGACACTTTATTCAGCATGGCCCTTTTGACCGATGGGAAGCGAGACTTCTTTGTAGCGCTGATTTGCCTTTCCAGGTTGCTTGGTTGGCCAAAAAGGGCGTATGCGTTTTTTCTGAATATATTCAGGAACAAACGCATACGCCCTTTTTGGCGAAGGGCATCATTGTCGAGGTTTCGCCGCTTTTCCTGTGCTTTAAAGGCGATTCGAATCTACCTCCTGAAATCTGTTTCCTGCAATTCTGCCTTGCTTTCAAATCCTCTTCGTTGCCTTCCCTCGATATATTTGTGGACGAGAGTTATCATTTTTACCTCTGCAGGTTTGTGAATTGCAGTGCCCCTGAGCTCCATTTTTCAACTCGCTTTCTTGGGAGCTGGCCGCAAAAGCGCAGGATTGCTTCAGGCCCTATTCTGGTTCCGGGCGCAGGCTGAGCCTGTGGTTAATTCTTCTTCCTGATGGGAAAATAGAGTGAGCTGTGCCTGTCCCAACACCTAGAGCTAGTCTCTCATTGTTTCCCCCTCTTCCCGTTCATCCTCAGGACAAATTGCAACCTGTACGGAACAAGAGGTTAAAGGTGCTGATTCTCCAAGGAGGGAGATTGCTAGTAAAGCGGCTGGAATGGCGAACCCGAGCACAAGGAGATGAGAAATGAGGAGCGTTTTAGAAACCTTTCCCGATCACACGGTGTACCATCTTCTGGGTTTCTGATGCATGTTTTCGATGTAGGAAGATAACCTTGAACCTGGAGATTTGGGACCCATGGGATGGGTACCACGCAGTATTCCTTTAAAGGGTCTGCGTTTGCTCCCCCAACCTCACCAAACCTCTCAGCCCCACGAGGGTCCATCCTTATGTCTCAATCAGCTGTGGGTCTAGATATGGTCAATCCAGGTGGCTTCACAGCCCCTGAACGAATTTTGTAAGAATTTCTCTCTCTTTCACGGTCTTTGTTCACGGGTATTTTAAAGTATTTGATTTTTATAATGGGGTTTAGCTGCTTTTCACTGCTGTGTTTCTGCCGCTTTACACCCACTTGACTCACTTACAGAGAGATATCAATACATAGGTTTTAACATTCTTACTAGCCAGATATATTCTTGGGCGGTGAATAGGGGGTGTTGAGTCCAGTTCACTGAGCAAGGAGTAGGTCTTGTCTATTACATATTGGGTTTATGGAACGGTATCTGAGCTAATTTGAAACCCTTGTTTTATGCATCACCCCACCTCTCCTTTCCCGTTAAGCAGCCATAGTGTGTTTTCTAAACGTGTGACTCTGTTCTGTTTTGTAAGTCAGTTCAAGTGTAGCGGTTTTTCCATTCCCTCTATAAGTGATATCTTTTGATAAGTGTCTTTTTCTGTGTGACTTATTTCACTTAGAATCGTCGTACCTAAATCCACTCATCATGCTGCTACTGGCCTTATGAAGTTGATTTCATGGCTGAGTGATATTCCATTGTACATAAGGACCACAACTTCTTTATCCATTTTTCTCTTTCCTGGGATATTTAAGGTGTAACGAAGTGGAGGTTCTTGTCAACAGAGCAGCCCTAAACTTTGGGATGCCTGTGTCTTCCTGATTTTTAGTTTTCCCAATTTATACACCCATGAGTGGAAGTGCCCTATGCTCTGTAAGCTGAGTTTTTTAGATGTTTCAGGACACACCGTACACTTCTCGAGAGTGGCTGTTGGCAATTTACATCCCGCCCATCAGCGTAGCAAGGCTCCCGTTTCTCCATGGCCTGTCCTGCATTTCTGGTTTTGACACTTTATTCAGCATGGCCCTTTTGACCGATGGGAAGCGAGACTGCTTTGAAGCGCTGATTTGCCTTTCCAGGTTGCTTGGTTGGCCAAAAAGGGCGTATGCGTTTTTTCCTGAATATATTCAGGAAAAAACGCATACGCCCTTTTTGTCCAAGGGCATCATTGTCGAGGTTTCGCCGCTTTTCCTGTGCTTTAAAGGGGATTCGAATCTACCTCCTGAAATCTGTTTCCTGCAATTCTGCCTTGCTTTCAAATCCTCTTCGTTGCCTTCCCTCGATATATTTGTGGACGAGAGTTATCATTTTTACCTCTGCAGGTTTGTGAATTGCAGTGCCCCTGAGCTCCATTTTTCAACTCGCTTTCTTGGGAGCTGGCCGCAAAAGCGCAGGATTGCTTCAGGCCCTATTCTGGTTCCGGGCGCAGGCTGAGCCTGTGGTTAATTCTTCTTCCTGATGGGAAAATAGAGTGAGCTGTGCCTGTCCCAACACCTAGAGCTAGTCTCTCATTGGTTCCCCCTCTTCCCGTTCATCCTCAGGACAAATTGCAACCTGTACGGAACAGGAGGTTAAAGGTGCTGATTCTCCAAGGAGGGAGATTGCTAGTAAAGCGGCTGGAATGGCGAACCCGAGCACAAGGAGATGAGAAATGAGGAGCGTTTTAGAAACCTTTCCGGATCACAAGGTGTACCATCTTCTGAGTTTCTCATGCATGTTTTCGATGTAGGAAGATGCCCTTGAACCTGGAGATTTGGGACCCATTGGATGGGTACCACGCAGTATTCCTTTAAAGGGTCTGCGTTTGCTCCCCCAACCTCACCAAACCTCTCAGCCCCTGAGTGTCCACCCTTATGTCTCAATCAGCTGTGGGTCTAGATATGGTCAATCCAGGTGGCATCACAGCCCCTGAACGAATTTGGTAAGAATTTCTCTCTCTTTCACTGTCTTTGTTTCACGGGTTTTTAAAAGTAATTGATTTTTATAATGGGGTTTAGCTGCTTTTCACTACTGTGTTTATGCCGCTTTACACCCACTAGACTCACTTACAGAGAGATATCAATACATAGGTTTTAAGATTCTTACTAGTCAGATATATTCTTGGGCGGTGAATAGGGGGTCTTGAGTCCAGTTCACTGAGCAAGGAGTAGGTCTTGTCTATTACATATTGGGTTTATGGAACGGTATCTGAGCTAATTTGAAACCCTTGTTTTATGCATCACCCCACCTCTCCTTTCCCGTTAAGCAGCCATAGTGTGTTTTCTAAACGTGTGACTCTATTCTGTTTTGTAATTCAGTTCAAGTGTAGCGGTTCTTCCATTCCCTCTATAAGTGATATCTTCTGATAAGTGTCTTTTTCTGTGTGACTTATTTCACTTAGAATCGTCGTAGCTACATCCACTCATCATGCTGCTACTAGCCTTATGACGTTGATTTCATGGCTGAGTGATATTCCATTGTACATAAGGACCACAACTTCTTTATCCATTTTTCTCTTTCCTGGGATATTTAAGGTGTAACGAAGTGGAGGTTCTTGTCAACAGGGCAGCCCTAAACTTTGGGGTGCCTGTGTCTTGCTGATTTTTAGTTTTCCCAATTTATACGCCCATGAGTGGAAGTGCCCTATGCTCTCTAAACTGAGTTTTTTAGATGTTTCAGGACACACCGTACACTTCTCCAGAGTGGCTGTTGGCAATTTCCATCCCGCCCATCAGCGTAGCAAGGCTCCCGTTTCTCCTTGGCCTGTCCTGCATTTCTGGTTTTGACACTTTATTCAGCATGGCCTTTTTGACCGATGGGAGGCGAGACTTCTTTGTAGCGCTGATTTGCCTTTCCAGGTTGCTTGGTTGGCCAAAAAGGGCGTATGCGTTTTTTCCTGAATATATTCAGGAACAAACGCATACGCCCTTTTTGGCGAAGGGCATCATTGTCGAGGTTTCGCCGCTTTTCCTGTGCTTTGAAGGCGATTCGAATCTACCTCCTGAAATCTGTTTCCTGCAATTCTGCCTTGCTTACAAATCCTCTTCGTTGCCTTCCCTCGATATATTTGTGGACGAGCGTTATCATTTATAACTCTGCAGGTTTGTGAATTGCAGTGCCCCTGAGCTCCATTTTTCAACTCGCTTTCTTGGGAGCTGGCCGCAAAAGCGCAGGATTGCTTCAGGCCCTATTCTGGTTCCGGGCGCAGGCTGAGCCTGTGGTTAATTCTTCTTCCTGATGGGAAAATAGAGTGGCCTGTGCCTGTCCCAACACCTAGAGCAGTCTCTCATTGGTTCCCCCTCTTCCCGTTCATCCTCAGGACAAATTGCAACGTGTACGGAACAGGAGGTTAAAGGTGTTGATTCTCCAAGGAGGGAGATTCCTAGTAAAGCGGCTGGAATGGCGAACCCGAGCACAAGGAGATGAGAAATGAGGAGCGTTTTAGAAACCTTTCCCGATCACACGGTGTACCATCTTCTGGGTTTCTGATGCATGTTTTCGATGTAGGAAGATGCCCTTGAACCTGGAGATTTGGGACCCATGGGATGGGTACCACGCAGTATTCCTTTAAAGGGTCTGCGTTTGCTCCCCCAACCTCACCAAACCTGTCAGTCCCAAGAGCGTCCACCCTTATGTCTCAATCAGCTGTGGGTCTAGATATGGTCAATACAGGTGGCATCACAGCCCCTGAACGAATTTGGTAAGAATTTCTCTCTCTTTCACTGTCTTTGTTTCACGGGTTTTTAAAAGTAATTGATTTTTATAATGGGGTTTAGCTGCTTTTCACTACTGTGTTTATGCCGCTTTACACCCACTTGACTCACTTACAGAGAGATATCATTACATAGGTTTTAAGATTCTTACTAGTCAGATATATTCTTGGGCGGTGAATAGGGGGTCTTGAGTCCAGTTCACTGAGCAAGGAGTAGGTCTTGTCTATTACATATTGGGTTTATGGAACGGTATCTGAGCTAATTTGAAGCCCTTGTTTTATGCATCACGCCATCTCACCTTTCCCGTTAATCAGCCATCGTGTGTTTTCTAAACGTGTGACTCTGTTCTGTATTGTAAGTCAGTTCAAGTGTAGCGGTTTTTACATTCCCTCTATAAGTGATATCTTTTGATAAGTGTCTTTTTCTGTGTGACTTATTTCACTTAGAATCGTCGTACCTAAATCCACTCATCATGCTGCTACTAGCCTTATGAGGTTGATTTCATGGCTGAGTGATATTCCATTGTACATAAGGACCACAACTTCTTTATCCATTTTTCTCTTTCCTGGGATATTTAAGGTGTAACGAAGTGGAGGTTCTTGTCAACAGAGCAGCCCTAAACTTTGGGATGCCTGTGTCTTGCTGATTTTTAGTTTTCCCAATTTATACGCCCATGAGTGGAAGTGCCCTATGCTCTGTAAGCTGAGTTTTTTAGATGTTTCAGGACACACCGTACACTTCTCGAGAGTGGCTGTTGGCAATTTACATCCCGCCCATCAGCGTAGCAAGGCTCCCGTTTCTCCATGGCCTGTCCTGCATTTCTGGTTTTGACACTTTATTCAGCATGGCCCTTTTGACCGATGGGAAGCGAGACTTCTTTGTAGCGCTGATTTGCCTTTCCAGGTTGCTTGGTTGGCCAAAAAGGGCGTATGCGTTTATTCCTGAATATATTCAGGAACAAACGCATACGCCCTTTTTGGCGAAGGGCATCATTGTCGAGGTTTCGCCGCTTTTCCTGTGCTTTAAAGGCGATTCGAATCTACCTCCTGAAATCTGTTTCCTGCAATTCTGCCTTGCTTTCAAATCCTCTTCGTTGCCTTCCCTCTATATATTTGTGGACGAGAGTTATCATTTTTACCTCTGCAGGTTTGTGAATTGCAGTGCCCCTGAGCTCCATTTTTCAACTCGCTTTCTTGGGAGCTGGCCACAAAAGCGCAGGATTGCTTCAGGCCCTATTCTGGTTCCGGGCGCAGGCTGAGCCTGTGGTTAATTCTTCTTCCTGATGGGAAAATAGAGTGAGCTGTGCCTGTCCCAACACCTAGAGCTAGTCTCTCATTGGTTCCCCCTCTTCCCGTTCATCCTCAGGACAAATTGCAACCTGTACGGAACAGGAGGTTAAAGGTGCTGATTCTCCAAGGAGGGAGATTGCTAGTAAAGCGGCTGGAATGGCGAACCCGAGCACAAGGAGATGAGAAATGAGGAGCGTTTTAGAAACCTTTCCCGATCACACGGTGTACCATCTTCTGGGTTTCTGATGCATGTTTTCGATGTAGGAAGATAACCTTGAACCTGGAGATTTGGGACCCATGGGATGGGTACCACGCAGTATTCCTTTAAAGGGTCTGCGTTTGCTCCCCCAACCTCACCAAACCTCTCAGCCCCAAGAGGGTCCATCCTTATGTCTCAATCAGCTGTGGGTCTAGATATGGTCAATCCAGGTGGCATCACAGCCCCTGAACGAATTTTGTAAGAATTTCTCTCTCTTTCACGGTCTTTGTTCACGGGTATTTTAAAGTATTTGATTTTTATAATGGGGTTTAGCTGCTTTTCACTGCTGTGTTTCTGCCGCTTTACACCCACTTGACTCACTTACAGAGAGATATCAATACATAGGTTTTAACATTCTTACTAGCCAGATATATTCTTGGGCGGTGAATAGGGGGTGTTGAGTCCAGTTCACTGAGCAAGGAGTAGGTCTTGTCTATTACATATTGGGTTTATGGAACGGTATCTGAGCTAATTTGAAACCCTTGTTTTATGCATCACCCCACCTCTCCTTTCCCGTTAAGCAGCCATAGTGTGTTTTCTAAACGTGTGACTCTGTTCTGTTTTGTAAGTCAGTTCAAGTGTAGCGGTTTTTCCATTCCCTCTAAAAGTGATATCTTCTGATAAGTGTCTTTTTCTGTGTGACTTATTTCACTTAGAATCGTCGTACCTAAATCCACTCATCATGCTGCTACTGGCCTTATGAAGTTGATTTCATGGCTGAGTGATATTCCATTGTACATAAGGACCACAACTTCTTTATCCATTTTTCTCTTTCCTGGGATATTTAAGGTGTAACGAAGTGGAGGTTCTTGTCAACAGAGCAGCCCTAAACTTTGGGATGCCTGTGTCTTGCTGATTTTTAGTTTTCCCAATTTATACGCCCATGAGTGGAAGTGCCCTATGCTCTGTAAGCTGAGTTTTTTAGATGTTTCAGGACACACCGTACACTTCTCGAGAGTGGCTGTTGGCAATTTACATCCCGCCCATCAGCGTAGCAAGGCTCCCGTTTCTCCATGGCCTGTCCTGCATTTCTGGTTTTGACACTTTATTCAGCATGGCCCTTTTGACCGATGGGAAGCGAGACTTCTTTGTAGCGCTGATTTGCCTTTCCAGGTTGCTTGGTTGGCCAAAAAGGGCGTATGCGTTTTTTCCTGAATATATTCAGGAAAAAACGCATACGCCCTTTTTGGCCAAGGGCATCATTGTCGAGGTTTCGCCGCTTTTCCTGTGCTTTAAAGGCGATTCGAATCTACCTCCTGAAATCTGTTTCCTGCAATTCTGCCTTGCTTTCAAATCCTCTTCGTTGCCTTCCCTCAAAATATTTGTGGCCGAGAGTTATCATTTTTACCTCTGCAGGTTTGTGAATTGCAGTGCCCCTGAGCTCCATTTTTCAACTCGCTTTCTTGGGAGCTGGCCGCAAAAGCGCAGGATTGCTTCAGGCCCTATTCTGGTTCCGGGCGCAGGCTGAGCCTGTGGTTAATTCTTCTTCCTGATGGGAAAATAGAGTGAGCTGTGCCTGTCCCAACACCTAGAGCTAGTCTCTCATTGTTTCCCCCTCTTCCCGTTCATCCTCAGGACAAATTGCAACCTGTACGGAACAAGAGGTTAAAGGTGCTGATTCTCCAAGGAGGGAGATTGCTAGTAAAGCGGCTGGAATGGCGAACCCGAGCACAAGGAGATGAGAAATGAGGAGCGTTTTAGAAACCTTTCCCGATCACACGGTGTACCATCTTCTGGGTTTCTGATGCATGTTTTCGATGTAGGAAGATAACCTTGAACCTGGAGATTTGGGACCCATGGGATGGGTACCACGCAGTATTCCTTTAAAGGGTCTGCGTTTGCTCCCCCAACCTCACCAAACCTCTCAGCCCCACGAGGGTCCATCCTTATGTCTCAATCAGCTGTGGGTCTAGATATGGTCAATCCAGGTGGCTTCACAGCCCCTGAACGAATTTTGTAAGAATTTCTCTCTCTTTCACGGTCTTTGTTCACGGGTATTTTAAAGTATTTGATTTTTATAATGGGGTTTAGCTGCTTTTCACTGCTGTGTTTCTGCCGCTTTACACCCACTTGACTCACTTACAGAGAGATATCAATACATAGGTTTTAACATTCTTACTAGCCAGATATATTCTTGGGCGGTGAATAGGGGGTGTTGAGTCCAGTTCACTGAGCAAGGAGTAGGTCTTGTCTATTACATATTGGGTTTATGGAACGGTATCTGAGCTAATTTGAAACCCTTGTTTTATGCATCACCCCACCTCTCCTTTCCCGTTAAGCAGCCATAGTGTGTTTTCTAAACGTGTGACTCTGTTCTGTTTTGTAAGTCAGTTCAAGTGTAGCGGTTTTTCCATTCCCTCTATAAGTGATATCTTTTGATAAGTGTCTTTTTCTGTGTGACTTATTTCACTTAGAATCGTCGTACCTAAATCCACTCATCATGCTGCTACTGGCCTTATGAAGTTGATTTCATGGCTGAGTGATATTCCATTGTACATAAGGACCACAACTTCTTTATCCATTTTTCTCTTTCCTGGGATATTTAAGGTGTAACGAAGTGGAGGTTCTTGTCAACAGAGCAGCCCTAAACTTTGGGATGCCTGTGTCTTGCTGATTTTTAGTTTTCCCAATTTATACACCCATGAGTGGAAGTGCCCTATGCTCTGTAAGCTGAGTTTTTTAGATGTTTCAGGACACACCGTACACTTCTCGAGAGTGGCTGTTGGCAATTTACATCCCGCCCATCAGCGTAGCAAGGCTCCCGTTTCTCCATGGCCTGTCCTGCATTTCTGGTTTTGACACTTTATTCAGCATGGCCCTTTTGACCGATGGGAAGCGAGACTGCTTTGAAGCGCTGATTTGCCTTTCCAGGTTGCTTGGTTGGCCAAAAAGGGCGTATGCGTTTTTTCCTGAATATATTCAGGAAAAAACGCATACGCCCTTTTTGTCCAAGGGCATCATTGTCGAGGTTTCGCCGCTTTTCCTGTGCTTTAAAGGGGATTCGAATCTACCTCCTGAAATCTGTTTCCTGCAATTCTGCCTTGCTTTCAAATCCTCTTCGTTGCCTTCCCTCGATATATTTGTGGACGAGAGTTATCATTTTTACCTCTGCAGGTTTGTGAATTGCAGTGCCCCTGAGCTCCATTTTTCAACTCGCTTTCTTGGGAGCTGGCCGCAAAAGCGCAGGATTGCTTCAGGCCCTATTCTGGTTCCGGGCGCAGGCTGAGCCTGTGGTTAATTCTTCTTCCTGATGGGAAAATAGAGTGAGCTGTGCCTGTCCCAACACCTAGAGCTAGTCTCTCATTGGTTCCCCCTCTTCCCGTTCATCCTCAGGACAAATTGCAACCTGTACGGAACAGGAGGTTAAAGGTGCTGATTCTCCAAGGAGGGAGATTGCTAGTAAAGCGGCTGGAATGGCGAACCCGAGCACAAGGAGATGAGAAATGAGGAGCGTTTTAGAAACCTTTCCGGATCACAAGGTGTACCATCTTCTGAGTTTCTCATGCATGTTTTCGATGTAGGAAGATGCCCTTGAACCTGGAGATTTGGGACCCATTGGATGGGTACCACGCAGTATTCCTTTAAAGGGTCTGCGTTTGCTCCCCCAACCTCACCAAACCTCTCAGCCCCTGAGTGTCCACCCTTATGTCTCAATCAGCTGTGGGTCTAGATATGGTCAATCCAGGTGGCATCACAGCCCCTGAACGAATTTGGTAAGAATTTCTCTCTCTTTCACTGTCTTTGTTTCACGGGTTTTTAAAAGTAATTGATTTTTATAATGGGGTTTAGCTGCTTTTCACTACTGTGTTTATGCCGCTTTACACCCACTAGACTCACTTACAGAGAGATATCAATACATAGGTTTTAAGATTCTTACTAGTCAGATATATTCTTGGGCGGTGAATAGGGGGTCTTGAGTCCAGTTCACTGAGCAAGGAGTAGGTCTTGTCTATTACATATTGGGTTTATGGAACGGTATCTGAGCTAATTTGAAACCCTTGTTTTATGCATCACCCCACCTCTCCTTTCCCGTTAAGCAGCCATAGTGTGTTTTCTAAACGTGTGACTCTATTCTGTTTTGTAATTCAGTTCAAGTGTAGCGGTTCTTCCATTCCCTCTATAAGTGATATCTTCTGATAAGTGTCTTTTTCTGTGTGACTTATTTCACTTAGAATCGTCGTAGCTACATCCACTCATCATGCTGCTACTAGCCTTATGACGTTGATTTCATGGCTGAGTGATATTCCATTGTACATAAGGACCACAACTTCTTTATCCATTTTTCTCTTTCCTGGGATATTTAAGGTGTAACGAAGTGGAGGTTCTTGTCAACAGGGCAGCCCTAAACTTTGGGGTGCCTGTGTCTTGCTGATTTTTAGTTTTCCCAATTTATACGCCCATGAGTGGAAGTGCCCTATGCTCTCTAAACTGAGTTTTTTAGATGTTTCAGGACACACCGTACACTTCTCCAGAGTGGCTGTTGGCAATTTCCATCCCGCCCATCAGCGTAGCAAGGCTCCCGTTTCTCCTTGGCCTGTCCTGCATTTCTGGTTTTGACACTTTATTCAGCATGGCCTTTTTGACCGATGGGAGGCGAGACTTCTTTGTAGCGCTGATTTGCCTTTCCAGGTTGCTTGGTTGGCCAAAAAGGGCGTATGCGTTTTTTCCTGAATATATTCAGGAAAAAACGCATACGCCCTTTTTGGCCAAGGGCATCATTGTGGAGGTTCTGCCTCTTTTCCTGTGCTTTGAAGGCGATTCGAATCTACCTCCTGAAATCTGTTTCCTGCAATTCTGCCTTGCTTTCAAATCCTCTTCGTTGCCTTCCCTCGATATATTTGTGGACGAGAGTTATCATTTTTACCTCTGCAGGTTTGTGAATTGCAGTGCCCCTGAGCTCCATTTTTCAACTCGCTTTCTTGGGAGCTGGCCGCAAAAGCGCAGGATTGCTTCAGGCCCTATTCTGGTTCCGGGCGCAGGCTGAGCCTGTGGTTAATTCTTCTTCCTGATGGGAAAATAGAGTGAGCTGTGCCTGTCCCAACACCTAGAGCCAGTCTCTCATTGGTTCCCCCTCTTCCCGTTCATCCTCAGGACAAATTGCAACCTGTACGGAACAGGAGGTTAAAGGTGCTGATTCTCCAAGGAGGGAGATTGCTAGTAAAGCGGCTGGAATGGCGAACCCGAGCACAAGGAGATGAGAAATGAGGAGCGTTTTAGAAACCTTTCCTGATCACACGGTGTACCATCTTCTGGGTTTCTGATGCATGTTTTCGATGTAGGAAGATACCCTTGAACCTGGAGATTTGGGACCCATGGGATGGGTACCACGCAGTATTCCTTTAAAGGGTCTGCGTTTGCTCCCCCAACCTCACCAAACCTCTCAGCCCCAAGAGGGTCCATCCTTATGTCTCAATCAGCTGTGGGTCTAGATATGGTCAATCCAGGTGGCATCACAGCCCCTGAACTAATTTTGTAAGAATTTCTCTCTCTTTCACGGTCTTTGTTCACGGGTATTTTAAAGTATTTGATTTTTATAACGGGGTTTAGATGCTTTTCACTGCTCTGTTTCTTCCACTTTACACCCACTTGACTCACTTACAGAGAGATATCAATACATAGGTTTTAACATTCTTACTAGTCAGATATATTCTTGGGCGGTGAATAGGGGGTGTTGAGTCCAGTTCACTGAGCAAGGAGTAGGTCTTGTCTATTACATATTGGGTTTATGGAACGGTATCTGAGCTAATTTGAAACCCTTGTTTTATGCATCACCCCACCTCTCCTTTCCCGTTAAGCAGCCATAGTGTGTTTTCTAAACGTGTGACTCTATTTTGTTTTGTAATTCAGTTCAAGTGTAGCGGTTTTTCCATTCCCTCTATAAGTGATATCTTCTGATAAGTGTCTTTTTCTGTGTGACTTATTTCACTTAGAATCGTCGTAGCTAAATCCACTCATCATGCTGCTACTAGCCTTATGACGTTGATTTCATGGCTGAGTGATATTCCATTGTACATAAGGACCACAATTTCTTTATCCATTTTTCTCTTTCCTGGGATATTTAAGGTGTAACGAAGTGGAGGTTCTTGTCAACAGAGCAGCCCTAAACTTTGGGGTGCCCTTGTCTTGCTGATTTTAAGTTTTCCCAATTTATACGTCCATGAGTGGAAGTGCCCTATGCTCTCTAAACTGAGTTTTTTAGATGTTTCAGGACACACCGTATACTTCTCGAGAGTGGCTGTTGGCAATTTAAATCCCGCCCATCAGCGTAGCAAGGCTCCCGTTTCTCCTTGGCCTGTCCTGCATTTCTGGTTTTGACACTTTATCCAGCATGGCCCTTTTGACCTATGGGAGGCGAGACTTCTTTGTAGTGCTGATTTGCCTTTC
The DNA here is from genome assembly GCF_949987535.1 of Balaenoptera acutorostrata. Taxonomy (NCBI): domain Eukaryota; kingdom Metazoa; phylum Chordata; class Mammalia; order Artiodactyla; family Balaenopteridae; genus Balaenoptera; species Balaenoptera acutorostrata. Next base: position 106,652 of record NW_026646510.1, read on the forward strand.
CAGGTTGCTTGGTTGGCCAAAAAGGGCGTATGCGTTTTTTCCTGAATATATTCAGGGAAAACGCATACGCCCTTTTTGGCCAAGGGCATCATTGTGGAGGTTTTGCCTCTTTTCCTGTGCTTTGAAGGCGATTCGAATCTACCTCCTGAAATCTGTTTCCTGCAATTCTGCCTTGCTTACAAATCCTCTTCGTTGCCTTCCCTCGATATATTTGTGGACGAGAGTTATCATTTATAACTCTGCACGTTTGTGAATTGCAGTGCCCCTGAGCTCCATTTTTCAACTCGCTTTCTTGGGAGCTGGCCGCAAAAGCGCAGGATTGCTTCAGGCCCTATTCTGGTTCCAGGCGCAGGCTGAGCCTGTGGTTAATTCTTCTTCCTGATGGGAAAATAGAGTGGCCTGTGCCTGTCCCAACACCTAGAGCAGTCTCTCATTGGTTCCCCCTCTTCCCGTTCATCCTCAGGACAAATTGCAACGTGTACGGAACAGGAGGTTAAAGGTGCTGATTCTCCAAGGAGGGAGAGTGCTAGTAAAGCGGCTGGAATGGCGAACCCGAGCACAAGGAGATGAGAAATGAGGAGCGTTTTAGAAACCTTTCCGGATCACAAGGTGTACCATCTTCTGAGTTTCTCATGCATGGTTTCGATGTAGGAAGATGCCCTTGAACCTGGAGATTTGGGACCCATTGGATGGGTACCACGCAGTATTCCTTTAAAGGGTCTGCGTTTGCTCCCCCAACCTCACCAAACCTCTCAGCCCCTGAGTGTCCACCCTTATGTCTCAATCAGCTGTGGGTCTAGATATGGTCAATCCAGGTGGCATCACAGCCCCTGAACGAATTTGGTAAGAATTTCTCTCTCTTTCACTGTCTTTGTTTCACGGGTTTTTAAAAGTAATTGATTTTTATAATGGGGTTTAGCTGCTTTTCACTACTGTGTTTATGCCGCTTTACACCCACTAGACTCACTTACAGAGAGATATCAATACATAGGTTTTAAGATTCTTACTAGTCAGATATATTCTTGGGCGGTGAATAGGGGGTCTTGAGTCCAGTTCACTGAGCAAGGAGTAGGTCTTGTCTATTACATATTGGGTTTATGGAACGGTATCTGAGCTAATTTGAAACCCTTGTTTTATGCATCACCCCACCTCTCCTTTCCCGTTAAGCAGCCATAGTGTGTTTTCTAAACGTGTGACTCTATTCTGTTTTGTAATTCAGTTCAAGTGTAGCGGTTCTTCCATTCCCTCTATAAGTGATATCTTATGATAAGTGTCTTTTTCTGTGTGACTTATTTCACTTAGAATCGTCGTAGCTACATCCACTCATCATGCTGCTACTAGCCTTATGACGTTGATTTCATGGCTGAGTGATATTCCATTGTACATAAGGACCACAACTTCTTTATCCATTTTTCTCTTTCCTGGGATATTTAAGGTGTAACGAAGTGGAGGTTCTTGTCAACAGGGCAGCCCTAAACTTTGGGGTGCCTGTGTCTTGCTGATTTTTAGTTTTCCCAATTTATACGCCCATGAGTGGAAGTGCCCTATGCTCTCTAAACTGAGTTTTTTAGATGTTTCAGGACACACCGTACACTTCTCCAGAGTGGCTGTTGGCAATTTCCATCCCGCCCATCAGCGTAGCAAGGCTCCCGTTTCTCCTTGGCCTGTCCTGCATTTCTGGTTTTGACACTTTATTCAGCATGGCCTTTTTGACCGATGGGAGGCGAGACTTCTTTGTAGCGCTGATTTGCCTTTCCAGGTTGCTTGGTTGGCCAAAAAGGGCGTATGCGTTTTTTCCTGAATATATTCAGGAAAAAACGCATACGCCCTTTTTGGCCAAGGGCATCATTGTGGAGGTTTTGCCTCTTTTCCTGTGCTTTGAAGGCGATTCGAATCTACCTCCTGAAATCTGTTTCCTGCAATTCTGCCTTGCTTTCAAATCCTCTTCGTTGCCTTCCCTCGATATATTTGTGGACGAGAGTTATCATTTATAACTCTGCAAGTTTGTGAATTGCAGTGCCCCTGAGCTCCATTTTTCAACTCGCTTTCTTGGGAGCTGGCCGCAAAAGCGCAGGATTGCTTCAGGCCCTATTCTGGTTCCGGGCGCAGGCTGAACCTGTGGTTAATTCTTCTTCCTGATGGGAAAATACAGTGGCCTGTGCCTGTCCCAACACCTAGAGCCAGTCTCTCATTGGTTCCCCCTCTTCCCGTTCATCCTCAGGACAAATTGCAACGTGTACGGAACAGGAGGTTAAAGGTGTTGATTCTCCAAGGAGGGAGATTGCTAGTAAAGCGGCTGGAATGGCGAACCCGAGCACAAGGAGATGAGAAATGAGGAGCGTTTTAGAAACCTTTCCCGATCACACGGTGTACCATCTTCTGGGTTTCTGATGCATGTTTTCGATGTAGGAAGATACCCTTGAACCTGGAGATTTGGGACCCATGGGATGGGTACCACGCAGTATTCCTTTAAAGGGTCTGCGTTTGCTCCCCCAACCTCACCAAACCTCTCAGCCCCAAGAGGGTCCATCCTTATGTCTCAATCAGCTGTGGGTCTAGATATGGTCAATCCAGGTGGCATCACAGCCCCTGAAAGAATTTTGTAAGAATTTCTCTCTCTTTCACGGTCTTTGTTCACGGGTATTTTAAAGTATTTGATTTTTATAACGGGGTTTAGATGCTTTTCACTGCTCTGTTTCTGCCACTTTACACCCACTTGACTCACTTACAGAGAGATATCAATACATAGGTTTTAACATTCTTACTAGTCAGATATATTCTTGGGCGGTGAATAGGGGGTGTTGAGTCCAGTTCACTGAGCAAGGAGTAGGTCTTGTCTATTACATATTGGGTTTATGGAACGGTATCTGAGCTAATTTGAAACCTTTGTTTTATGCATCACCCCACCTCTCCTTTCCCGTTAAGCAGCCATAGTTTGTTTTCTAAACGTGTGACTATATTTTGTTTTGTAATTCAGTTCAAGTGTAGCGGTTTTTCCATTCCCTCTATAAGTGATATCTTCTGATAAGTGTCTTTTTCTGTGTGACTTATTTCACTTAGTATCGTCGTAGCTAAATCCACTCATCATGCTGCTACTAGCCTTATGACGTTGATTTCATGGCTGAGTGATATTCCATTGTACATAAGGACCACAACTTCTTTATCCATTTTTCTCTTTCCTGGGATATTTAAGGTGTAACGAAGTGGAGGTTCTTGTCAACAGAGCAGCCCTAAACTTTGGGGTGCCTGTGTCTTGCTGATTTTTAGTTTTCCCAATTTATAAGCCCATGAGTGGAAGTGCCGTATGCTCTGTAAGCTGAGTTTTTTAGATGTTTCAGGACACACCGTACACTTCTCCAGAGTGGCTGTTGACAATTTACATCCCGCCCATCAGCGTAGCAAGGCTCCCGTTTCTCCATGGCCTGTCCTGCATTTCTGGTTTTGACACTTTATTCAGCATGGCCCTTTTGATCGATGGGAAGCGAGACTTCTTTGTAGCGCTGATTTGCCTTTCCAGGTTGCTTAGTTGGCCAAAAAGGGCGTATGCGTTTTTTCCTGAATATATTCAGGAAAAAACGCATACGCCCTTTTTGTCCAAGGGCATCATTGTCGAGGTTTCGCCGCTTTTCCTGTGCTTTAAAGGGGATTCGAATCTACCTCCTGAAATCTGTTTCCTGCAATTCTGCCTTGCTTTCAAATCCTCTTCGTTTCCTTCCCTCGATATATTTGTGGACGAGAGTTATCATTTTTACCTCTGCAGGTTTGTGAATTGCAGTGCCCCTGAGCTCCATTTTTCAACTCGCTTTCTTGGGAGCTGGCCGCAAAAGCGCAGGATTGCTTCAGGCCCTATTCTGGTTCCGGGCGCAGGCTGAGCCTGTGGTTAATTCTTCTTCCTGATGGGAAAATAGAGTGAGCTGTGCCTGTCCCAACACCTAGAGCTAGTCTCTCATTGGTTCCCCCTCTTCCCGTTCATCCTCAGGACAAATTGCAACGTGTACGGAACAGGAGGTTAAAGGTGCTGATTCTCCAAGGAGGGAGATTGCTAGTAAAGCGGCTGGAATGGCGAACCCGAGCACAAGGAGATGAGAAATGAGGAGCGTTTTAGAAACCTTTCCCGATCACAAGGTGTACCATCTTCTGAGTTTCTCATGCATGTTTTCGATGTAGGAAGATGCCCTTGAACCTGGAGATTTGGGACCCATTGGATGGGTACCACGCAGTATTCCTGTAAAGGGTCTGCGTTTGCTCCCCCAACCTCACCAAACCTCTCAGCCCCAAGAGTGTCCACCCTTATGTCTCAATCAGCTGTGGGTCTAGATATGGTCAATACAGGTGGCATCACAGCCCCTGAACGAATTTGGTAAGAATTTCTCTCTCTTTCACTGTCTTTGTTTCACGGGTTTTTAAAAGTAATTGATTTTTATAATGGGGTTTAGCTGCTTTTCACTACTGTGTTTATGCCGCTTTACACCCACTAGACTCACTTACAGAGAGATATCAATACATAGGTTTTAAGATTCTTACTAGTCAGATATATTCTTGGGCGGTGAATAGGGGGTCTTGAGTCCAGTTCACTGAGCAAGGAGTAGGTCTTGTCTATTACATATTGGGTTTATGGAACGGTATCTGAGCTAATTTGAAACCCTTGTTTTATGCATCACCCCACCTCTCCTTTCCCGTTAAGCAGCCATAGTGTGTTTTCTAAACGTGTGACTCTATTCTGTTTTGTAATTCAGTTCAAGTGTAGCGGTTCTTCCATTCCCTCTATAAGTGATATCTTATGATAAGTGTCTTTTTCTGTGTGACTTATTTCACTTAGAATCGTCGTAGCTACATCCACTCATCATGCTGCTACTAGCCTTATGACGTTGATTTCATGGCTGAGTGATATTCCATTGTACATAAGGACCACAACTTCTTTATCCATTTTTCTCTTTCCTGGGATATTTAAGGTGTAACGAAGTGGAGGTTCTTGTCAACAGGGCAGCCCTAAACTTTGGGGTGCCTGTGTCTTGCTGATTTTTAGTTTTCCCAATTTATACGCCCATGAGTGGAAGTGCCCTATGCTCTCTAAACTGAGTTTTTTAGATGTTTCAGGACACACCGTACACTTCTCCAGAGTGGCTGTTGGCAATTTCCATCCCGCCCATCAGCGTAGCAAGGCTCCCGTTTCTCCTTGGCCTGTCCTGCATTTCTGGTTTTGACACTTTATTCAGCATGGCCTTTTTGACCGATGGGAGGCGAGACTTCTTTGTAGCGCTGATTTGCCTTTCCAGGTTGCTTGGTTGGCCAAAAAGGGCGTATGCGTTTTTTCCTGAATATATTCAGGAAAAAACGCATACGCCCTTTTTGGCCAAGGGCATCATTGTGGAGGTTTTGCCTCTTTTCCTGTGCTTTGAAGGCGATTCGAATCTACCTCCTGAAATCTGTTTCCTGCAATTCTGCCTTGCTTTCAAATCCTCTTCGTTGCCTTCCCTCGATATATTTGTGGACGAGAGTTATCATTTATAACTCTGCAAGTTTGTGAATTGCAGTGCCCCTGAGCTCCATTTTTCAACTCGCTTTCTTGGGAGCTGGCCGCAAAAGCGCAGGATTGCTTCAGGCCCTATTCTGGTTCCGGGCGCAGGCTGAACCTGTGGTTAATTCTTCTTCCTGATGGGAAAATACAGTGGCCTGTGCCTGTCCCAACACCTAGAGCCAGTCTCTCATTGGTTCCCCCTCTTCCCGTTCATCCTCAGGACAAATTGCAACGTGTACGGAACAGGAGGTTAAAGGTGTTGATTCTCCAAGGAGGGAGATTGCTAGTAAAGCGGCTGGAATGGCGAACCCGAGCACAAGGAGATGAGAAATGAGGAGCGTTTTAGAAACCTTTCCCGATCACACGGTGTACCATCTTCTGGGTTTCTGATGCATGTTTTCGATGTAGGAAGATACCCTTGAACCTGGAGATTTGGGACCCATGGGATGGGTACCACGCAGTATTCCTTTAAAGGGTCTGCGTTTGCTCCCCCAACCTCACCAAACCTCTCAGCCCCAAGAGGGTCCATCCTTATGTCTCAATCAGCTGTGGGTCTAGATATGGTCAATCCAGGTGGCATCACAGCCCCTGAAAGAATTTTGTAAGAATTTCTCTCTCTTTCACGGTCTTTGTTCACGGGTATTTTAAAGTATTTGATTTTTATAACGGGGTTTAGATGCTTTTCACTGCTCTGTTTCTGCCACTTTACACCCACTTGACTCACTTACAGAGAGATATCAATACATAGGTTTTAACATTCTTACTAGTCAGATATATTCTTGGGCGGTGAATAGGGGGTGTTGAGTCCAGTTCACTGAGCAAGGAGTAGGTCTTGTCTATTACATATTGGGTTTATGGAACGGTATCTGAGCTAATTTGAAACCCTTGTTTTATGCATCACCCCACCTCTCCTTTCCCGTTAAGCAGCCATAGTTTGTTTTCTAAACGTGTGACTATATTTTGTTTTGTAATTCAGTTCAAGTGTAGCGGTTTTTCCATTCCCTCTATAAGTGATATCTTATGATAAGTGTCTTTTTCTGTGTGACTTATTTCACTTAGAATCGTCGTAGCTAAATCCACTCATCATGCTGCTACTAGCCTTATGACGTTGATTTCATGGCTGAGTGATATTCCATTGTACATAAGGACCACAACTTCTTTATCCATTTTTCTCTTTCCTGGGATATTTAAGGTGTAACGAAGTGGAGGTTCTTGTCAACAGAGCAGCCCTAAACTTTGGGGTGCCTGTGTCTTGCTGATTTTTAGTTTTCCCAATTTATAAGCCCATGAGTGGAAGTGCCGTATGCTCTGTAAGCTGAGTTTTTTAGATGTTTCAGGACACACCGTACACTTCTCCAGAGTGGCTGTTGACAATTTACATCCCGCCCATCAGCGTAGCAAGGCTCCCGTTTCTCCATGGCCTGTCCTGCATTTCTGGTTTTGACACTTTATTCAGCATGGCCCTTTTGATCGATGGGAAGCGAGACTTCTTTGTAGCGCTGATTTGCCTTTCCAGGTTGCTTAGTTGGCCAAAAAGGGCGTATGCGTTTTTTCCTGAATATATTCAGGAAAAAACGCATACGCCCTTTTTGTCCAAGGGCATCATTGTCGAGGTTTCGCCGCTTTTCCTGTGCTTTAAAGGGGATTCGAATCTACCTCCTGAAATCTGTTTCCTGCAATTCTGCCTTGCTTTCAAATCCTCTTCGTTGCCTTCCCTCGATATATTTGTGGACGAGAGTTATCATTTTTACCTCTGCAGGTTTGTGAATTGCAGTGCCCCTGAGCTCCATTTTTCAACTCGCTTTCTTGGGAGCTGGCCGCAAAAGCGCAGGATTGCTTCAGGCCCTATTCTGGTTCCGGGCGCAGGCTGAGCCTGTGGTTAATTCTTCTTCCTGATGGGAAAATAGAGTGAGCTGTGCCTGTCCCAACACCTAGAGCTAGTCTCTCATTGGTTCCCCCTCTTCCCGTTCATCCTCAGGACAAATTGCAACCTGTACGGAACAGGAGGTTAAAGGTGCTGATTCTCCAAGGAGGGAGATTGCTAGTAAAGCGGCTGGAATGGCGAACCCGAGCACAAGGAGATGAGAAATGAGGAGCGTTTTAGAAACCTTTCCCGATCACAAGGTGTACCATCTTCTGAGTTTCTCATGCATGTTTTCGATGTAGGAAGATGCCCTTGAACCTGGAGATTTGGGACCCATTGGATGGGTACCACGCAGTATTCCTGTAAAGGGTCTGCGTTTGCTCCCCCAACCTCACCAAACCTCTCAGCCCCAAGAGTGTCCACCCTTATGTCTCAATCAGCTGTGGGTCTAGATATGGTCAATACAGGTGGCATCACAGCCCCTGAACGAATTTGGTAAGAATTTCTCTCTCTTTCACTGTCTTTGTTTCACGGGTTTTTAAAAGTAATTGATTTTTATAATGGGGTTTAGCTGCTTTTCACTACTGTGTTTATGCCGCTTTACACCCACTAGACTCACTTACAGAGAGATATCAATACATAGGTTTTAAGATTCTTACTAGTCAGATATATTCTTGGGCGGTGAATAGGGGGTCTTGAGTCCAGTTCACTGAGCAAGGAGTAGGTCTTGTCTATTACATATTGGGTTTATGGAACGGTATCTGAGCTAATTTGAAACCCTTGTTTTATGAATCACCCCACCTCTCCTTTCCCGTTAAGCAGCCATAGTGTGTTTTCTAAACGTGTGACTCTATTCTGTTTTGTAATTCAGTTCAAGTGTAGCGGTTCTTCCATTCCCTTTATAAGTGATATCTTATGATAAGTGTCTTTTTCTGTGTGACTTATTTCACTTAGAATCGTCGTAGCTACATCCACTCATCATGCTGCTACTAGCCTTATGACGTTGATTTCATGGCTGAGTGATATTCCATTGTACATAAGGACCACAACTTCTTTATCCATTTTTCTCTTTCCTGGGATATTTAAGGTGTAACGAAGTGGAGGTTCTTGTCAACAGGGCAGCCCTAAACTTTGGGGTGCCTGTGTCTTGCTGATTTTTAGTTTTCCCAATTTATACGCCCATGAGTGGAAGTGCCCTATGCTCTCTAAACTGAGTTTTTTAGATGTTTCAGGACACACCGTACACTTCTCCAGAGTGGCTGTTGGCAATTTCCATCCCGCCCATCAGCGTAGCAAGGCTCCCGTTTCTCCTTGGCCTGTCCTGCATTTCTGGTTTTGACACTTTATTCAGCATGGCCCTTTTGACCGATGGGAGGCGAGACTTCTTTGTAGCGCTGATTTGCCTTTCCAGGTTGCTTGGTTGGCCAAAAAGGGCGTATGCGTTTTTTCCTGAATATATTCAGGAAAAAACGCATACGCCCTTTTTGGCCAAGGGCATCATTGTGGAGGTTTTGCCTCTTTTCCTGTGCTTTGAAGGCGATTCGAATCTACCTCCTGAAATCTGTTTCCTGCAATTCTGCCTTGCTTTCAAATCCTCTTCGTTGCCTTCCCTCGATATATTTGTGGACGAGAGTTATCATTTATAACTCTGCAGGTTTGTGAATTGCAGTGCCCCTGAGCTCCATTTTTCAACTCGCTTTCTTGGGAGCTGGCCGCAAAAGCGCAGGATTGCTTCAGGCCCTATTCTGGTTCCGGGCGCAGGCTGAGCCTGTGGTTAATTCTTCTTCCTGATGGGAAAATACAGTGGCCTGTGCCTGTCCCAACACCTAGAGCCAGTCTCTCATTGGTTCCCCCTCTTCCCGTTCATCCTCAGGACAAATTGCAACGTGTACGGAACAGGAGGTTAAAGGTGTTGATTCTCCAAGGAGGGAGATTGCTAGTAAAGCGGCTGGAATGGCGAACCCGAGCACAAGGAGATGAGAAATGAGGAGCGTTTTAGAAACCTTTCCCGATTACACGGTGTACCATCTTCTGGGTTTCTGATGCATGTTTTCGATGTAGGAAGATGCCCTTGAACCTGGAGATTTGGGACCCATGGGATGGGTACCACGCAGTATTCCTTTAAAGGGTCTGCTTTTGCTCCCCCAACCTCACCAAACCTCTCAGCCCCAAGAGTGTCCACCCTTATGTCTCAATCAGCTGTGGGTCTAGATATGGTCAATACAGGTGGCATCACAGCCCCTGAACGAATTTGGTAAGAATTTCTCTCTCTTTCACTGTCTTTGTTTCACGGGTTTTTAAAAGTAATTGATTTTTATAATGGGGTTTAGCTGCTTTTCACTACTGTGTTTATGCCGCTTTACACCCACTAGACTCACTTACAGAGAGATATCAATACATAGGTTTTAAGATTCTTACTAGTCAGATATATTCTTGGGCGGTGAATAGGGGTTGTTGAGTCCAGTTCACTGAGCAAGGAGTAGGTCTTGTCTATTACATATTGGGTTTATGGAACGGTATCTGAGCTAATTTGAAGCCCTTGTTTTATGCATCACCCCATCTCACCTTTCCCGTTAAGCAGCCATCGTGTGTTTTCTAAACGTGTGACTCTGTTCTGTTTTGTAAGTCAGTTCAAGTGTAGCGGTTTTTCCATTCCCTCTATAAGTGATATCTTCTGATAAGTGTCTTTTTCTGTGTGACTTATTTCACTTAGAATCGTCGTACCTAAATCCACTCATCATGCTGCTACTAGCCTTATGAGGTTGATTTCATGGCTGAGTGATATTCCATTGTACATAAGGACCACAACTTCTTTATCCATTTTTCTCTTTCCTGGGATATTTAAGGTGTAACGAAGTGGAGGTTCTTGTCAACAGAGCAGCCCTAAACTTTGGGATGCCTGTGTCTTGCTGATTTTTAGTTTTCCCAATTTATACGCCCATGAGTGGAAGTGCCCTATGCTCTGTAAGCTGAGTTTTTTAGATGTTTCAGGACACACCGTACACTTCTCCAGAGTGGCTGTTGGCAATTTACATCCCGGCCATCAGCGTAGCAAGGCTCCCGTTTCTCCATGGCTTGTCCTGCATTTCTGGTTTTGACACTTTATTCAGCATGGCCCTTTTGACCGATGGGAAGCGAGACTTCTTTGTAGCGCTGATTTGCCTTTCCAGGTTGCTTGGTTGGCCAAAAAGGGCGTATGCGTTTGTTCCTGAATATATTCAGGAACAAACGCATACGCCCTTTTTGGCGAAGGGCATCATTGTCGAGGTTTCGCCGCTTTTCCTGTGCTTTGAAGGCGATTCGAATCTACCTCCTGAAATCTGTTTCCTGCAATTCTGCCTTGCTTACAAATCCTCTTCGTTGCCTTCCCTCGATATATTTGTGGACGAGCGTTATCATTTATAACTCTGCAGGTTTGTGAATTGCAGTGCCCCTGAGCTCCATTTTTCAACTCGCTTTCTTGGGAGCTGGCCGCAAAAGCGCAGGATTGCTTCAGGCCCTATTCTGGTTCCGGGCGCAGGCTGAGCCTGTGGTTAATTCTTCTTCCTGATGGGAAAATAGAGTGGCCTGTGCCTGTCCCAACACCTAGAGCAGTCTCTCATTGGTTCCCCCTCTTCCCGTTCATCCTCAGGACAAATTGCAACGTGTAAGGAACAGGAGGTTAAAGGTGTTGATTCTCCAAGGAGGGAGATTGCTAGTAAAGCGGCTGGAATGGCGAACCCGAGCACAAGGAGATGAGAAATGAGGAGCGTTTTAGAAACCTTTCCCGATCACACGGTGTACCATCTTCTGGGTTTCTGATGCATGTTTTCGATGTAGGAAGATGCCCTTGAACCTGGAGATTTGGGACCCATGGGATGGGTACCACGCAGTATTCCTTTAAAGGGTCTGCGTTTGCTCCCCCAACCTCACCAAACCTGTCAGTCCCAAGAGCGTCCACCCTTATGTCTCAATCAGCTGTTGGTCTAGATATGGTCAGTACAGGTGGCATCACAGCCCCTGAACGAATTTGGTAAGAATTTCTCTCTCTTTCACTGTCTTTGTTTCACGGGTTTTTAAAAGTAATTGATTTTTATAATGGGGTTTAGCTGCTTTTCACTACTGTGTTTATGCCGCTTTACACCCACTAGACTCACTTACAGAGAGATATCAATACATAGGTTTTAAGATTCTTACTAGTCAGATATATTCTTGGGCGGTGAATAGGGGGTCTTGAGTCCAGTTCACTGAGCAAGGAGTAGGTCTTGTCTATTACATATTGGGTTTATGGAACGGTATCTGAGCTAATTTGAAGCCCTTGTTTTATGCATCACCCCATCTCACCTTTCCGGTTAAGCAGCCATCGTGTGTTTTCTAAACGTGTGACTCTGTTCTGTTTTGTAAGTCACTTCAAGTGTAGCGGTTTTTACATTCCCTCTATAAGTGATATCTTTTGATAAGTGTCTTTTTCTGTGTGACTTATTTCACTTAGAATCGTCGTACCTAAATCCACTCATCATGCTGCTACTAGCCTTATGAGGTTGATTTCATGGCTGAGTGATATTCCATTGTACATAAGGACCACAACTTCTTTATCCATTTTTCTCTTTCCTGGGATATTTAAGGTGTAACGAAGTGGAGGTTCTTGTCAACAGAGCAGCCCTAAACTTTGGGATGCCTGTGTCTTGCTGATTTTTAGTTTCCCAATTTATACGCCCATGAGTGGAAGTGCCCTATGCTCTGTAAGCTGAGTTTTTTAGATGTTTCAGGACACACCGTACACTTCTCCAGAGTGGCTGTTGGCAATTTACATCCCGCCCATCAGCGTAGCAAGGCTCCCGTTTCTCCATGGCCTGTCCTGCATTTCTGGTTTTGACACTTTATTCAGCATGGCCCTTTTGACCGATGGGAAGCGAGACTTCTTTGTAGCGCTGATTTGCCTTTCCAGGTTGCTTGGTTGGCCAAAAAGGGCGTATGCGTTTGTTCCTGAATATATTCAGGAACAAACGCATACGCCCTTTTTGGCGAAGGGCATCATTGTCGAGGTTTCGCCGCTTTTCCTGTGCTTTAAAGGCGATTCGAATCTACCTCCTGAAATCTGTTTCCTGCAATTCTGCCTTGCTTTCAAATCCTCTTCGTTGCCTTCCCTCGATATATTTGTGGACGAGAGTTATCATTTTTACCTCTGCAGGTTTGTGAATTGCAGTGCCCCTGAGCTCCATTTTTCAACTCGCTTTCTTGGGAGCTGGCCGCAAAAGCGCAGGATTGCTTCAGGCCCTATTCTGGTTCCGGGCGCAGGCTGAGCCTGTGGTTAATTCTTCTTCCTGATGGGAAAATAGAGTGAGCTGTGCCTGTCCCAACACCTAGAGCTAGTCTCTCATTGGTTCCCCCTCTTCCCGTTCATCCTCAGGACAAATTGCAACCTGTACGGAACAGGAGGTTAAAGGTGCTGATTCTCCAAGGAGGGAGATTGCTAGTAAAGCGGCTGGAATGGCGAACCCGAGCACAAGGAGATGAGAAATGAGGAGCGTTTTAGAAACCTTTCCCGATCACAAGGTGTACCATCTTCTGAGTTTCTCATGCATGTTTTCGATGTAGGAAGATGCCCTTGAACATGGAGATTTGGGACCCATTGGATGGGTACCACGCAGTATTCCTTTAAAGGGTCTGCGTTTGCTCCCCCAACCTCACCAAAACTCTCAGCCCCAAGAGTGTCCACCCTTATGTCTCAATCAGCTGTGGGTCTAGATATGGTCAATTCAGGTGGCATCACAGCCCCTGAACGAATTTGGTAAGAATTTCTCTCTCTTTCACTGTCTTTGTTTCACGGGTTTTTAAAAGTAATTGATTTTTATAATGGGGTTTAGCTGCTTTTCACTACTGTGTTTATGCCGCTTTACACCCACTAGACTCACTTACAGAGAGATATCAATACATAGGTTTTAACATTCTTACTAGTCAGATATATTCTTGGGCGGTGAATAGGGGGTGTTGAGTCCAGTTCACTGAGCAAGGAGTAGGTCTTGTCTATTACATATTGGGTTTATGGAACGGTATCTGAGCTAATTTGAAACCCTTGTTTTATGCATCACCCCACCTCTCCTTTCCCGTTAAGCAGCCATAGTTTGTTTTCTAAACGTGTGACTCTATTTTGTTTTGTAATTCAGTTCAAGTGTAGCGGTTTTTCCATTCCCTCTATAAGTGATATCTTATGATAAGTGTCTTTTTCTGTGTGACTTATTTCACTTAGAATCGTCGTAGCTAAATCCACTCATCATGCTGCTACTAGCCTTATGACGTTGATTTCATGGCTGAGTGATATTCCATTGTACATAAGGACCACAACTTCTTTATCCATTTTTCTATTTCCTGGGATATTTAAGGTGTAACGAAGTGGAGGTTCTTGTCAACAGAGCAGCCCTAAACTTTGGAGTGCCTGTGTCTTGCTGATTTTTAGTTTTCCCAATTTATAAGCCCATGAGTGGAAGTGCCGTATGCTCTGTAAGCTGAGTTTTTTAGATGTTTCAGGACACACCGTACACTTCTCCAGAGTGGCTGTTGGCAATTTACATCACACCCATCAGCGTAGCAAGGCTCCCGTTTCTCCATGGCCTGTCCTGCATTTCTGGTTTTGACACTTTATTCAGCATGGCCCTTTTGATCGATGGGAAGCGAGACTTCTTTGTAGCGCTGATTTGCCTTTCCAGGTTGCTTAGTTGGCCAAAAAGGGCGTATGCGTTTTTTCCTGAATATATTCAGGAAAAAAACGCATACGCCCTTTTTGTCCAAGGGCATCATTGTCGAGGTTTCGCCGCTTTTCCTGTGCTTTAAAGGGGATTCGAATCTACCTCCTGAAATCTGTTTCCTGCAATTCTGCCTTGCTTTCAAATCCTCTTCGTTGCCTTCCCTCGATATATTTGTGGCCGAGAGTTATCATTTTTACCTCTGCAGGTTTGTGAATTGCAGTGCCCCTGAGCTCCATTTTTCAACTCGCTTTCTTGGGAGCTGGCCGCAAAAGCGCAGGATTGCTTCAGGCCCTATTCTGGTTCCGGGCGCAGGCTGAGCCTGTGGTTAATTCTTCTTCCTGATGGGAAAATAGAGTGAGCTGTGCCTGTCCCAACACCTAGAGCTAGTCTCTCATTGGTTCCCCCTCTTCCCGTTCATCCTCAGGACAAATTGCAACCTGTACGGAACAGGAGGTTAAAGGTGCTGATTCTCCAAGGAGGGAGATTGCTAGTAAAGCGGCTGGAATGGCGAACCCGAGCACAAGGAGATGAGAAATGAGGAGCGTTTTAGAAACCTTTCCCGATCACAAGGTGTACCATCTTCTGAGTTTCTCATGCATGTTTTCGATGTAGGAAGATGCCCTTGAACCTGGAGATTTGGGACCCATTGGATGGGTACCACGCAGTATTCCTTTAAAGGGTCTGCGTTTGCTCCCCCAACCTCACCAAACCTCTCAGCCCCTGAGTGTCCACCCTTATGTCTCAATCAGCTGTGGGTCTAGATATGGTCAATCCAGGTGGCATCACAGCCCCTGAACGAATTTGGTAAGAATTTCTCTCTCTTTCACTGTCTTTGTTTCACGGGTTTTTAAAAGTAATTGATTTTTATAATGGGGTTTAGCTGCTTTTCACTACTGTGTTTATGCCGCTTTACACCCACTAGACTCACTTACAGAGAGATATCAATACATAGGTTTTAAGATTCTTACTAGTCAGATATATTCTTGGGCGGTGAATAGGGTGTCTTGAGTCCAGTTCACTGAGCAAGGAGTAGGTCTTGTCTATTACATATTGGGTTTATGGAACGGTATCTGAGCTAATTTGAAACCCTTGTTTTATGCATCACCCCACCTCTCCTTTCCCGTTAAGCAGCCATAGTGTGTTTTCTAAACGTGTGACTCTATTTTGTTTTGTAATTCAGTTCAAGTGTAGCGGTTCTTCCATTCCCTCTATAAGTGATATCTTATGATAAGTGTCTTTTTCTGTGTGACTTATTTCACTTAGAATCGTCGTAGCTACATACACTCATTATGCTGCTACTAGCCTTATGACGTTGATTTCATGGCTGAGTGATATTCCATTGTACATAAGGACCACAACTTCTTTATCCATTTTTCTCTTTCCTGGGATATTTAAGGTGTAACGAAGTGGAGGTTCTTGTCAACAGGGCAGCCCTAAACTTTGGGGTGCCTGTGTCTTGCTGATTTTTAGTTTTCCCAATTTATACGCCCATGAGTGGAAGTGCCCTATGCTCTCTAAACTGAGTTTTTTAGATGTTTCAGGACACACCGTACACTTCTCCAGAGTGGCTGTTGGCAATTTCCATCCCGCCCATCAGCGTAGCAAGGCTCCCGTTTCTCCTTGGCCTGTCCTGCATTTCTGGTTTTGACACTTTATCCAGCATGGCCCTTTTGACCGATGGGAGGCGAGACTTCTTTGTAGCGCTGATTTGCCTTTCCAGGTTGCTTGGTTGGCCAAAAAGGGCGTATGCGTTTTTTCCTGAATATATTCAGGAAAAAACGCATACGCCCTTTTTGGCCAAGGGCATCATTGTGGAGGTTTTGCCTCTTTTCCTGTGCTTTGAAGGCGATTCGAATCTACCTCCTGAAATCTGTTTCCTGCAATTCTGCCTTGCTTACAAATCCTCTTCGTTGCCTTCCCTCGATATATTTGTGGACGAGAGTTATCATTTATAACTCTGCAGGTTTGTGAATTGCAGTGCCCCTGAGCTCCATTTTTCAACTCGCTTTCTTGGGAGCTGGCCGCAAAAGCGCAGGATTGCTTCAGGCCCTATTCTGGTTCCGGGCGCAGGCTGAGCCTGTGGTTAATTCTTCTTCCTGATGGGAAAATACAGTGGCCTGTGCCTGTCCCAACACCTAGAGCCAGTCTCTCATTGGTTCCCCCTCTTCCCGTTCATCCTCAGGACAAATTGCAACGTGTACGGAACAGGAGGTTAAAGGTGTTGATTCTCCAAGGAGGGAGATTCCTAGTAAAGCGGCTGGAATGGCGAACCCGAGCAAAAGGAGATGAGAAATGAGGAGCGTTTTAGAAACCTTTCCCGATTACACGGTGTACCATCTTCTGGGTTTCTGATGCATGTTTTCGATGTAGGAAGATGCCCTTGAACCTGGAGATTTGGGACCCATGGGATGGGTACCACGCAGTATTCCTTTAAAGGGTCTGCGTTTGCTCCCCCAACCTCACCAAACCTGTCAGTCCCAAGAGCGTCCACCCTTATGTATCAATCAGCTGTGGGTCTAGATATGGTCAATACAGGTGGCATCACAGCCCCTGAACGAATTTGGTAAGAATTTCTCTCTCTTTCACTGTCTTTGTTTCACGGGTTTTTAAAAGTAATTGATTTTTATAATGGGGTTTAGCTGCTTTTCACTACTGTGTTTATGCCGCTTTACACCCACTAGACTCACTTACAGAGAGATATCAATACATAGGTTTTAACATTCTTACTAGTCAGATATATTCTTGGGCGGTGAATAGGGGGTGTTGAGTCCAGTTCACTGAGCAAGGAGTAGGTCTTGTCTATTACGTATTGGGTTTATGGAACGGTATCTGAGCTAATTTGAAACCCTTGTTTTATGCATCACCCCACCTCTCCTTTCCCGTTAAGCAGCCATAGTTTGTTTTCTAAACGTGTGACTCTATTTTGTTTTGTAATTCAGTTCAAGTGTAGCGGTTTTTCCATTCCCTCTATAAGTGATATCTTATGATAAGTGTCTTTTTCTGTGTGACTTATTTCACTTAGAATCGTCGTAGCTAAATCCACTCATCATGCTGCTACTAGCCTTATGACGTTGATTTCATGGCTGAGTGATATTCCATTGTACATAAGGACCACAACTTCTTTATCCATTTTTCTCTTTCCTGGGATATTTAAGGTGTAACGAAGTGGAGGTTCTTGTCAACAGAGCAGCCCTAAACTTTGGAGTGCCTGTGTCTTGCTGATTTTTAGTTTTCCCAATTTATAAGCCCATGAGTGGAAGTGCCGTATGCTCTGTAAGCTGAGTTTTTTAGATGTTTCAGGACACACCGTACACTTCTCCAGAGTGGCTGTTGGCAATTTACATCACACCCATCAGCGTAGCAAGGCTCCCGTTTCTCCATGGCCTGTCCTGCATTTCTGGTTTTGACACTTTATTCAGCATGGCCCTTTTGATCGATGGGAAGCGAGACTTCTTTGTAGCGCTGATTTGCCTTTCCAGGTTGCTTGGTTGGCCAAAAAGGGCGTATGCGTTTGTTCCTGAATATATTCAGGAACAAACGCATACGCCCTTTTTGTCCAAGGGCATCATTGTCGAGGTTTCGCCGCTTTTCCTGTGCTTTAAAGGGGATTCGAATCTACCTCCTGAAATCTGTTTCCTGCAATTCTGCCTTGCTTTCAAATCCTCTTCGTTGCCTTCCCTCGATATATTTGTGGACGAGAGTTATCATTTTTACCTCTGCAGGTTTGTGAATTGCAGTGCCCCTGAGCTCCATTTTTCAACTCGCTTTCTTGGGAGCTGGCCGCAAAAGCGCAGGATTGCTTCAGGCCCTATTCTGGTTCCGGGCGCAGGCTGAGCCTGTGGTTAATTCTTCTTCCTGATGGGAAAATAGAGTGAGCTGTGCCTGTCCCAACACCTAGAGCTAGTCTCTCATTGGTTCCCCCTCTTCCCGTTCATCCTCAGGACAAATTGCAACCTGTACGGAACAGGAGGTTAAAGGTGCTGATTCTCCAAGGAGGGAGATTGCTAGTAAAGCGGCTGGAATGGCGAACCCGAGCACAAGGAGATGAGAAATGAGGAGCGTTTTAGAAACCTTTCCCGATCACAAGGTGTACCATCTTCTGAGTTTCTCATGCATGTTTTCGATGTAGGAAGATGCCCTTGAACCTCGAGATTTGGGACCCATTGGATGGGTACCACGCAGTATTCCTTTAAAGGGTCTGCGTTTGCTCCCCCAACCTCACCAAACCTCTCAGCCCCAAGAGTGTCCACCCTTATGTCTCAATCAGCTGTGGGTCTAGATATGGTCAATCCAGGTGGCATCACAGCCCCTGAACGAATTTGGTAAGAATTTCTCTCTCTTTCACTGTCTTTGATTCACGGGTTTTTAAAAGTAATTGATTTTTATAATGGGGTTTACCTGCTTTTCACTACTGTGTTTATGCCGCTTTACACCCACTAGACTCACTTACAGAGAGATATCAATACATAGGTTTTAAGATTCTTACTAGTCAGATATATTCTTGGGCGGTGAATAGGGGGTGTTGAGTCCAGTTCACTGAGCAAGGAGTAGGTCTTGTCTATTACATATTGGGTTTATGGAACGGTATCTGAGCTAATTTGAAACCCTTGTTTTATGCATCACCCCACCTCTCCTTTCCCGTTAAGCAGCCATAGTGTGTTTTCTAAACGTGTGACTCTATTCTGTTTTGTAATTCAGTTCAAGTGTAGCGGTTCTTCCATTCCCTCTATAAGTGATATCTTATGATAAGTGTCTTTTTCTGTGTGACTTATTTCACTTAGAATCGTCGTAGCTACATCCACTCATCATGCTGCTACTAGCCTTATGACGTTGATTTCATGGCTCAGTGATATTCCATTGTACATAAGGACCACAACTTCTTTATCCATTTTTCTCTTTCCTGGGATATTTAAGGTGTAACGAAGTGGAGGTTCTTGTCAACAGGGCAGCCGTAAACTTTGGGGTGCCTGTGTCTTGCTGATTTTTAGTTTTCCCAATTTATACGCCCATGAGTGGAAGTGCCCTATGCTCTGTAAGCTGAGTTTTTGAGATGTTTCAGGACACACCGTACACTTCTCCAGAGTGGCTGTTGGCAATTTCCATCCCGCCCATCAGCGTAGCAAGGCTCCCGTTTCTCCTTGGCCTGTCCTGCATTTCTGGTTTTGACACTTTATTCAGCATGGCCTTTTTGACCGATGGGAGGCGAGACTTCTTTGTAGCGCTGATTTGCCTTTCCAGGTTGCTTGGTTGGCCAAAAAGGGCGTATGCGTTTTTTCCTGAATATATTCAGGAAAAAACGCATACGCCCTTTTTGGCCAAGGGCATCATTGTGGAGGTTTTGCCTCTTTTCCTGTGCTTTGAAGGCGATTCGAATCTACCTCCTGAAATCTGTTTCCTGCAATTCTGCCTTGCTTTCAAATCCTCTTCGTTGCCTTCCCTCGATATATTTGTGGACGAGAGTTATCATTTATAACTCTGCAAGTTTGTGAATTGCAGTGCCCCTGAGCTCCATTTTTCAACTCGCTTTCTTGGGAGCTGGCCGCAAAAGCGCAGGATTGCTTCAGGCCCTATTCTGGTTCCGGGCGCAGGCTGAACCTGTGGTTAATTCTTCTTCCTGATGGGAAAATACAGTGGCCTGTGCCTGTCCCAACACCTAGAGCCAGTCTCTCATTGGTTCCCCCTCTTCCCGTTCATCCTCAGGACAAATTGCAACGTGTACGGAACAGGAGGTTAAAGGTGTTGATTCTCCAAGGAGGGAGATTGCTAGTAAAGCGGCTGGAATGGCGAACCCGAGCACAAGGAGATGAGAAATGAGGAGCGTTTTAGAAACCTTTCCCGATCACACGGTCTACCATCTTCTGGGTTTCTGATGCATGTTTTCGATGTAGGAAGATACCCTTGAACCTGGAGATTTGGGACCCATGGGATGGGTACCACGCAGTATTCCTTTAAAGGGTCTGCGTTTGCTCCCCCAACCTCACCAAACCTCTCAGCCCCAAGAGGGTCCATCCTTATGTCTCAATCAGCTGTGGGTCTAGATATGGTCAATCCAGGTGGCATCACAGCCCCTGAAAGAATTTTGTAAGAATTTCTCTCTCTTTCACGGTCTTTGTTCACGGGTATTTTAAAGTATTTGATTTTTATAACGGGGTTTAGATGCTTTTCACTGCTCTGTTTCTGCCACTTTACACCCACTTGACTCACTTACAGAGAGATATCAATACATAGGTTTTAACATTCTTACTAGTCAGATATATTCTTGGGCGGTGAATAGGGGGTGTTGAGTCCAGTTCACTGAGCAAGGAGTAGGTCTTGTCTATTACATATTGGGTTTATGGAACGGTATCTGAGCTAATTTGAAACCCTTGTTTTATGCATCACCCCACCTCTCCTTTCCCGTTAAGCAGCCATAGTTTGTTTTCTAAACGTGTGACTATATTTTGTTTTGTAATTCAGTTCAAGTGTAGCGGTTTTTCCATTCCCTCTATAAGTGATATCTTATGATAAGTGTCTTTTTCTGTGTGACTTATTTCACTTAGAATCGTCGTAGCTAAATCCACTCATCATGCTGCTACTAGCCTTATGACGTTGATTTCATGGCTGAGTGATATTCCATTGTACATAAGGACCACAACTTCTTTATCCATTTTTCTCTTTCCTGGGATATTTAAGGTGTAACGAAGTGGAGGTTCTTGTCAACAGAGCAGCCCTAAACTTTGGGGTGCCTGTGTCTTGCTGATTTTTAGTTTTCCCAATTTATAAGCCCATGAGTGGAAGTGCCGTATGCTCTGTAAGCTGAGTTTTTTAGATGTTTCAGGACACACCGTACACTTCTCCAGAGTGGCTGTTGACAATTTACATCCCGCCCATCAGCGTAGCAAGGCTCCCGTTTCTCCATGGCCTGTCCTGCATTTCTGGTTTTGACACTTTATTCAGCATGGCCCTTTTGATCGATGGGAAGCGAGACTTCTTTGTAGCGCTGATTTGCCTTTCCAGGTTGCTTAGTTGGCCAAAAAGGGCGTATGCGTTTTTTCCTGAATATATTCAGGAAAAAACGCATACGCCCTTTTTGTCCAAGGGCATCATTGTCGAGGTTTCGCCGCTTTTCCTGTGCTTTAAAGGGGATTCGAATCTACCTCCTGAAATCTGTTTCCTGCAATTCTGCCTTGCTTTCAAATCCTCTTCGTTGCCTTCCCTCGATATATTTGTGGACGAGAGTTATCATTTTTACCTCTGCAGGTTTGTGAATTGCAGTGCCCCTGAGCTCCATTTTTCAACTCGCTTTCTTGGGAGCTGGCCGCAAAAGCGCAGGATTGCTTCAGGCCCTATTCTGGTTCCGGGCGCAGGCTGAGCCTGTGGTTAATTCTTCTTCCTGATGGGAAAATAGAGTGAGCTGTGCCTGTCCCAACACCTAGAGCTAGTCTCTCATTGGTTCCCCCTCTTCCCGTTCATCCTCAGGACAAATTGCAACCTGTACGGAACAGGAGGTTAAAGGTGCTGATTCTCCAAGGAGGGAGATTGCTAGTAAAGCGGCTGGAATGGCGAACCCGAGCACAAGGAGATGAGAAATGAGGAGCGTTTTAGAAACCTTTTCCGATCACAAGGTGTACCATCTTCTGAGTTTCTCATGCATGTTTTCGATGTAGGAAGATGCCCTTGAACCTGGAGATTTGGGACCCATTGGATGGGTACCACGCAGTATTCCTGTAAAGGGTCTGCGTTTGCTCCCCCAACCTCACCAAACCTCTCAGCCCCAAGAGTGTCCACCCTTATGTCTCAATCAGCTGTGGGTCTAGATATGGTCAATACAGGTGGCATCACAGCCCCTGAACGAATTTGGTAAGAATTTCTCTCTCTTTCACTGTCTTTGTTTCACGGGTTTTTAAAAGTAATTGATTTTTATAATGGGGTTTAGCTGCTTTTCACTACTGTGTTTATGCCGCTTTACACCCACTAGACTCACTTACAGAGAGATATCAATACATAGGTTTTAAGATTCTTACTAGTCAGATATATTCTTGGGCGGTGAATAGGGGGTCTTGAGTCCAGTTCACTGAGCAAGGAGTAGGTCTTGTCTATTACATATTGGGTTTATGGAACGGTATCTGAGCTAATTTGAAACCCTTGTTTTATGAATCACCCCACCTCTCCTTTCCCGTTAAGCAGCCATAGTGTGTTTTCTAAACGTGTGACTCTATTCTGTTTTGTAATTCAGTTCAAGTGTAGCGGTTCTTCCATTCCCTTTATAAGTGATATCTTATGATAAGTGTCTTTTTCTGTGTGACTTATTTCACTTAGAATCGTCGTAGCTACATCCACTCATCATGCTGCTACTAGCCTTATGACGTTGATTTCATGGCTGAGTGATATTCCATTGTACATAAGGACCACAACTTCTTTATCCATTTTTCTCTTTCCTGGGATATTTAAGGTGTAACGAAGTGGAGGTTCTTGTCAACAGGGCAGCCCTAAACTTTGGGGTGCCTGTGTCTTGCTGATTTTTAGTTTTCCCAATTTATACGCCCATGAGTGGAAGTGCCCTATGCTCTCTAAACTGAGTTTTTTAGATGTTTCAGGACACACCGTACACTTCTCCAGAGTGGCTGTTGGCAATTTCCATCCCGCCCATCAGCGTAGCAAGGCTCCCGTTTCTCCTTGGCCTGTCCTGCATTTCTGGTTTTGACACTTTATTCAGCATGGCCCTTTTGACCGATGGGAGGCGAGACTTCTTTGTAGCGCTGATTTGCCTTTCCAGGTTGCTTGGTTGGCCAAAAAGGGCGTATGCGTTTTTTCCTGAATATATTCAGGAAAAAACGCATACGCCCTTTTTGGCCAAGGGCATCATTGTGGAGGTTTTGCCTCTTTTCCTGTGCTTTGAAGGCGATTCGAATCTACCTCCTGAAATCTGTTTCCTGCAATTCTGCCTTGCTTTCAAATCCTCTTCGTTGCCTTCCCTCGATATATTTGTGGACGAGAGTTATCATTTATAACTCTGCAGGTTTGTGAATTGCAGTGCCCCTGAGCTCCATTTTTCAACTCGCTTTCTTGGGAGCTGGCCGCAAAAGCGCAGGATTGCTTCAGGCCCTATTCTGGTTCCGGGCGCAGGCTGAGCCTGTGGTTAATTCTTCTTCCTGATGGGAAAATACAGTGGCCTGTGCCTGTCCCAACACCTAGAGCCAGTCTCTCATTGGTTCCCCCTCTTCCCGTTCATCCTCAGGACAAATTGCAACGTGTACGGAACAGGAGGTTAAAGGTGTTGATTCTCCAAGGAGGGAGATTGCTAGTAAAGCGGCTGGAATGGCGAACCCGAGCACAAGGAGATGAGAAATGAGGAGCGTTTTAGAAACCTTTCCCGATTACACGGTGTACCATCTTCTGGGTTTCTGATGCATGTTTTCGATGTAGGAAGATGCCCTTGAACCTGGAGATTTGGGACCCATGGGATGGGTACCACGCAGTATTCCTTTAAAGGGTCTGCTTTTGCTCCCCCAACCTCACCAAACCTCTCAGCCCCAAGAGTGTCCACCCTTATGTCTCAATCAGCTGTGGGTCTAGATATGGTCAATACAGGTGGCATCACAGCCCCTGAACGAATTTGGTAAGAATTTCTCTCTCTTTCACTGTCTTTGTTTCACGGGTTTTTAAAAGTAATTGATTTTTATAATGGGGTTTAGCTGCTTTTCACTACTGTGTTTATGCCGCTTTACACCCACTAGACTCACTTACAGAGAGATATCAATACATAGGTTTTAAGATTCTTACTAGTCAGATATATTCTTGGGCGGTGAATAGGGGTTGTTGAGTCCAGTTCACTGAGCAAGGAGTAGGTCTTGTCTATTACATATTGGGTTTATGGAACGGTATCTGAGCTAATTTGAAGCCCTTGTTTTATGCATCACCCCATCTCACCTTTCCCGTTAAGCAGCCATCGTGTGTTTTCTAAACGTGTGACTCTGTTCTGTTTTGTAAGTCAGTTCAAGTGTAGCGGTTTTTCCATTCCCTCTATAAGTGATACCTTCTGATAAGTGTCTTTTTCTGTGTGACTTATTTCACTTAGAATCGTCGTACCTAAATCCACTCATCATGCTGCTACTAGCCTTATGAGGTTGATTTCATGGCTGAGTGATATTCCATTGTACATAAGGACCACAACTTCTTTATCCATTTTTCTCTTTCCTGGGATATTTAAGGTGTAACGAAGTGGAGGTTCTTGTCAACAGAGCAGCCCTAAACTTTGGGATGCCTGTGTCTTGCTGATTTTTAGTTTTCCCAATTTATACGCCCATGAGTGGAAGTGCCCTATGCTCTGTAAGCTGAGTTTTTTAGATGTTTCAGGACACACCGTACACTTCTCCAGAGTGGCTGTTGGCAATTTACATCCCGGCCATCAGCGTAGCAAGGCTCCCGTTTCTCCATGGCTTGTCCTGCATTTCTGGTTTTGACACTTTATTCAGCATGGCCCTTTTGACCGATGGGAAGCGAGACTTCTTTGTAGCGCTGATTTGCCTTTCCAGGTTGCTTGGTTGGCCAAAAAGGGCGTATGCGTTTGTTCCTGAATATATTCAGGAACAAACGCATACGCCCTTTTTGGCGAAGGGCATCATTGTCGAGGTTTCGCCGCTTTTCCTGTGCTTTGAAGGCGATTCGAATCTACCTCCTGAAATCTGTTTCCTGCAATTCTGCCTTGCTTACAAATCCTCTTCGTTGCCTTCCCTCGATATATTTGTGGACGAGCGTTATCATTTATAACTCTGCAGGTTTGTGAATTGCAGTGCCCCTGAGCTCCATTTTTCAACTCGCTTTCTTGGGAGCTGGCCGCAAAAGCGCAGGATTGCTTCAGGCCCTATTCTGGTTCCGGGCGCAGGCTGAGCCTGTGGTTAATTCTTCTTCCTGATGGGAAAATAGAGTGGCCTGTGCCTGTCCCAACACCTAGAGCAGTCTCTCATTGGTTCCCCCTCTTCCCGTTCATCCTCAGGACAAATTGCAACGTGTAAGGAACAGGAGGTTAAAGGTGTTGATTCTCCAAGGAGGGAGATTGCTAGTAAAGCGGCTGGAATGGCGAACCCGAGCACAAGGAGATGAGAAATGAGGAGCGTTTTAGAAACCTTTCCCGATCACACGGTGTACCATCTTCTGGGTTTCTGATGCATGTTTTCGATGTAGGAAGATGCCCTTGAACCTGGAGATTTGGGACCCATGGGATGGGTACCACGCAGTATTCCTTTAAAGGGTCTGCGTTTGCTCCCCCAACCTCACCAAACCTGTCAGTCCCAAGAGCGTCCACCCTTATGTCTCAATCAGCTGTTGGTCTAGATATGGTCAGTACAGGTGGCATCACAGCCCCTGAACGAATTTGGTAAGAATTTCTCTCTCTTTCACTGTCTTTGTTTCACGGGTTTTTAAAAGTAATTGATTTTTATAATGGGGTTTAGCTGCTTTTCACTACTGTGTTTATGCCGCTTTACACCCACTAGACTCACTTACAGAGAGATATCAATACATAGGTTTTAAGATTCTTACTAGTCAGATATATTCTTGGGCGGTGAATAGGGGGTCTTGAGTCCAGTTCACTGAGCAAGGAGTAGGTCTTGTCTATTACATATTGGGTTTATGGAACGGTATCTGAGCTAATTTGAAGCCCTTGTTTTATGCATCACCCCATCTCACCTTTCCCGTTAAGCAGCCATCGTGTGTTTTCTAAACGTGTGACTCTGTTCTGTTTTGTAAGTCACTTCAAGTGTAGCGGTTTTTACATTCCCTCTATAAGTGATATCTTTTGATAAGTGTCTTTTTCTGTGTGACTTATTTCACTTAGAATCGTCGTACCTAAATCCACTCATCATGCTGCTACTAGCCTTATGAGGTTGATTTCATGGCTGAGTGATATTCCATTGTACATAAGGACCACAACTTCTTTATCCATTTTTCTCTTTCCTGGGATATTTAAGGTGTAACGAAGTGGAGGTTCTTGTCAACAGAGCAGCCCTAAACTTTGGGATGCCTGTGTCTTGCTGATTTTTAGTTTCCCAATTTATACGCCCATGAGTGGAAGTGCCCTATGCTCTGTAAGCTGAGTTTTTTAGATGTTTCAGGACACACCGTACACTTCTCCAGAGTGGCTGTTGGCAATTTACATCCCGCCCATCAGCGTAGCAAGGCTCCCGTTTCTCCATGGCCTGTCCTGCATTTCTGGTTTTGACACTTTATTCAGCATGGCCCTTTTGACCGATGGGAAGCGAGACTTCTTTGTAGCGCTGATTTGCCTTTCCAGGTTGCTTGGTTGGCCAAAAAGGGCGTATGCGTTTGTTCCTGAATATATTCAGGAACAAACGCATACGCCCTTTTTGGCGAAGGGCATCATTGTCGAGGTTTCGCCGCTTTTCCTGTGCTTTAAAGGCGATTCGAATCTACCTCCTGAAATCTGTTTCCTGCAATTCTGCCTTGCTTTCAAATCCTCTTCGTTGCCTTCCCTCTATATATTTGTGGACGAGAGTTATCATTTTTACCTCTGCAGGTTTGTGAATTGCAGTGCCCCTGAGCTCCATTTTTCAACTCGCTTTCTTGGGAGCTGGCCGCAAAAGCGCAGGATTGCTTCAGGCCCTATTCTGGTTCCGGGCGCAGGCTGAGCCTGTGGTTAATTCTTCTTCCTGATGGGAAAATAGAGTGAGCTGTGCCTGTCCCAACACCTAGAGCTAGTCTCTCATTGGTTCCCCCTCTTCCCGTTCATCCTCAGGACAAATTGCAACCTGTACGGAACAGGAGGTTAAAGGTGCTGATTCTCCAAGGAGGGAGATTGCTAGTAAAGCGGCTGGAATGGCGAACCCGAGCACAAGGAGATGAGAAATGAGGAGCGTTTTAGAAACCTTTCCCGATCACACGGTGTACCATCTTCTGGGTTTCTGATGCATGTTTTCGATGTAGGAAGATAACCTTGAACCTGGAGATTTGGGACCCATGGGATGGGTACCACGCAGTATTCCTTTAAAGGGTCTGCGTTTGCTCCCCCAACCTCACCAAACCTCTCAGCCGCAAAAGGGTCCATCCTTATGTCTCAATCAGCTGTGGGTCTAGATATGGTCAATCCAGGTGGCTTCACAGCCCCTGAACGAATTTTGTAAGAATTTCTCTCTCTTTCACGGTCTTTGTTCACGGGTATTTTAAAGTATTTGATTTTTATAATGGGGTTTAGCTGCTTTTCACTGCTGTGTTTCTGCCGCTTTACACCCACTTGACTCACTTACAGAGAGATATGAATACAAAGGTTTTAACATTCTTACTAGCCAGATATATTCTTGGGCGGTGAATAGGGGGTGTTGAGTCCAGTTCACTGAGCAAGGAGTAGGTCTTGTCTATTACATATTGGGTTTATGGAACGGTATCTGAGCTAATTTGAAACCCTTGTTTTATGCATCACCCCACCTCTCCTTTCCCGTTAAGCAGCCATAGTGTGTTTTCTAAACGTGTGACTCTGTTCTGTTTTGTAAGTCAGTTCAAGTGTAGCGGTTTTTCCATTCCCTCTAAAAGTGATATCTTCTGATAAGTGTCTTTTTCTGTGTGACTTATTTCACTTAGAATCGTCGTACCTAAATCCACTCATCATGCTGCTACTGGCCTTATGAAGTTGATTTCATGGCTGAGTGATATTCCATTGTACATAAGGACCACAACTTCTTTATCCATTTTTCTCTTTCCTGGGATATTTAAGGTGTAACGAAGTGGAGGTTCTTGTCAACAGAGCAGCCCTAAACTTTGGGATGCCTGTGTCTTGCTGATTTTTAGTTTTCCCAATTTATACACCCATGAGTGGAAGTGCCCTATGCTCTGTAAGCTGAGTTTTTTAGATGTTTCAGGACACACCGTACACTTCTCGAGAGTGGCTGTTGGCAATTTACATCCCGCCCATCAGCGTAGCAAGGCTCCCGTTTCTCCATGGCCTGTCCTGCATTTCTGGTTTTGACACTTTATTCAGCATGGCCCTTTTGACCGATGGGTAGCGAGACTGCTTTGTAGCGCTGATTTGCCTTTCCAGGTTGCTTGGTTGGCCAAAAAGGGCGTATGCGTTTTTTCCTGAATATATTCAGGAAAAAACGCATACGCCCTTTTTGTCCAAGGGCATCATTGTCGAGGTTTCGCCGCTTTTCCTGTGCTTTAAAGGGGATTCGAATCTACCTCCTGAAATCTGTTTCCTGCAATTCTGCCTTGCTTTCAAATCCTCTTCGTTGCCTTCCCTCGATATATTTGTGGACGAGAGTTATCATTTTTACCTCTGCAGGTTTGTGAATTGCAGTGCCCCTGAGCTCCATTTTTCAACTCGCTTTCTTGGGAGCTGGCCGCAAAAGCGCAGGATTGCTTCAGGCCCTATTCTGGTTCCGGGCGCAGGCTGAGCCTGTGGTTAATTCTTCTTCCTGATGGGAAAATAGAGTGAGCTGTGCCTGTCCCAACACCTAGAGCTAGTCTCTCATTGGTTCCCCCTCTTCCCGTTCATCCTCAGGACAAATTGCAACCTGTACGGAACAGGAGGTTAAAGGTGCTGATTCTCCAAGGAGGGAGATTGCTAGTAAAGCGGCTGGAATGGCGAACCCGAGCACAAGGAGATGAGAAATGAGGAGCGTTTTAGAAACCTTTCCCGATCACAAGGTGTACCATCTTCTGAGTTTCTCATGCATGTTTTCGATGTAGGAAGATGCCCTTGAACATGGAGATTTGGGACCCATTGGATGGGTACCACGCAGTATTCCTTTAAAGGGTCTGCGTTTGCTCCCCCAACCTCACCAAACCTCTCAGCCCCAAGAGTGTCCACCCTTATGTCTCAATCAGCTGTGGGTCTAGATATGGTCAATACAGGTGGCATCACAGCCCCTGAACGAATTTGGTAAGAATTTCTCTCTCTTTCACTGTCTTTGTTTCACGGGTTTTTAAAAGTAATTGATTTTTATAATGGGGTTTAGCTGCTTTTCACTACTGTGTTTATGCCGCTTTACACCCACTAGACTCACTTACAGAGAGATATCAATACATAGGTTTTAACATTCTTACTAGTCAGATATATTCTTGGGCGGTGAATAGGGGGTGTTGAGTCCAGTTCACTGAGCAAGGAGTAGGTCTTGTCTATTACATATTGGGTTTATGGAACGGTATCTGAGCTAATTTGAAACCCTTGTTTTATGCATCACCCCACCTCTCCTTTCCCGTTAAGCAGCCATAGTGTGTTTTCTAAACGTGTGACTCTATTCTGTTTTGTAATTCAGTTCAAGTGTAGCGGTTCTTCCATTCCCTTTATAAGTGATATCTTATGATAAGTGTCTTTTTCTGTGTGACTTATTTCACTTAGAATCGTCGTAGCTACATCCACTCATCATGCTGCTACTAGCCTTATGACGTTGATTTCATGGCTGAGTGATATTCCATTGTACATAAGGACCACAACTTCTTTATCCATTTTTCTCTTTCCTGGGATATTTAAGGTGTAACGAAGTGGAGGTTCTTGTCAACAGGGCAGCCCTAAACTTTGGGGTGCCTGTGTCTTGCTGATTTTTAGTTTTCCCAATTTATACGCCCATGAGTGGAAGTGCCCTATGCTCTCTAAACTGAGTTTTTTAGATGTTTCAGGACACACCGTACACTTCTCCAGAGTGGCTGTTGGCAATTTCCATCCCGCCCATCAGCGTAGCAAGGCTCCCGTTTCTCCTTGGCCTGTCCTGCATTTCTGGTTTTGACACTTTATTCAGCATGGCCCTTTTGACCGATGGGAGGCGAGACTTCTTTGTAGCGCTGATTTGCCTTTCCAGGTTGCTTGGTTGGCCAAAAAGGGCGTATGCGTTTTTTCCTGAATATATTCAGGAAAAAACGCATACGCCCTTTTTGGCCAAGGGCATCATTGTGGAGGTTTTGCCTCTTTTCCTGTGCTTTGAAGGCGATTCGAATCTACCTCCTGAAATCTGTTTCCTGCAATTCTGCCTTGCTTTCAAATCCTCTTCGTTGCCTTCCCTCGATATATTTGTGGACGAGAGTTATCATTTATAACTCTGCAGGTTTGTGAATTGCAGTGCCCCTGAGCTCCATTTTTCAACTCGCTTTCTTGGGAGCTGGCCGCAAAAGCGCAGGATTGCTTCAGGCCCTATTCTGGTTCCGGGCGCAGGCTGAGCCTGTGGTTAATTCTTCTTCCTGATGGGAAAATACAGTGGCCTGTGCCTGTCCCAACACCTAGAGCCAGTCTCTCATTGGTTCCCCCTCTTCCCGTTCATCCTCAGGACAAATTGCAACGTGTACGGAACAGGAGGTTAAAGGTGTTGATTCTCCAAGGAGGGAGATTGCTAGTAAAGCGGCTGGAATGGCGAACCCGAGCACAAGGAGATGAGAAATGAGGAGCGTTTTAGAAACCTTTCCCGATTACACGGTGTACCATCTTCTGGGTTTCTGATGCATGTTTTCGATGTAGGAAGATGCCCTTGAACCTGGAGATTTGGGACCCATGGGATGGGTACCACGCAGTATTCCTTTAAAGGGTCTGCTTTTGCTCCCCCAACCTCACCAAACCTCTCAGCCCCAAGAGTGTCCACCCTTATGTCTCAATCAGCTGTGGGTCTAGATATGGTCAATACAGGTGGCATCACAGCCCCTGAACGAATTTGGTAAGAATTTCTCTCTCTTTCACTGTCTTTGTTTCACGGGTTTTTAAAAGTAATTGATTTTTATAATGGGGTTTAGCTGCTTTTCACTACTGTGTTTATGCCGCTTTACACCCACTAGACTCACTTACAGAGAGATATCAATACATAGGTTTTAAGATTCTTACTAGTCAGATATATTCTTGGGCGGTGAATAGGGGTTGTTGAGTCCAGTTCACTGAGCAAGGAGTAGGTCTTGTCTATTACATATTGGGTTTATGGAACGGTATCTGAGCTAATTTGAAGCCCTTGTTTTATGCATCACCCCATCTCACCTTTCCCGTTAAGCAGCCATCGTGTGTTTTCTAAACGTGTGACTCTGTTCTGTTTTGTAAGTCAGTTCAAGTGTAGCGGTTTTTCCATTCCCTCTATAAGTGATATCTTCTGATAAGTGTCTTTTTCTGTGTGACTTATTTCACTTAGAATCGTCGTACCTAAATCCACTCATCATGCTGCTACTAGCCTTATGAGGTTGATTTCATGGCTGAGTGATATTCCATTGTACATAAGGACCACAACTTCTTTATCCATTTTTCTCTTTCCTGGGATATTTAAGGTGTAACGAAGTGGAGGTTCTTGTCAACAGAGCAGCCCTAAACTTTGGGATGCCTGTGTCTTGCTGATTTTTAGTTTTCCCAATTTATACGCCCATGAGTGGAAGTGCCCTATGCTCTGTAAGCTGAGTTTTTTAGATGTTTCAGGACACACCGTACACTTCTCCAGAGTGGCTGTTGGCAATTTACATCCCGGCCATCAGCGTAGCAAGGCTCCCGTTTCTCCATGGCTTGTCCTGCATTTCTGGTTTTGACACTTTATTCAGCATGGCCCTTTTGACCGATGGGAAGCGAGACTTCTTTGTAGCGCTGATTTGCCTTTCCAGGTTGCTTGGTTGGCCAAAAAGGGCGTATGCGTTTGTTCCTGAATATATTCAGGAACAAACGCATACGCCCTTTTTGGCGAAGGGCATCATTGTCGAGGTTTCGCCGCTTTTCCTGTGCTTTGAAGGCGATTCGAATCTACCTCCTGAAATCTGTTTCCTGCAATTCTGCCTTGCTTACAAATCCTCTTCGTTGCCTTCCCTCGATATATTTGTGGACGAGCGTTATCATTTATAACTCTGCAGGTTTGTGAATTGCAGTGCCCCTGAGCTCCATTTTTCAACTCGCTTTCTTGGGAGCTGGCCGCAAAAGCGCAGGATTGCTTCAGGCCCTATTCTGGTTCCGGGCGCAGGCTGAGCCTGTGGTTAATTCTTCTTCCTGATGGGAAAATAGAGTGGCCTGTGCCTGTCCCAACACCTAGAGCAGTCTCTCATTGGTTCCCCCTCTTCCCGTTCATCCTCAGGACAAATTGCAACGTGTAAGGAACAGGAGGTTAAAGGTGTTGATTCTCCAAGGAGGGAGATTGCTAGTAAAGCGGCTGGAATGGCGAACCCGAGCACAAGGAGATGAGAAATGAGGAGCGTTTTAGAAACCTTTCCCGATCACACGGTGTACCATCTTCTGGGTTTCTGATGCATGTTTTCGATGTAGGAAGATGCCCTTGAACCTGGAGATTTGGGACCCATGGGATGGGTACCACGCAGTATTCCTTTAAAGGGTCTGCGTTTGCTCCCCCAACCTCACCAAACCTGTCAGTCCCAAGAGCGTCCACCCTTATGTCTCAATCAGCTGTTGGTCTAGATATGGTCAGTACAGGTGGCATCACAGCCCCTGAACGAATTTGGTAAGAATTTCTCTCTCTTTCACTGTCTTTGTTTCACGGGTTTTTAAAAGTAATTGATTTTTATAATGGGGTTTAGCTGCTTTTCACTACTGTGTTTATGCCGCTTTACACCCACTAGACTCACTTACAGAGAGATATCAATACATAGGTTTTAAGATTCTTACTAGTCAGATATATTCTTGGGCGGTGAATAGGGGGTCTTGAGTCCAGTTCACTGAGCAAGGAGTAGGTCTTGTCTATTACATATTGGGTTTATGGAACGGTATCTGAGCTAATTTGAAGCCCTTGTTTTATGCATCACCCCATCTCACCTTTCCCGTTAAGCAGCCATCGTGTGTTTTCTAAACGTGTGACTCTGTTCTGTTTTGTAAGTCACTTCAAGTGTAGCGGTTTTTACATTCCCTCTATAAGTGATATCTTTTGATAAGTGTCTTTTTCTGTGTGACTTATTTCACTTAGAATCGTCGTACCTAAATCCACTCATCATGCTGCTACTAGCCTTATGAGGTTGATTTCATGGCTGAGTGATATTCCATTGTACATAAGGACCACAACTTCTTTATCCATTTTTCTCTTTCCTGGGATATTTAAGGTGTAACGAAGTGGAGGTTCTTGTCAACAGAGCAGCCCTAAACTTTGGGATGCCTGTGTCTTGCTGATTTTTAGTTTCCCAATTTATACGCCCATGAGTGGAAGTGCCCTATGCTCTGTAAGCTGAGTTTTTTAGATGTTTCAGGACACACCGTACACTTCTCCAGAGTGGCTGTTGGCAATTTACATCCCGCCCATCAGCGTAGCAAGGCTCCCGTTTCTCCATGGCCTGTCCTGCATTTCTGGTTTTGACACTTTATTCAGCATGGCCCTTTTGACCGATGGGAAGCGAGACTTCTTTGTAGCGCTGATTTGCCTTTCCAGGTTGCTTGGTTGGCCAAAAAGGGCGTATGCGTTTGTTCCTGAATATATTCAGGAACAAACGCATACGCCCTTTTTGGCGAAGGGCATCATTGTCGAGGTTTCGCCGCTTTTCCTGTGCTTTAAAGGCGATTCGAATCTACCTCCTGAAATCTGTTTCCTGCAATTCTGCCTTGCTTTCAAATCCTCTTCGTTGCCTTCCCTCTATATATTTGTGGACGAGAGTTATCATTTTTACCTCTGCAGGTTTGTGAATTGCAGTGCCCCTGAGCTCCATTTTTCAACTCGCTTTCTTGGGAGCTGGCCGCAAAAGCGCAGGATTGCTTCAGGCCCTATTCTGGTTCCGGGCGCAGGCTGAGCCTGTGGTTAATTCTTCTTCCTGATGGGAAAATAGAGTGAGCTGTGCCTGTCCCAACACCTAGAGCTAGTCTCTCATTGGTTCCCCCTCTTCCCGTTCATCCTCAGGACAAATTGCAACCTGTACGGAACAGGAGGTTAAAGGTGCTGATTCTCCAAGGAGGGAGATTGCTAGTAAAGCGGCTGGAATGGCGAACCCGAGCACAAGGAGATGAGAAATGAGGAGCGTTTTAGAAACCTTTCCCGATCACACGGTGTACCATCTTCTGGGTTTCTGATGCATGTTTTCGATGTAGGAAGATAACCTTGAACCTGGAGATTTGGGACCCATGGGATGGGTACCACGCAGTATTCCTTTAAAGGGTCTGCGTTTGCTCCCCCAACCTCACCAAACCTCTCAGCCGCAAAAGGGTCCATCCTTATGTCTCAATCAGCTGTGGGTCTAGATATGGTCAATCCAGGTGGCTTCACAGCCCCTGAACGAATTTTGTAAGAATTTCTCTCTCTTTCACGGTCTTTGTTCACGGGTATTTTAAAGTATTTGATTTTTATAATGGGGTTTAGCTGCTTTTCACTGCTGTGTTTCTGCCGCTTTACACCCACTTGACTCACTTACAGAGAGATATGAATACAAAGGTTTTAACATTCTTACTAGCCAGATATATTCTTGGGCGGTGAATAGGGGGTGTTGAGTCCAGTTCACTGAGCAAGGAGTAGGTCTTGTCTATTACATATTGGGTTTATGGAACGGTATCTGAGCTAATTTGAAACCCTTGTTTTATGCATCACCCCACCTCTCCTTTCCCGTTAAGCAGCCATAGTGTGTTTTCTAAACGTGTGACTCTGTTCTGTTTTGTAAGTCAGTTCAAGTGTAGCGGTTTTTCCATTCCCTCTAAAAGTGATATCTTCTGATAAGTGTCTTTTTCTGTGTGACTTATTTCACTTAGAATCGTCGTACCTAAATCCACTCATCATGCTGCTACTGGCCTTATGAAGTTGATTTCATGGCTGAGTGATATTCCATTGTACATAAGGACCACAACTTCTTTATCCATTTTTCTCTTTCCTGGGATATTTAAGGTGTAACGAAGTGGAGGTTCTTGTCAACAGAGCAGCCCTAAACTTTGGAGTGCCTGTGTCTTGCTGATTTTTAGTTTTCCCAATTTATAAGCCCATGAGTGGAAGTGCCGTATGCTCTGTAAGCTGAGTTTTTTAGATGTTTCAGGACACACCGTACACTTCTCCAGAGTGGCTGTTGGCAATTTACATCACACCCATCAGCGTAGCAAGGCTCCCGTTTCTCCATGGCCTGTCCTGCATTTCTGGTTTTGACACTTTATTCAGCATGGCCCTTTTGATCGATGGGAAGCGAGACTTCTTTGTAGCGCTGATTTGCCTTTCCAGGTTGCTTAGTTGGCCAAAAAGGGCGTATGCGTTTTTTCCTGAATATATTCAGGAAAAAAACGCATACGCCCTTTTTGTCCAAGGGCATCATTGTCGAGGTTTCGCCGCTTTTCCTGTGCTTTAAAGGGGATTCGAATCTACCTCCTGAAATCTGTTTCCTGCAATTCTGCCTTGCTTTCAAATCCTCTTCGTTGCCTTCCCTCGATATATTTGTGGCCGAGAGTTATCATTTTTACCTCTGCAGGTTTGTGAATTGCAGTGCCCCTGAGCTCCATTTTTCAACTCGCTTTCTTGGGAGCTGGCCGCAAAAGCGCAGGATTGCTTCAGGCCCTATTCTGGTTCCGGGCGCAGGCTGAGCCTGTGGTTAATTCTTCTTCCTGATGGGAAAATAGAGTGAGCTGTGCCTGTCCCAACACCTAGAGCTAGTCTCTCATTGGTTCCCCCTCTTCCCGTTCATCCTCAGGACAAATTGCAACCTGTACGGAACAGGAGGTTAAAGGTGCTGATTCTCCAAGGAGGGAGATTGCTAGTAAAGCGGCTGGAATGGCGAACCCGAGCACAAGGAGATGAGAAATGAGGAGCGTTTTAGAAACCTTTCCCGATCACAAGGTGTACCATCTTCTGAGTTTCTCATGCATGTTTTCGATGTAGGAAGATGCCCTTGAACCTGGAGATTTGGGACCCATTGGATGGGTACCACGCAGTATTCCTTTAAAGGGTCTGCGTTTGCTCCCCCAACCTCACCAAACCTCTCAGCCCCTGAGTGTCCACCCTTATGTCTCAATCAGCTGTGGGTCTAGATATGGTCAATCCAGGTGGCATCACAGCCCCTGAACGAATTTGGTAAGAATTTCTCTCTCTTTCACTGTCTTTGTTTCACGGGTTTTTAAAAGTAATTGATTTTTATAATGGGGTTTAGCTGCTTTTCACTACTGTGTTTATGCCGCTTTACACCCACTAGACTCACTTACAGAGAGATATCAATACATAGGTTTTAAGATTCTTACTAGTCAGATATATTCTTGGGCGGTGAATAGGGTGTCTTGAGTCCAGTTCACTGAGCAAGGAGTAGGTCTTGTCTATTACATATTGGGTTTATGGAACGGTATCTGAGCTAATTTGTTTATGCATCACCCCACCTCTCCTTTCCCGTTAAGCAGCCATAGTGTGTTTTCTAAACGTGTGACTCTATTTTGTTTTGTAATTCAGTTCAAGTGTAGCGGTTCTTCCATTCCCTCTATAAGTGATATCTTATGATAAGTGTCTTTTTCTGTGTGACTTATTTCACTTAGAATCGTCGTAGCTACATACACTCATTATGCTGCTACTAGCCTTATGACGTTGATTTCATGGCTGAGTGATATTCCATTGTACATAAGGACCACAACTTCTTTATCCATTTTTCTCTTTCCTGGGATATTTAAGGTGTAACGAAGTGGAGGTTCTTGTCAACAGGGCAGCCCTAAACTTTGGGGTGCCTGTGTCTTGCTGATTTTTAGTTTTCCCAATTTATACGCCCATGAGTGGAAGTGCCCTATGCTCTCTAAACTGAGTTTTTTAGATGTTTCAGGACACACCGTACACTTCTCCAGAGTGGCTGTTGGCAATTTCCATCCCGCCCATCAGCGTAGCAAGGCTCCCGTTTCTCCTTGGCCTGTCCTGCATTTCTGGTTTTGACACTTTATCCAGCATGGCCCTTTTGACCGATGGGAGGCGAGACTTCTTTGTAGCGCTGATTTGCCTTTCCAGGTTGCTTGGTTGGCCAAAAAGGGCGTATGCGTTTTTTCCTGAATATATTCAGGAAAAAACGCATACGCCCTTTTTGGCCAAGGGCATCATTGTGGAGGTTTTGCCTCTTTTCCTGTGCTTTGAAGGCGATTCGAATCTACCTCCTGAAATCTGTTTCCTGCAATTCTGCCTTGCTTACAAATCCTCTTCGTTGCCTTCCCTCGATATATTTGTGGACGAGAGTTATCATTTATAACTCTGCAGGTTTGTGAATTGCAGTGCCCCTGAGCTCCATTTTTCAACTCGCTTTCTTGGGAGCTGGCCGCAAAAGCGCAGGATTGCTTCAGGCCCTATTCTGGTTCCGGGCGCAGGCTGAGCCTGTGGTTAATTCTTCTTCCTGATGGGAAAATACAGTGGCCTGTGCCTGTCCCAACACCTAGAGCCAGTCTCTCATTGGTTCCCCCTCTTCCCGTTCATCCTCAGGACAAATTGCAACGTGTACGGAACAGGAGGTTAAAGGTGTTGATTCTCCAAGGAGGGAGATTCCTAGTAAAGCGGCTGGAATGGCGAACCCGAGCAAAAGGAGATGAGAAATGAGGAGCGTTTTAGAAACCTTTCCCGATTACACGGTGTACCATCTTCTGGGTTTCTGATGCATGTTTTCGATGTAGGAAGATGCCCTTGAACCTGGAGATTTGGGACCCATGGGATGGGTACCACGCAGTATTCCTTTAAAGGGTCTGCGTTTGCTCCCCCAACCTCACCAAACCTGTCAGTCCCAAGAGCGTCCACCCTTATGTATCAATCAGCTGTGGGTCTAGATATGGTCAATACAGGTGGCATCACAGCCCCTGAACGAATTTGGTAAGAATTTCTCTCTCTTTCACTGTCTTTGTTTCACGGGTTTTTAAAAGTAATTGATTTTTATAATGGGGTTTAGCTGCTTTTCACTACTGTGTTTATGCCGCTTTACACCCACTAGACTCACTTACAGAGAGATATCAATACATAGGTTTTAACATTCTTACTAGTCAGATATATTCTTGGGCGGTGAATAGGGGGTGTTGAGTCCAGTTCACTGAGCAAGGAGTAGGTCTTGTCTATTACGTATTGGGTTTATGGAACGGTATCTGAGCTAATTTGAAACCCTTGTTTTATGCATCACCCCACCTCTCCTTTCCCGTTAAGCAGCCATAGTTTGTTTTCTAAACGTGTGACTCTATTTTGTTTTGTAATTCAGTTCAAGTGTAGCGGTTTTTCCATTCCCTCTATAAGTGATATCTTATGATAAGTGTCTTTTTCTGTGTGACTTATTTCACTTAGAATCGTCGTAGCTAAATCCACTCATCATGCTGCTACTAGCCTTATGACGTTGATTTCATGGCTGAGTGATATTCCATTGTACATAAGGACCACAACTTCTTTATCCATTTTTCTCTTTCCTGGGATATTTAAGGTGTAACGAAGTGGAGGTTCTTGTCAACAGAGCAGCCCTAAACTTTGGAGTGCCTGTGTCTTGCTGATTTTTAGTTTTCCCAATTTATAAGCCCATGAGTGGAAGTGCCGTATGCTCTGTAAGCTGAGTTTTTTAGATGTTTCAGGACACACCGTACACTTCTCCAGAGTGGCTGTTGGCAATTTACATCACACCCATCAGCGTAGCAAGGCTCCCGTTTCTCCATGGCCTGTCCTGCATTTCTGGTTTTGACACTTTATTCAGCATGGCCCTTTTGATCGATGGGAAGCGAGACTTCTTTGTAGCGCTGATTTGCCTTTCCAGGTTGCTTAGTTGGCCAAAAAGGGCGTATGGTTTTTTCCTGAATATATTTAGGAAAAAACGCATACGCCCTTTTTGTCCAAGGGCATCATTGTCGAGGTTTCGCCGCTTTTCCTGTGCTTTAAAGGGGATTCGAATCTACCTCCTGAAATCTGTTTCCTGCAATTCTGCCTTGCTTTCAAATCCTCTTCGTTGCCTTCCCTCGATATATTTGTGGACGAGAGTTATCATTTTTACCTCTGCAGGTTTGTGAATTGCAGTGCCCCTGAGCTCCATTTTTCAACTCGCTTTCTTGGGAGCTGGCCGCAAAAGCGCAGGATTGCTTCAGGCCCTATTCTGGTTCCGGGCGCAGGCTGAGCCTGTGGTTAATTCTTCTTCCTGATGGGAAAATAGAGTGAGCTGTGCCTGTCCCAACACCTAGAGCTAGTCTCTCATTGGTTCCCCCTCTTCCCGTTCATCCTCAGGACAAATTGCAACCTGTACGGAACAGGAGGTTAAAGGTGCTGATTCTCCAAGGAGGGAGATTGCTAGTAAAGAGGCTGGAATGGCGAACCCGAGCACAAGGAGATGAGAAATGAGGAGCGTTTTAGAAACCTTTCCCGATCACAAGGTGTACCATCTTCTGAGTTTCTCATGCATGTTTTCGATGTAGGAAGATGCCCTTGAACCTCGAGATTTGGGAC
Source organism: Balaenoptera acutorostrata (assembly GCF_949987535.1). Taxonomy (NCBI): domain Eukaryota; kingdom Metazoa; phylum Chordata; class Mammalia; order Artiodactyla; family Balaenopteridae; genus Balaenoptera; species Balaenoptera acutorostrata. The sequence goes on from NW_026646510.1 coordinate 146,009, forward strand.
CCATTGGATGGGTACCACGCAGTATTCCTTTAAAGGGTCTGCGTTTGCTCCCCCAACCTCACCAAACCTCTCAGCCCCAAGAGTGTCCACCCTTATGTCTCAATCAGCTGTGGGTCTAGATATGGTCAATCCAGGTGGCATCACAGCCCCTGAACGAATTTGGTAAGAATTTCTCTCTCTTTCACTGTCTTTGATTCACGGGTTTTTAAAAGTAATTGATTTTTATAATGGGGTTTACCTGCTTTTCACTACTGTGTTTATGCCGCTTTACACCCACTAGACTCACTTACAGAGAGATATCAATACATAGGTTTTAAGATTCTTACTAGTCAGATATATTCTTGGGCGGTGAATAGGGGGTGTTGAGTCCAGTTCACTGAGCAAGGAGTAGGTCTTGTCTATTACATATTGGGTTTATGGAACGGTATCTGAGCTAATTTGAAACCCTTGTTTTATGCATCACCCCACCTCTCCTTTCCCGTTAAGCAGCCATAGTGTGTTTTCTAAACGTGTGACTCTATTCTGTTTTGTAATTCAGTTCAAGTGTAGCGGTTCTTCCATTCCCTCTATAAGTGATATCTTATGATAAGTGTCTTTTTCTGTGTGACTTATTTCACTTAGAATCGTCGTAGCTACATCCACTCATCATGCTGCTACTAGCCTTATGACGTTGATTTCATGGCTCAGTGATATTCCATTGTACATAAGGACCACAACTTCTTTATCCATTTTTCTCTTTCCTGGGATATTTAAGGTGTAACGAAGTGGAGGTTCTTGTCAACAGGGCAGCCCTAAACTTTGGGGTGCCTGTGTCTTGCTGATTTTTAGTTTTCCCAATTTATACGCCCATGAGTGGAAGTGCCCTATGCTCTCTAAACTGAGTTTTTTAGATGTTTCAGGACACACCGTACACTTCTCCAGAGTGGCTGTTGGCAATTTCCATCCCGCCCATCAGCGTAGCAAGGCTCCCGTTTCTCCTTGGCCTGTCCTGCATTTCTGGTTTTGACACTTTATTCAGCATGGCCCTTTTGACCGATGGGAGGCGAGACTTCTTTGTAGCGCTGATTTGCCTTTCCAGGTTGCTTGGTTGGCCAAAAAGGGCGTATGCGTTTTTTCCTGAATATATTCAGGAAAAAACGCATACGCCCTTTTTGGCCAAGGGCATCATTGTGGAGGTTTTGCCTCTTTTTCTGTGCTTTGAAGGCGATTCGAATCTACCTCCTGAAATCTGTTTCCTGCAATTCTGCCTTGCTTTCAAATCCTCTTCGTTGCCTTCCCTCGATATATTTGTGGACGAGAGTTATCATTTATAACTCTGCAGGTTTGTGAATTGCAGTGCCCCTGAGCTCCATTTTTCAACTCGCTTTCTTGGGAGCTGGCCGCAAAAGCGCAGGATTGCTTCAGGCCCTATTCTGGTTCCGGGCGCAGGCTGAGCCTGTGGTTAATTCTTCTTCCTGATGGGAAAATACAGTGGCCTGTGCCTGTCCCAACACCTAGAGCCAGTCTCTCATTGGTTCCCCCTCTTCCCGTTCATCCTCAGGACAAATTGCAACGTGTACGGAACAGGAGGTTAAAGGTGTTGATTCTCCAAGGAGGGAGATTGCTAGTAAAGCGGCTGGAATGGCGAACCCGAGCACAAGGAGATGAGAAATGAGGAGCGTTTTAGAAACCTTTCCCGATCACACGGTGTACCATCTTCTGGGTTTCTCATGCATGTTTTCGATGTAGGAAGATGCCCTTGAACCTGGAGATTTGGGACCCATGGGATGGGTACCACGCAGTATTCCTTTAAAAGGTCTGCGTTTGCTCCCCCAACCTCACCAAACCTGTCAGCCCGAAGAGTGTCCACCCTTATGTCTCAATCAGCTGTGGGTCTAGATATGGTCAATACAGGTGGCATCACAGCCCCTGAACGAATTTGGTAAGAATTTCTCTCTCTTTCACTGTCTTTGTTTCACGGGTTTTTTAAAGTAAGTGATTTTTATAATGGGGTTTAGCTGCTTTTCACTACTGTGTTTATGCCGCTTTACACCCACTAGACTCACTTACAGAGAGATATCAATACATAGGTTTTAAGATTCTTACTAGTCAGATATATTCTTGGGCGGTGAATAGGGGGTCTTGAGTCCAGTTCACTGAGCAAGGAGTAGGTCTTGTCTATTACATATTGGGTTTATGGAACGGTATCTGAGCTAATTTGAAGCCCTTGTTTTATGCATCACCCCATCTCATATTTCCCGTTAAGCAGCCATCGTGTGTTTTCTAAACGTGTGACTCTGTTCTGTTTTGTAAGTCAGTTCAAGTGTAGCGGTTTTTACATTCCCTCTATAAGTGATATCTTCTGATAAGTGTCTTTTTCTGTGTGACTTATTTCACTTAGAATCGTCGTACCTAAATCCACTCATCATGCTGCTACTAGCCTTATGAGGTTGATTTCATGGCTGAGTGGTATTCCATTGTACATAAGGACCACAACTTCTTTATCCATTTTTCTCTTTCCTGGGATATTTAAGGTGTAACGAAGTGGAGGTTCTTGTCAACAGAGCAGCCCTAAACTTTGGGATGCCTGTGTCTTGCTGATTTTTAGTTTTCCCAATTTATACGCCCATGAGTGGAAGTGCCCTATGCTCTGTAAGCTGAGTTTTTTAGATGTTTCAGGACACACCGTACACTTCTCGAGAGTGGCTGTTGGCAATTTACATCCCGCCCATCAGCGTAGCAAGGCTCCCGTTTCTCCATGGCCTGTCCTGCATTTCTGGTTTTGACACTTTATTCAGCATGGCCCTTTTGACCGATGGGAAGAGAGACTTCTTTGTAGCGCTGATTTGCCTTTCCAGGTGGCTTGGTTGGCCAAAAAGGGCGTATGCGTTTTTTCCTGAATATATTCAGGAAAAAACGCATACGCCCTTTTTGACCAAGGGCATCATTGTCGAGGTTTCGCCGCTTTTCCTGTGCTTTAAAGGCGATTCGAATCTACCTCCTGAAATCTGTTTCCTGCAATTCTGCCTTGCTTTCAGATACTCTTCGTTGCCTTCCCTCGATATATTTGTGGACGAGAGTTATCATTTTTACCTCTGCAGGTTTGTGAATTGCAGTGCCCCTGAGCTCCATTTTTCAACTCGCTTTCTTGGGAGCTGGCCGCAAAAGCGCAGGATTGCTTCAGGCCCTATTCTGGTTCCGGGCGCAGGCTGAGCCTGTGGTTAATTCTTCTTCCTGATGGGAAAATAGAGTGAGCTGTGCCTGTCCCAACACCTAGAGCTAGTCTCTCATTGGTTCCCCCTCTTCCCGTTCATCCTCAGGACAAATTGCAACCTGTACGGAACAGGAGGTTAAAGGTGCTGATTCTCCAAGGAGGGAGAGTGCTAGTAAAGCGGCTGGAATGGCGAACCCGAGCACAAGGAGATGAGAAATGAGGAGCGTTTTAGAAACCTTTCCCGATCACACGGTGTACCATCTTCTGGGTTTCTGATGCATGTTTTCGATGTAGGAAGATACCCTTGAACCTGGAGATTTGGGACCCATGGGATGGGTACCACGCAGTATTCCTTTAAAGGGTCTGCGTTTGCTCCCCCAACCTCACTAAACCTCTCAGCCCCAAGAGGGTCCATCCTTATGTCTCAATCAGCTGTGGGTCTAGATATGGTCAATCCAGGTGGCATCACAGCCCCTGAACGAATTTTGTAAGAATTTCTCTCTCTTTCACGGTCTTTGTTCACGGGTATTTTAAAGTATTTGATTTTTATAATGGGGTTTAGCTGCTTTTCACTGCTGTGTTTCTGCCGCTTTACACCCACTTGACTCACTTACAGAGAGATATCAATACATAGGTTTTAAGATTCTTACTAGTCAGATATATTCTTGGGCGGTGAATAGGGGGTGTTGAGTCCAGTTCACTGAGCAAGGAGTAGGTCTTTTCTATTACATATTGGGTTTATGGAACGGTATCTGAGCTAATTTGAAACCCTTGTTTTATGCATCACCCCACCTCTCCTTTCCCGTTAAGCAGCCATCGTGTGTTTTCTAAACGTGTGACTCTATTCTGTTTTGTAATTCAGTTCAAGTGTAGCGGTTCTTCCATTCCCTCTATAAGTGATATCTTCTGATAAGTGTCTTTTTCTGTTTGACTTATTTCACTTAGAATCGTCGTAGCTACATCCACTCATCATGCTGCTACTAGCCTTATGACGTTGTTTTCATGGCTGAGTGATATTCCATTGTACATAAGGACCACAACTTCTTTATCCATTTTTCTCTTTCCTGGGATATTTAAGGTGTAACGAAGTGGAGGTTCTTGTCAACAGGGCAGCCCTAAACTTTGGGGTGCCTGTGTCTTGCTGATTTTTAGTTTTCCCAATTTATACGCCCATGAGTGGAAGTGCCCTATGCTCTCTAAACTGAGTTTTTTAGATGTTTCAGGACACACCGTACACTTCTCCAGAGTGGCTGTTGGCAATTTCCATCCCGCCCATCAGCGTAGCAAGGCTCCCATTTCTCCTTGGCCTATCCTGCATTTCTGGTTTTGACACTTTATTCAGCATGGCCCTTTTGACCGATGGGAGGCGAGACTTCTTTGTAGCGCTGATTTGCCTTTCCAGGTTGCTTGGTTGGCCAAAAAGGGCGTATGCGTTTTTTCCTGAATATATTCAGGAAAAAACGCATACGCCCTTTTTGGCCAAGGGCATCATTGTGGAGGTTTTGCCTCTTTTCCTGTGCTTTGAAGGCGATTCGAATCTACCTCCTGAAATCTGTTTCCTGCAATTCTGCCTTGCTTTCAAATCCTCTTCGTTGCCTTCCCTCGATATATTTGTGGACGAGAGTTATCATTTATAACTCTGCAGGTTTGTGAATTGCAGTGCCCCTGAGCTCCATTTTTCAACTCGCTTTCTTGGGAGCTGGCCGCAAAAGCGCAGGATTGCTTCAGGCCCTATTCTGGTTCCGGGCGCAGGCTGAGCCTGTGGTTAATTCTTCTTCCTGATGGGAAAATACAGTGGCCTGTGCCTGTCCCAACACCTAGAGCCAGTCTCTCATTGGTTCCCCCTCTTCCCGTTCATCCTCAGGACAAATTGCAACGTGTACGGAACAGGAGGTTAAAGGTGTTGATTCTCCAAGGAGGGAGATTGCTAGTAAAGCGGCTGGAATGGCGAACCCGAGCACAAGGAGATGAGAAATGAGGAGCGTTTTAGAAACCTTTCCCGATCACACGGTGTACCATCTTCTGGGTTTCTCATGCATGTTTTCGATGTAGGAAGATGCCCTTGAACCTGCAGATTTGGGACCCATGGGATGGGTACCACGCAGTATTCCTTTAAAGGGTCTGCGTTTGCTCCCCCAACCTCACCAAACCTGTCAGCCCCAAGAGTGTCCACCCTTATGTCTCAATCAGCTGTGGGTCTAGATATGGTCAATCCAGGTGGCATCACAGCCCCTGAACGAATTTCGTAAGAATTTCTCTCTCTTTCACTGTCTTTGTTTCACGGGTTTTTTAAAGTAAGTGATTTTTATAATGGGGTTTAGCTGCTTTTCACTACTGTGTTTATGCCGCTTTACACCCACTAGACTCACTTACAGAGAGATATCAATACATAGGTTTTAAGATTCTTACTAGTCAGATATATTCTTGGGCGGTGAATAGGGGGTCTTGAGTTCAGTTCACTGAGCAAGGAGTAGGTCTTGTCTATTACATATTGGGTTTATGGAACGGTATCTGAGCTAATTTCAAACCCTTGTTTTATGCATCACCCCATCTCACCTTTCCCTTTAAGCAGCCATAGTGTGTTTTCTAAACGTGTGACACTGTTCTGTTTTGTAATTCAGTTCAAGTGTAGCGGTTTTTCCATTCCCTCTATAAGTGATATCTTCTGATAAGTGTCTTTTTCTGTGTGACTTATTTCACTTAGAATCGTCGTACCTAAATCCACTCGTCATGCTGCTACTAGCCTTATGACGTTGATTTCATGGCTGAGTGATATTCCATTGTACATAAGGACCACAACTTCTTTATCCATTTTTCTCTTTCCTGGGATATTTAAGGTGTAACGAAGTGGAGGTTCTTGTCAACAGGGCAGCCCTAAACTTTGGGGTGCCTGTGTCTTGCTGATTTTTAGTTTTCCCAATTTATACGCCCATGAGTGGAAGTGCCCTATGCTCTCTAAACTGAGTTTTTTAGATGTTTCAGGACACACCGTACACTTCTCCAGAGTGGCTGTTGGCAATTTCCATCCCGCCCATCAGCGTAGCAAGACTCCCGTTTCTCCTTGGCCTGTCCTGCATTTCTGGTTTTGACACTTTATTCAGCATGGCCCTTTTGACCGATGGGAGGCGAGACTTCTTTGTAGCGCTGATTTGCCTTTCCAGGTTGCTTGGTTGGCCAAAAAGGGCGTATGCGTTTTTTCCTGAATATATTCAGGAAAAAACGCATACGCCCTTTTTGGCCAAGGGCATCATTGTGGAGGTTTCGCCGCTTTTCCTGTGCTTTAAAGGCGATTCGAATCTACCTCCTGAAATCTGTTTCCTGCAATTCTGCCTTGCTTTCAAATACTCTTCGTTGCCTTCCCTAGATATATTTGTGGGCGAGAGTTATCATTTTTACATCTGCAGGTTTGTGAATTGCAGTGCCCCTGAGCTCCATTTTTCAACTCGCTTTCTTGGGAGCTGGCCGCAAAAGCGCAGGATTGCTTCAGGCCCTATTCTGGTTCCGGGCGCAGGCTGAGCCTGTGGTTAATTCTTCTTCCTGATGGGAAAATAGAGTGAGCTGTGCCTGTCCCAACACCTAGAGCTAGTCTCTCATTGGTTCCCCCTCTTCCCGTTCATCCTCAGGACAAATTGCAACCTGTACGAACAGGAGGTTAAAGGTGCTGATTCTCCAAGGAGGGAGAGTGCTAGTAAAGCAGCTGGAATGGCGAACCCGAGCACAAGGAGATGAGAAATGAGGAGCGTTTTAGAAACCTTTCCCGATCACACGGTCTACCATCTTCTGGGTTTCTGATGCATGTTTTCGATGTAGGAAGATACCCTTGAACCTGGAGATTTGGGACCCATGGGATGGGTACCACGCAGTATTCCTTTAAAGGGTCTGCGTTTGCTCCCCCAACCTCACCAAACCTCTCAGCCCCAAGAGGGTCCATCCTTATGTCTCAATCAGCTGTGGGTCTAGATATGGTCAATCCAGGTGGCATCACAGCCCCTGAACGAATTTTGTAAGAATTTCTCTCTCTTTCACGGTCTTTGTTCACGGGTATTTTAAAGTATTTGATTTTTATAATGGGGTTTAGCTGCTTTTCACTGCTGTGTTTCTGCCGCTTTACACCCACTTGACTCACTTACAGAGAGATATCAATACATAGGTTTTAACATTCTTACTAGTCAGATATATTCTTGGGCGGTGAATAGGGGGTGTTGAGTCCAGTTCACTGAGCAAGGAGTAGGTCTTGTCTATTACATATTGGGTTTATGGAACGGTATCTGAGCTAATTTGAAACCCTTGTTTTATGCATCACCCCACCTCTCCTTTCCCGTTAAGCAGCCATAGTGTGTTTTCTAAACGTGTGACTCTATTCTGTTTTGTAATTCAGTTCAAGTGTAGCGGTTCTTCCATTCCCTCTATAAGTGATATCTTCTGATAAGTGTCTTTTTCTGTGTGACTTATTTCACTTAGAATCGTCGTACCTAAATCCACTCATCATGCTGCTACTAGCCTTATGAGGTTGATTTCATGGCTGAGTGATATTCCATTGTACATAAGGACCACAACTTCTTTATCCATTTTTCTCTTTCCTGGGATATTTAAGGTGTAACGAAGTGGAGGTTCTTGTCAACAGGGTAGCCCTAAACTTTGGGGTGCCTGTGTCTTGCTGATTTTTAGTTTTCCCAATTTATACGCCCATGAGTGGAAGTGCCCTATGCTCTCTAAACTGAGTTTTTTAGATGTTTTAGGACACACCGTACACTTCTCCAGAGTGGCTGTTGGCAATTTCCATCCCGCCCATCAGCGTAGCAAGGCTCCCGTTTCTCCTTGGCCTGTCCTGCATTTCTGCTTTTGACACTTTATTCAGCATGGCCCTTTTGACCGATGGGAGGCGAGACTTCTTTGTAGCGCTGATTTGCCTTTCCAGGTTGCTTGGTTGGCCAAAAAGGGCGTATGCGTTTTTTCCTGAATATATTCAGGAAAAAACGCATACGCCCTTTTTGGCCAAGGGCATCATTGTGGAGGTTTTGCCTCTTTTCCTGTGCTTTGAAGGCGATTCGAATCTACCTCCTGAAATCTGTTTCCTGCAATTCTGCCTTGCTTTCAAATCCTCTTCGTTGCCTTCCCTCGATATATTTGTGGACGAGAGTTATCATTTATAACTCTGCAGGTTTGTGAATTGCAGTGCCCCTGAGCTCCATTTTTCAACTCGCTTTCTTGGGAGCTGGCCGCAAAAGCGCAGGATTGCTTCAGGCCCTATTCTGGTTCCGGGCGCAGGCTGAGCCTGTGGTTAATTCTTCTTCCTGATGGGAAAATACAGTGGCCTGTGCCTGTCCCAACACCTAGAGCCAGTCTCTCATTGGTTCCCCCTCTTCCCGTTCATCCTCAGGACAAATTGCAACGTGTACGGAACAGGAGGTTAAAGGTGTTGATTCTCCAAGGAGGGAGATTGCTAGTAAAGCGGCTGGAATGGCGAACCCGAGCACAAGGAGATGAGAAATGAGGAGCGTTTTAGAAACCTTTCCCGATCACACGGTGTACCATCTTCTGGGTTTCTCATGCATGTTTTCGATGTAGGAAGATGCCCTTGAACCTGCAGATTTGGGACCCATGGGATGGGTACCACGCAGTATTCCTTTAAAGGGTCTGCGTTTGCTCCCCCAACCTCACCAAACCTGTCAGCCCCAAGAGTGTCCACCCTTATGTCTCAATCAGCTGTGGGTCTAGATATGGTCAATCCAGGTGGCATCACAGCCCCTGAACGAATTTGGTAAGAATTTCTCTCTCTTTCACTGTCTTTGTTTCACGGGTTTTTTAAAGTAAGTGATTTTTATAATGGGGTTTAGCTGCTTTTCACTACTGTGTTTATGCCGCTTTACACCCACTAGACTCACTTACAGAGAGATATCAATACATAGGTTTTAAGATTCTTACTAGTCAGATATATTCTTGGGCGGTGAATAGGGGGTCTTGAGTTCAGTTCACTGAGCAAGGAGTAGGTCTTGTCTATTACATATTGGGTTTATGGAACGGTATCTGAGCTAATTTCAAACCCTTGTTTTATGCATCACCCCATCTCACCTTTCCCTTTAAGCAGCCATAGTGTGTTTTCTAAACGTGTGACACTGTTCTGTTTTGTAATTCAGTTCAAGTGTAGCGGTTTTTCCATTCCCTCTATAAGTGATATCTTCTGATAAGTGTCTTTTTCTGTGTGACTTATTTCACTTAGAATCGTCGTACCTAAATCCACTCATCATGCTGCTACTAGCCTTATGAGGTTGATTTCATGGCTGAGTGATATTCCATTGTACATAAGGACCACAACTTCTTTATCCATTTTTCTCTTTCTTGGGATATTTAAGGTGTAACGAAGTGGAGGTTCTTGTCAACAGGGCAGCCCTAAACTTTGGGGTGCCTGTGTCTTGCTGATTTTTAGTTTTCCCAATTTATACGCCCATGAGTGGAAGTGCCCTATGCTCTCTAAACTGAGTTTTTTAGATGTTTCAGGACACACCGTACACTTCTCCAGAGTGGCTGTTGGCAATTTCCATCCCGCCCATCAGCGTAGCAAGGCTCCCGTTTCTCCTTGGCCTGTCCTGCATTTCTGGTTTTGACACTTTATTCAGCATGGCCCTTTTGACCGATGGGAGGCGAGACTTCTTTGTAGCGCTGATTTGCCTTTCCAGGTTGCTTGGTTGGCCAAAAAGGGCGTATGCGTTTTTTCCTGAATATATTCAGGAAAAAACGCATACGCCCTTTTTGGCCAAGGGCATCATTGTGGAGGTTTTGCCTCTTTTCCTGTGCTTTGAAGGCGATTCGAATCTACCTCCTGAAATCTGTTTCCTGCAATTCTGCCTTGCTTTCAAATCCTCTTCGTTGCCTTCCCTCGATATATTTGTGGACGAGAGTTATCATTTATAACTCTGCAGGTTTGTGAATTGCAGTGCCCCTGAGCTCCATTTTTCAACTCGCTTTCTTGGGAGCTGGCCGCAAAAGCGCAGGATTGCTTCAGGCCCTATTCTGGTTCCGGGCGCAGGCTGAGCCTGTGGTTAATTCTTCTTCCTGATGGGAAAATACAGTGGCCTGTGCCTGTCCCAACACCTAGAGCCAGTCTCTCATTGGTTCCCCCTCTTCCCGTTCATCCTCAGGACAAATTGCAACGTGTACGGAACAGGAGGTTAAAGGTGTTGATTCTCCAAGGAGGGAGATTGCTAGTAAAGCGGCTGGAATGGCGAACCCGAGCACAAGGAGATGAGAAATGAGGAGCGTTTTAGAAACCTTTCCCGATCACACGGTGTACCATCTTCTGGGTTTCTCATGCATGTTTTCGATGTAGGAAGATGCCCTTGAACCTGCAGATTTGGGACCCATGGGATGGGTACCACGCAGTATTCCTTTAAAGGGTCTGCGTTTGCTCCCCCAACCTCACCAAACCTGTCAGCCCCAAGAGTGTCCACCCTTATGTCTCAATCAGCTGTGGGTCTAGATATGGTCAATCCAGGTGGCATCACAGCCCCTGAACGAATTTCGTAAGAATTTCTCTCTCTTTCACTGTCTTTGTTTCACGGGTTTTTTAAAGTAAGTGATTTTTATAATGGGGTTTAGCTGCTTTTCACTACTGTGTTTATGCCGCTTTACACCCACTAGACTCACTTACAGAGAGATATCAATACATAGGTTTTAAGATTCTTACTAGTCAGATATATTCTTGGGCGGTGAATAGGGGGTCTTGAGTTCAGTTCACTGAGCAAGGAGTAGGTCTTGTCTATTACATATTGGGTTTATGGAACGGTATCTGAGCTAATTTCAAACCCTTGTTTTATGCATCACCCCATCTCACCTTTCCCTTTAAGCAGCCATAGTGTGTTTTCTAAACGTGTGACACTGTTCTGTTTTGTAATTCAGTTCAAGTGTAGCGGTTTTTCCATTCCCTCTATAAGTGATATCTTCTGATAAGTGTCTTTTTCTGTGTGACTTATTTCACTTAGAATCGTCGTACCTAAATCCACTCGTCATGCTGCTACTAGCCTTATGACGTTGATTTCATGGCTGAGTGATATTCCATTGTACATAAGGACCACAACTTCTTTATCCATTTTTCTCTTTCCTGGGATATTTAAGGTGTAACGAAGTGGAGGTTCTTGTCAACAGGGCAGCCCTAAACTTTGGGGTGCCTGTGTCTTGCTGATTTTTAGTTTTCCCAATTTATACGCCCATGAGTGGAAGTGCCCTATGCTCTCTAAACTGAGTTTTTTAGATGTTTCAGGACACACCGTACACTTCTCCAGAGTGGCTGTTGGCAATTTCCATCCCGCCCATCAGCGTAGCAAGACTCCCGTTTCTCCTTGGCCTGTCCTGCATTTCTGGTTTTGACACTTTATTCAGCATGGCCCTTTTGACCGATGGGAGGCGAGACTTCTTTGTAGCGCTGATTTGCCTTTCCAGGTTGCTTGGTTGGCCAAAAAGGGCGTATGCGTTTTTTCCTGAATATATTCAGGAAAAAACGCATACGCCCTTTTTGGCCAAGGGCATCATTGTCGAGGTTTCGCCGCTTTTCCTGTGCTTTAAAGGCGATTCGAATCTACCTCCTGAAATCTGTTTCCTGCAATTCTGCCTTGCTTTCAAATACTCTTCGTTGCCTTCCCTCGATATATTTGTGGGCGAGAGTTATCATTTTTACATCTGCAGGTTTGTGAATTGCAGTGCCCCTGAGCTCCATTTTTCAACTCGCTTTCTTGGGAGCTGGCCGCAAAAGCGCAGGATTGCTTCAGGCCCTATTCTGGTTCCGGGCGCAGGCTGAGCCTGTGGTTAATTCTTCTTCCTGATGGGAAAATAGAGTGAGCTGTGCCTGTCCCAACACCTAGAGCTAGTCTCTCATTGGTTCCCCCTCTTCCCGTTCATCCTCAGGACAAATTGCAACCTGTACGAACAGGAGGTTAAAGGTGCTGATTCTCCAAGGAGGGAGAGTGCTAGTAAAGCAGCTGGAATGGCGAACCCGAGCACAAGGAGATGAGAAATGAGGAGCGTTTTAGAAACCTTTCCCGATCACACGGTCTACCATCTTCTGGGTTTCTGATGCATGTTTTCGATGTAGGAAGATACCCTTGAACCTGGAGATTTGGGACCCATGGGATGGGTACCACGCAGTATTCCTTTAAAGGGTCTGCGTTTGCTCCCCCAACCTCACCAAACCTCTCAGCCCCAAGAGGGTCCATCCTTATGTCTCAATCAGCTGTGGGTCTAGATATGGTCAATCCAGGTGGCATCACAGCCCCTGAACGAATTTTGTAAGAATTTCTCTCTCTTTCACGGTCTTTGTTCACGGGTATTTTAAAGTATTTGATTTTTATAATGGGGTTTAGCTGCTTTTCACTGCTGTGTTTCTGCCGCTTTACACCCACTTGACTCACTTACAGAGAGATATCAATACATAGGTTTTAACATTCTTACTAGTCAGATATATTCTTGGGCGGTGAATAGGGGGTGTTGAGTCCAGTTCACTGAGCAAGGAGTAGGTCTTGTCTATTACATATTGGGTTTATGGAACGGTATCTGAGCTAATTTGAAACCCTTGTTTTATGCATCACCCCACCTCTCCTTTCCCGTTAAGCAGCCATAGTGTGTTTTCTAAACGTGTGACTCTATTCTGTTTTGTAATTCAGTTCAAGTGTAGCGGTTCTTCCATTCCCTCTATAAGTGATATCTTCTGATAAGTGTCTTTTTCTGTGTGACTTATTTCACTTAGAATCGTCGTACCTAAATCCACTCATCATGCTGCTACTAGCCTTATGAGGTTGATTTCATGGCTGAGTGATATTCCATTGTACATAAGGACCACAACTTCTTTATCCATTTTTCTCTTTCCTGGGATATTTAAGGTGTAACGAAGTGGAGGTTCTTGTCAACAGGGTAGCCCTAAACTTTGGGGTGCCTGTGTCTTGCTGATTTTTAGTTTTCCCAATTTATACGCCCATGAGTGGAAGTGCCCTATGCTCTCTAAACTGAGTTTTTTAGATGTTTCAGGACACACCGTACACTTCTCCAGAGTGGCTGTTGGCAATTTCCATCCCGCCCATCAGCGTAGCAAGGCTCCCGTTTCTCCTTGGCCTGTCCTGCATTTCTGCTTTTGACACTTTATTCAGCATGGCCCTTTTGACCGATGGGAGGCGAGACTTCTTTGTAGCGCTGATTTGCCTTTCCAGGTTGCTTGGTTGGCCAAAAAGGGCGTATGCGTTTTTTCCTGAATATATTCAGGAAAAAACGCATACGCCCTTTTTGGCCAAGGGCATCATTGTGGAGGTTTTGCCTCTTTTCCTGTGCTTTGAAGGCGATTCGAATCTACCTCCTGAAATCTGTTTCCTGCAATTCTGCCTTGCTTTCAAATCCTCTTCGTTGCCTTCCCTCGATATATTTGTGGACGAGAGTTATCATTTATAACTCTGCAGGTTTGTGAATTGCAGTGCCCCTGAGCTCCATTTTTCAACTCGCTTTCTTGGGAGCTGGCCGCAAAAGCGCAGGATTGCTTCAGGCCCTATTCTGGTTCCGGGCGCAGGCTGAGCCTGTGGTTAATTCTTCTTCCTGATGGGAAAATACAGTGGCCTGTGCCTGTCCCAACACCTAGAGCCAGTCTCTCATTGGTTCCCCCTCTTCCCGTTCATCCTCAGGACAAATTGCAACGTGTACGGAACAGGAGGTTAAAGGTGTTGATTCTCCAAGGAGGGAGATTGCTAGTAAAGCGGCTGGAATGCCGAACCCGAGCACAAGGAGATGAGAAATGAGGAGCGTTTTAGAAACCTTTCCCGATCACACGGTGTACCATCTTCTGGGTTTCTCATGCATGTTTTCGATGTAGGAAGATGCCCTTGAACCTGCAGATTTGGGACCCATGGGATGGGTACCACGCAGTATTCCTTTAAAGGGTCTGCGTTTGCTCCCCCAACCTCACCAAACCTGTCAGCCCCAAGAGTGTCCACCCTTATGTCTCAATCAGCTGTGGGTCTAGATATGGTCAATCCAGGTGGCATCACAGCCCCTGAACGAATTTGGTAAGAATTTCTCTCTCTTTCACTGTCTTTGTTTCACGGGTTTTTAAAAGTAATTGATTTTTATAATGGGGTTTAGCTGCTTTTCACTACTGTGTTTATGCCGCTTTACACCCACTAGACTCACTTACAGAGAGATATCAATACATAGGTTTTAAGATTCTTACTAGTCAGATATATTCTTGGGCGGTGAATAGGGGGTCTTGAGTTCAGTTCACTGAGCAAGGAGTAGGTCTTGTCTATTACATATTGGGTTTATGGAACGGTATCTGAGCTAATTTCAAACCCTTGTTTTATGCATCACCCCATCTCACCTTTCCCTTTAAGCAGCCATAGTGTGTTTTCTAAACGTGTGACACTGTTCTGTTTTGTAATTCAGTTCAAGTGTAGCGGTTTTTCCATTCCCTCTATAAGTGATATCTTCTGATAAGTGTCTTTTTCTGTGTGACTTATTTCACTTAGAATCGTCGTACCTAAATCCACTCATCATGCTGCTACTAGCCTTATGAGGTTGATTTCATGGCTGAGTGATATTCCATTGTACATAAGGACCACAACTTCTTTATCCATTTTTCTCTTTCTTGGGATATTTAAGGTGTAACGAAGTGGAGGTTCTTGTCAACAGGGCAGCCCTAAACTTTGGGGTGCCTGTGTCTTGCTGATTTTTAGTTTTCCCAATTTATACGCCCATGAGTGGAAGTGCCCTATGCTCTCTAAACTGAGTTTTTTAGATGTTTCAGGACACACCGTACACTTCTCCAGAGTGGCTGTTGGCAATTTCCATCCCGCCCATCAGCGTAGCAAGGCTCCCGTTTCTCCTTGGCCTGTCCTGCATTTCTGGTTTTGACACTTTATTCAGCATGGCCCTTTTGACCGATGGGAGGCGAGACTTCTTTGTAGCGCTGATTTGCCTTTCCAGGTTGCTTGGTTGGCCAAAAAGGGCGTATGCGTTTTTTCCTGAATATATTCAGGAAAAAACGCATACGCCCTTTTTGGCCAAGGGCATCATTGTGGAGGTTTTGCCTCTTTTCCTGTGCTTTGAAGGCGATTCGAATCTACCTCCTGAAATCTGTTTCCTGCAATTCTGCCTTGCTTTCAAATCCTCTTCGTTGCCTTCCCTCGATATATTTGTGGACGAGAGTTATCATTTATAACTCTGCAGGTTTGTGAATTGCAGTGCCCCTGAGCTCCATTTTTCAACTCGCTTTCTTGGGAGCTGGCCGCAAAAGCGCAGGATTGCTTCAGGCCCTATTCTGGTTCCGGGCGCAGGCTGAGCCTGTGGTTAATTCTTCTTCCTGATGGGAAAATACAGTGGCCTGTGCCTGTCCCAACACCTAGAGCCAGTCTCTCATTGGTTCCCCCTCTTCCCGTTCATCCTCAGGACAAATTGCAACGTGTACGGAACAGGAGGTTAAAGGTGTTGATTCTCCAAGGAGGGAGATTGCTAGTAAAGCGGCTGGAATGGCGAACCCGAGCACAAGGAGATGAGAAATGAGGAGCGTTTTAGAAACCTTTCCCGATCACACGGTGTACCATCTTCTGGGTTTCTCATGCATGTTTTCGATGTAGGAAGATGCCCTTGAACCTGGAGATTTGGGACCCACGGGATGGGTACCACGCAGTATTCCTTTAAAGGGTCTGCGTTTGCTCCCCCAACCTCACCAAACCTGTCAGCCCCAAGAGTGTCCACCCTTATGTCTCAATCAGCTGTGGGTCTAGATATGGTCAATACAGGTGGCATCACAGCCCCTGAACGAATTTGGTAAGAATTTCTCTCTCTTTCACTGTCTTTGTTTCACGGGTTTTTTAAAGTAAGTGATTTTTATAATGGGGTTTAGCTGCTTTTCACTACTGTGTTTATGCCGCTTTACACCCACTAGACTCACTTACAGAGAGATATCAATACATAGGTTTTAAGATTCTTACTAGTCAGATATATTCTTGGGCGGTGAATAGGGGGTCTTGAGTCCAGTTCACTGAGCAAGGAGTAGGTCTTGTCTATTACATATTGGGTTTATGGAACGGTATCTGAGCTAATTTGAAGCCCTTGTTTTATGCATCACCCCATCTCACCTTTCCCGTTAAGCAGCCATCGTGTGTTTTCTAAACGTGTGACTCTGTTCTGTTTTGTAAGTCAGTTCAAGTGTAGCGGTTTTTACATTCCCTCTATAAGTGATATCTTCTGATAAATGTCTTTTTCTGTGTGACTTATTTCACTTAGAATCGTCGTACCTAAATCCACTCATCATGCTGCTACTAGCCTTATGAGGTTGATTTCATGGCTGAGTGATATTCCATTGTACATAAGGACCACAACTTCTTTATCCATTTTTCTCTTTCCTGGGATATTTAAGGTGTAACGAAGTGGAGGTTCTTGTCAACAGAGCAGCCCTAAACTTTGGGATGCCTGTGTCTTGCTGATTTTTAATTTTCCCAATTTATACGCCCATGAGTGGAAGTGCCCTATGCTCTGTAAGCTGAGTTTTTTAGATGTTTCAGGACACACCGTACACTTCTCCAGAGTGGCTGTTGGCAATTTACATCCCGCCCATCAGCGTAGCAAGGCTCCCGTTTCTCCATGGCCTGTCCTGCATTTCTGGTTTTGACACTTTATTCAGCATGGCCCTTTTGACCGATGGGAAGCGAGACTTCTTTGTAGCGCTGATTTGCCTTTCCAGGTTGCTTGGTTGGCCAAAAAGGGCGTATGCGTTTTTTCCTGAATATATTCAGGAAAAAACGCATACGCCCTTTTTGGCCAAGGGCATCATTGTCGAGGTTTCGCCGCTTTTCCTGTGCTTTAAAGGCGATTCGAATCTACCTCCTGAAATCTGTTTCCTGCAATTCTGCCTTGCTTTCAAATACTCTTCGTTGCCTTCCCTCGATATATTTGTGGGCGAGAGTTATCATTTTTACATCTGCAGGTTTGTGAATTGCAGTGCCCCTGAGCTCCATTTTTCAACTCGCTTTCTTGGGAGCTGGCCGCAAAAGCGCAGGATTGCTTCAGGCCCTATTCTGGTTCCGGGCGCAGGCTGAGCCTGTGGTTAATTCTTCTTCCTGATGGGAAAATAGAGTGAGCTGTGCCTGTCCCAACACCTAGAGCTAGTCTCTCATTGGTTCCCCCTCTTCCCGTTCATCCTCAGGACAAATTGCAACCTGTACGAACAGGAGGTTAAAGGTGCTGATTCTCCAAGGAGGGAGAGTGCTAGTAAAGCAGCTGGAATGGCGAACCCGAGCACAAGGAGATGAGAAATGAGGAGCGTTTTAGAAACCTTTCCCGATCACACGGTCTACCATCTTCTGGGTTTCTGATGCATGTTTTCGATGTAGGAAGATACCCTTGAACCTGGAGATTTGGGACCCATGGGATGGGTACCACGCAGTATTCCTTTAAAGGGTCTGCGTTTGCTCCCCCAACCTCACCAAACCTCTCAGCCCCAAGAGGGTCCATCCTTATGTCTCAATCAGCTGTGGGTCTAGATATGGTCAATCCAGGTGGCATCACAGCCCCTGAACGAATTTTGTAAGAATTTCTCTCTCTTTCACGGTCTTTGTTCACGGGTATTTTAAAGTATTTGATTTTTATAATGGGGTTTAGCTGCTTTTCACTGCTGTGTTTCTGCCGCTTTACACCCACTTGACTCACTTACAGAGAGATATCAATACATAGGTTTTAACATTCTTACTAGTCAGATATATTCTTGGGCGGTGAATAGGGGGTGTTGAGTCCAGTTCACTGAGCAAGGAGTAGGTCTTGTCTATTACATATTGGGTTTATGGAACGGTATCTGAGCTAATTTGAAACCCTTGTTTTATGCATCACCCCACCTCTCCTTTCCCGTTAAGCAGCCATAGTGTGTTTTCTAAACGTGTGACTCTATTCTGTTTTGTAATTCAGTTCAAGTGTAGCGGTTCTTCCATTCCCTCTATAAGTGATATCTTCTGATAAGTGTCTTTTTCTGTGTGACTTATTTCACTTAGAATCGTCGTACCTAAATCCACTCATCATGCTGCTACTAGCCTTATGAGGTTGATTTCATGGCTGAGTGATATTCCATTGTACATAAGGACCACAACTTCTTTATCCATTTTTCTCTTTCCTGGGATATTTAAGGTGTAACGAAGTGGAGGTTCTTGTCAACAGGGTAGCCCTAAACTTTGGGGTGCCTGTGTCTTGCTGATTTTTAGTTTTCCCAATTTATACGCCCATGAGTGGAAGTGCCCTATGCTCTCTAAACTGAGTTTTTTAGATGTTTCAGGACACACCGTACACTTCTCCAGAGTGGCTGTTGGCAATTTCCATCCCGCCCATCAGCGTAGCAAGGCTCCCGTTTCTCCTTGGCCTGTCCTGCATTTCTGCTTTTGACACTTTATTCAGCATGGCCCTTTTGACCGATGGGAGGCGAGACTTCTTTGTAGCGCTGATTTGCCTTTCCAGGTTGCTTGGTTGGCCAAAAAGGGCGTATGCGTTTTTTCCTGAATATATTCAGGAAAAAACGCATACGCCCTTTTTGGCCAAGGGCATCATTGTGGAGGTTTTGCCTCTTTTCCTGTGCTTTGAAGGCGATTCGAATCTACCTCCTGAAATCTGTTTCCTGCAATTCTGCCTTGCTTTCAAATCCTCTTCGTTGCCTTCCCTCGATATATTTGTGGACGAGAGTTATCATTTATAACTCTGCAGGTTTGTGAATTGCAGTGCCCCTGAGCTCCATTTTTCAACTCGCTTTCTTGGGAGCTGGCCGCAAAAGCGCAGGATTGCTTCAGGCCCTATTCTGGTTCCGGGCGCAGGCTGAGCCTGTGGTTAATTCTTCTTCCTGATGGGAAAATACAGTGGCCTGTGCCTGTCCCAACACCTAGAGCCAGTCTCTCATTGGTTCCCCCTCTTCCCGTTCATCCTCAGGACAAATTGCAACGTGTACGGAACAGGAGGTTAAAGGTGTTGATTCTCCAAGGAGGGAGATTGCTAGTAAAGCGGCTGGAATGGCGAACCCGAGCACAAGGAGATGAGAAATGAGGAGCGTTTTAGAAACCTTTCCCGATCACACGGTGTACCATCTTCTGGGTTTCTCATGCATGTTTTCGATGTAGGAAGATGCCCTTGAACCTGCAGATTTGGGACCCATGGGATGGGTACCACGCAGTATTCCTTTAAAGGGTCTGCGTTTGCTCCCCCAACCTCACCAAACCTGTCAGCCCCAAGAGTGTCCACCCTTATGTCTCAATCAGCTGTGGGTCTAGATATGGTCAATCCAGGTGGCATCACAGCCCCTGAACGAATTTGGTAAGAATTTCTCTCTCTTTCACTGTCTTTGTTTCACGGGTTTTTAAAAGTAATTGATTTTTATAATGGGGTTTAGCTGCTTTTCACTACTGTGTTTATGCCGCTTTACACCCACTAGACTCACTTACAGAGAGATATCAATACATAGGTTTTAAGATTCTTACTAGTCAGATATATTCTTGGGCGGTGAATAGGGGGTCTTGAGTTCAGTTCACTGAGCAAGGAGTAGGTCTTGTCTATTACATATTGGGTTTATGGAACGGTATCTGAGCTAATTTCAAACCCTTGTTTTATGCATCACCCCATCTCACCTTTCCCTTTAAGCAGCCATAGTGTGTTTTCTAAACGTGTGACACTGTTCTGTTTTGTAATTCAGTTCAAGTGTAGCGGTTTTTCCATTCCCTCTATAAGTGATATCTTCTGATAAGTGTCTTTTTCTGTGTGACTTATTTCACTTAGAATCGTCGTACCTAAATCCACTCATCATGCTGCTACTAGCCTTATGAGGTTGATTTCATGGCTGAGTGATATTCCATTGTACATAAGGACCACAACTTCTTTATCCATTTTTCTCTTTCTTGGGATATTTAAGGTGTAACGAAGTGGAGGTTCTTGTCAACAGGGCAGCCCTAAACTTTGGGGTGCCTGTGTCTTGCTGATTTTTAGTTTTCCCAATTTATACGCCCATGAGTGGAAGTGCCCTATGCTCTCTAAACTGAGTTTTTTAGATGTTTCAGGACACACCGTACACTTCTCCAGAGTGGCTGTTGGCAATTTCCATCCCGCCCATCAGCGTAGCAAGGCTCCCGTTTCTCCTTGGCCTGTCCTGCATTTCTGGTTTTGACACTTTATTCAGCATGGCCCTTTTGACCGATGGGAGGCGAGACTTCTTTGTAGCGCTGATTTGCCTTTCCAGGTTGCTTGGTTGGCCAAAAAGGGCGTATGCGTTTTTTCCTGAATATATTCAGGAAAAAACGCATACGCCCTTTTTGGCCAAGGGCATCATTGTGGAGGTTTTGCCTCTTTTCCTGTGCTTTGAAGGCGATTCGAATCTACCTCCTGAAATCTGTTTCCTGCAATTCTGCCTTGCTTTCAAATCCTCTTCGTTGCCTTCCCTCGATATATTTGTGGACGAGAGTTATCATTTATAACTCTGCAGGTTTGTGAATTGCAGTGCCCCTGAGCTCCATTTTTCAACTCGCTTTCTTGGGAGCTGGCCGCAAAAGCGCAGGATTGCTTCAGGCCCTATTCTGGTTCCGGGCGCAGGCTGAGCCTGTGGTTAATTCTTCTTCCTGATGGGAAAATACAGTGGCCTGTGCCTGTCCCAACACCTAGAGCCAGTCTCTCATTGGTTCCCCCTCTTCCCGTTCATCCTCAGGACAAATTGCAACGTGTACGGAACAGGAGGTTAAAGGTGTTGATTCTCCAAGGAGGGAGATTGCTAGTAAAGCGGCTGGAATGGCGAACCCGAGCACAAGGAGATGAGAAATGAGGAGCGTTTTAGAAACCTTTCCCGATCACACGGTGTACCATCTTCTGGGTTTCTCATGCATGTTTTCGATGTAGGAAGATGCCCTTGAACCTGGAGATTTGGGACCCACGGGATGGGTACCACGCAGTATTCCTTTAAAGGGTCTGCGTTTGCTCCCCCAACCTCACCAAACCTGTCAGCCCCAAGAGTGTCCACCCTTATGTCTCAATCAGCTGTGGGTCTAGATATGGTCAATACAGGTGGCATCACAGCCCCTGAACGAATTTGGTAAGAATTTCTCTCTCTTTCACTGTCTTTGTTTCACGGGTTTTTTAAAGTAAGTGATTTTTATAATGGGGTTTAGCTGCTTTTCACTACTGTGTTTATGCCGCTTTACACCCACTAGACTCACTTACAGAGAGATATCAATACATAGGTTTTAAGATTCTTACTAGTCAGATATATTCTTGGGCGGTGAATAGGGGGTCTTGAGTCCAGTTCACTGAGCAAGGAGTAGGTCTTGTCTATTACATATTGGGTTTATGGAACGGTATCTGAGCTAATTTGAAGCCCTTGTTTTATGCATCACCCCATCTCACCTTTCCCGTTAAGCAGCCATCGTGTGTTTTCTAAACGTGTGACTCTGTTCTGTTTTGTAAGTCAGTTCAAGTGTAGCGGTTTTTACATTCCCTCTATAAGTGATATCTTCTGATAAATGTCTTTTTCTGTGTGACTTATTTCACTTAGAATCGTCGTACCTAAATCCACTCATCATGCTGCTACTAGCCTTATGAGGTTGATTTCATGGCTGAGTGATATTCCATTGTACATAAGGACCACAACTTCTTTATCCATTTTTCTCTTTCCTGGGATATTTAAGGTGTAACGAAGTGGAGGTTCTTGTCAACAGAGCAGCCCTAAACTTTGGGATGCCTGTGTCTTGCTGATTTTTAATTTTCCCAATTTATACGCCCATGAGTGGAAGTGCCCTATGCTCTGTAAGCTGAGTTTTTTAGATGTTTCAGGACACACCGTACACTTCTCCAGAGTGGCTGTTGGCAATTTACATCCCGCCCATCAGCGTAGCAAGGCTCCCGTTTCTCCATGGCCTGTCCTGCATTTCTGGTTTTGACACTTTATTCAGCATGGCCCTTTTGACCGATGGGAAGCGAGACTTCTTTGTAGCGCTGATTTGCCTTTCCAGGTTGCTTGGTTGGCCAAAAAGGGCGTATGCGTTTTTTCCTGAATATATTCAGGAAAAAACGCATACGCCCTTTTTGGCCAAGGGCATCATTGTCGAGGTTTCGCCGCTTTTCCTGTGCTTTAAAGGCGATTCGAATCTACCTCCTGAAATCTGTTTCCTGCAATTCTGCCTTGCTTTTAAATACTCTTCGTTGCCTTCCCTCGATATATTTGTGGGCGAGAGTTATCATTTTTACATCTGCAGGTTTGTGAATTGCAGTGCCCCTGAGCTCCATTTTTCAACTCGCTTTCTTGGGAGCTGGCCGCAAAAGCGCAGGATTGCTTCAGGCCCTATTCTGGTTCCGGGCGCAGGCTGAGCCTGTGGTTAATTCTTCTTCCTGATGGGAAAATAGAGTGAGCTGTGCCTGTCCCAACACCTAGAGCTAGTCTCTCATTGTTCCCCCTCTTCCCGTTCATCCTCAGGACAAATTGCAACCTGTACGAACAGGAGGTTAAAGGTGCCTGATTCTCCAAGGAGGGAGAGTGCTAGTAAAGCAGCTGGAATGGCGAACCCGAGCACAAGGAGATGAGAAATGAGGAGCGTTTTAGAAACCTTTCCCGATCACACGGTCTACCATCTTCTGGGTTTCTGATGCATGTTTTCGATGTAGGAAGATACCCTTGAACCTGGAGATTTGGGACCCATGGGATGGGTACCACGCAGTATTCCTTTAAAGGGTCTGCGTTTGCTCCCCCAACCTCACCAAACCTCTCAGCCCCAAGAGGGTCCATCCTTATGTCTCAATCAGCTGTGGGTCTAGATATGGTCAATCCAGGTGGCATCACAGCCCCTGAACGAATTTTGTAAGAATTTCTCTCTCTTTCACGGTCTTTGTTCACGGGTATTTTAAAGTATTTGATTTTTATAATGGGGTTTAGCTGCTTTTCACTGCTGTGTTTCTGCCGCTTTACACCCACTTGACTCACTTACAGAGAGATATCAATACATAGGTTTTAACATTCTTACTAGTCAGATATATTCTTGGGCGGTGAATAGGGGGTGTTGAGTCCAGTTCACTGAGCAAGGAGTAGGTCTTGTCTATTACATATTGGGTTTATGGAACGGTATCTGAGCTAATTTGAAACCCTTGTTTTATGCATCACCCCACCTCTCCTTTCCCGTTAAGCAGCCATAGTGTGTTTTCTAAACGTGTGACTCTATTCTGTTTTGTAATTCAGTTCAAGTGTAGCGGTTCTTCCATTCCCTCTATAAGTGATATCTTATGATAAGTGTCTTTTTCTGTGTGACTTATTTCACTTAGAATCGTCGTAGCTACATCCACTCATCATGCTGCTACTAGCCTTATGACGTTGATTTCATGGCTGAGTGATATTCCATTGTACATAAGGACCACAACTTCTTTATCCATTTTTCTCTTTCCTGGGATATTTAAGGTGTAACGAAGTGGAGGTTCTTGTCAACAGGGCAGCCCTAAACTTTGGGGTGCCTGTGTCTTGCTGATTTTTAGTTTTCCCAATTTATACGCCCATGAGTGGAAGTGCCCTATGCTCTCTAAACTGAGTTTTTTAGATGTTTCAGGACACACCGTACACTTCTCCAGAGTGGCTGTTGGCAATTTCCATCCCGCCCATCAGCGTAGCAAGGCTCCCGTTTCTCCTTGGCCTGTCCTGCATTTCTGGTTTTGACACTTTATTCAGCATGGCCCTTTTGACCGATGGGAGGCGAGACTTCTTTGTAGCGCTGATTTGCCTTTCCAGGTTGCTTGGTTGGCCAAAAAGGGCGTATGCGTTTTTTCCTGAATATATTCAGGAAAAAAAGCATACGCCCTTTTTGGCCAAGGGCATCATTGTGGAGGTTTTGCCTCTTTTCCTGTGCTTTGAAGGCGATTCGAATCTACCTCCTGAAATCTGTTTCCTGCAATTCTGCCTTGCTTTCAAATCCTCTTCGTTGCCTTCCCTCGATATATTTGTGGACGAGAGTTATCATTTATAACTCTGCAGGTTTGTGAATTGCAGTGCCCCTGAGCTCCATTTTTCAACTCGCTTTCTTGGGAGCTGGCCGCAAAAGCGCAGGATTGCTTCAGGCCCTATTCTGGTTCCGGGCGCAGGCTGAGCCTGTGGTTAATTCTTCTTCCTGATGGGAAAATACAGTGGCCTGTGCCTGTCCCAACACCTAGAGCCAGTCTCTCATTGGTTCCCCCTCTTCCCGTTCATCCTCAGGACAAATTGCAACGTGTACGGAACAGGAGGTTAAAGGTGTTGATTCTCCAAGGAGGGAGATTGCTAGTAAAGCGGCTGGAATGGCGAACCCGAGCACAAGGAGATGAGAAATGAGGAGCGTTTTAGAAACCTTTCCCGATCACACGGTGTACCATCTTCTGGGTTTCTCATGCATGTTTTCGATGTAGGAAGATGCCCTTGAACCTGCAGATTTGGGACCCATGGGATGGGTACCACGCAGTATTCCTTTAAAGGGTCTGCGTTTGCTCCCCCAACCTCACCAAACCTGTCAGCCCCAAGAGTGTCCACCCTTATGTCTCAATCAGCTGTGGGTCTAGATATGGTCAATACAGGTGGCATCACATCCCCTGAACGAATTTGGTAAGAATTTCTCTCTCTTTCACTGTCTTTGTTTCACGGGTTTTTTAAAGTAAGTGATTTTTATAATGGGGTTTAGCTGCTTTTCACTACTGTGTTTATGCCGCTTTACACCCACTAGACTCACTTACAGAGAGATATCAATACATAGGTTTTAAGATTCTTACTAGTAAGATATATTCTTGGGCGGTGAATAGGGGGTCTTAAGTCCAGTTCACTGAGCAAGGAGTAGGTCTTGTCTATTACATATTGGGTTTATGGAATGGTATCTGAGCTAATTTGAAACCCTTGTTTTATGCATCACGCCACCTCTCCTTTCCCGTTAAGCAGCCATAGTTTGTTTTCTAAACGTGTGACTCTATTCTGTTTTGTAATTCAGTTCAAGTGTAGCGGTTCTTCCATTCCCTCTATAAGTGATATCTTATGATAAGTGTCTTTTTCTGTGTGACTTATTTCACTTAGAATCGTCGTAGCTACATCCACTCATCATGCTGCTACTAGCCTTATGACGTTGATTTCATGGCTGAGTGATATTCCATTGTACATAAGGACCACAACTTCTTTATCCATTTTTCTCTTTCCTGGGATATTTAAGGTGTAACGAAGTGGAGGTTCTTGTCAACAGGGCAGCCCTAAACTTTGGGGTGCCTGTGTCTTGCTGATTTTTAGTTTTCCCAATTTATAAGCCCATGAGTGGAAGTGCCGTATGCTCTGTAAGCTGAGTTTTTTAGATGTTTCAGGACACACCGTACACTTCTCCAGAGTGGCTGTTGGCAATTTACATCACACCCATCAGCGTAGCAAGGCTCCCGTTTCTCCTTGGCCTGTCCTGCATTTCTGGTTTTGACACTTTATTCAGCATGGCCCTTTTGACCGATGGGAGGCGAGACTTCTTTGTAGCGCTGATTTGCCTTTCCAGGTTGCTTGGTTGGCCAAAAAGGGCGTATGCGTTTTTTCCTGAATATATTCAGGAAAAAACGCATACGCCCTTTTTGGCCAAGGGCATCATTGTGGAGGTTTTGCCTCTTTTCCTGTGCTTTGAAGGCGATTCGAATCTACCTCCTGAAATCTGTTTCCTGCAATTCTGCCTTGCTTTCAAATCCTCTTCGTTGCCTTCCCTCGATATATTTGTGGACGAGAGTTATCATTTATAACTCTGCAGGTTTGTGAATTGCAGTGCCCCTGAGCTCCATTTTTCAACTCGCTTTCTTGGGAGCTGGCCGCAAAAGCGCAGGATTGCTTCAGGCCCTATTCTGGTTCCGGGCGCAGGCTGAGCCTGTGGTTAATTCTTCTTCCTGATGGGAAAATACAGTGGCCTGTGCCTGTCCCAACACGTAGAGCCAGTCTCTCATTGGTTCCCCCTCTTCCCGTTCATCCTCAGGACAAATTGCAACGTGTACGGAACAGGAGGTTAAAGGTGTTGATTCTCCAAGGAGGGAGATTGCTAGTAAAGCGGCTGGAATGGCGAACCCGAGCACAAGGAGATGAGAAATGAGGAGCGTTTTAGAAACCTTTCCCGATCACACGGTGTACCATCTTCTGGGTTTCTCATGCATGTTTTCGATGTAGGAAGATGCCCTTGAACCTGGAGATTTGGGACCCATGGGATGGGTACCACGCAGTATTCCTTTAAAGGGTCTGCGTTTGCTCCCCCAACCTCACCAAACCTCTCAGCCCCAAGAGGGTCCATCCTTATGTCTCAATCAGCTGTGGGTCTAGATATGGTCAATCCAGGTGGCATCACAGCCCCTGAACGAATTTTGTAAGAATTTCTCTCTCTTTCACGGTCTTTGTTCACGGGTATTTTAAAGTATTTGATTTTTATAATGGGGTTTAGCTGCTTTTCACTGCTGTGTTTCTGCCGCTTTACACCCACTTGACTCACTTACAGAGAGATATCAATACATAGGTTTTAACATTCTTACTAGTCAGATATATTCTTGGGCGGTGAATAGGGGGTGTTGAGTCCAGTTCACTGAGCAAGGAGTAGGTCTTGTCTATTACATATTGGGTTTATGGAACGGTATCTGAGCTAATTTGAAACCCTTGTTTTATGCATCACCCCACCTCTCCTTTCCCGTTAAGCAGCCATAGTGTGTTTTCTAAACGTGTGACTCTATTCTGTTTTGTAATTCAGTTCAAGTGTAGCGGTTCTTCCATTCCCTCTATAAGTGATATCTTATGATAAGTGTCTTTTTCTGTGTGACTTATTTCACTTAGAATCGTCGTAGCTACATCCACTCATCATGCTGCTACTAGCCTTATGACGTTGATTTCATGGCTGAGTGATATCCCATTGTACATAAGGACCACACCTTCTTTATCCATTTTTCTCTTTCCTGGGATATTTAAGGTGTAACGAAGTGGAGGTTCTTGTCAACAGGGCAGCCCTAAACTTTGGGGTGCCTGTGTCTTGCTGATTTTTAGTTTTCCCAATTTATAAGCCCATGAGTGGAAGTGCCGTATGCTCTGTAAGCTGAGTTTTTTAGATGTTTCAGGACACACCGTACACTTCTCCAGAGTGGCTGTTGGCAATTTACATCACACCCATCAGCGTAGCAAGGCTCCCGTTTCTCCTTGGCCTGTCCTGCATTTCTGGTTTTGACACTTTATTCAGCATGGCCCTTTTGACCGATGGGAGGCGAGACTTCTTTGTAGCGCTGATTTGCCTTTCCAGGTTGCTTGGTTGGCCAAAAAGGGCGTATGCGTTTTTTCCTGAATATATTCAGGAAAAAACGCATACGCCCTTTTTGGCCAAGGGCATCATTGTCGAGGTTTTGCCTCTCTTCCTGTGCTTTGAAGGCGATTCGAATCTACCTCCTGAAATCTGTTTCCTGCAATTCTGCCTTGCTTTCAAATCCTCTTCGTTGCCTTCCCTCGATATATTTGTGGACGAGAGTTATCATTTATAACTCTGCAGGTTTGTGAATTGCAGTGCCCCTGAGCTCCATTTTTCAACTCGCTTTCTTGGGAGCTGGCCGCAAAAGCGCAGGATTGCTTCAGGCCCTATTCTGGTTCCGGGCGCAGGCTGAGCCTGTGGTTAATTCTTCTTCCTGATGGGAAAATACAGTGGCCTGTGCCTGTCCCAACACCTAGAGCCAATCTCTCATTGGTTCCCCCTCTTCCCGTTCATCCTCAGGACAAATTGCAACGTGTACGGAACAGGAGGTTAAAGGTGTTGATTCTCCAAGGAGGGAGATTGCTAGTAAAGCGGCTGGAATGGCGAACCCGAGCACAAGGAGATGAGAAATGAGGAGCGTTTTAGAAACCTTTCCCGATCACACGGTGTACCATCTTCTGGGTTTCTCATGCATGTTTTCGATGTAGGAAGATGCCCTTGAACCTGGAGATTTGGGACCCATGGGATGGGTACCACGCAGTATTCCTTTAAAGGGTCTGCGTTTGCTCCCCCAACCTCACCAAACCTCTCAGCCCCAAGAGGGTCCATCCTTATGTCTCAATCAGCTGTGGGTCTAGATATGGTCAATCCAGGTGGCATCACAGCCCCTGAACGAATTTTGTAAGAATTTCTCTCTCTTTCACGGTCTTTGTTCACGGGTATTTTAAAGTATTTGATTTTTATAATGGGGTTTAGCTGCTTTTCACTGCTGTGTTTCTGCCGCTTTACACCCACTTGACTCACTTACAGAGAGATATCAATACATAGGTTTTAACATTCTTACTAGTCAGATATATTCTTGGGCGGTGAATAGGGGGTGTTGAGTCCAGTTCACTGAGCAAGGAGTAGGTCTTGTCTATTACATATTGGGTTTATGGAACGGTATCTGAGCTAATTTGAAACCCTTGTTTTATGCATCACCCCACCTCTCCTTTCCCGTTAAGCAGCCATAGTGTGTTTTCTAAACGTGTGACTCTATTCTGTTTTGTAATTCAGTTCAAGTGTAGCGGTTCTTCCATTCCCTCTATAAGTGATATCTTATGATAAGTGTCTTTTTCTGTGTGACTTATTTCACTTAGAATCGTCGTAGCTACATCCACTCATCATGCTGCTACTAGCCTTATGACGTTGATTTCATGGCTGAGTGATATCCCATTGTACATAAGGACCACACCTTCTTTATCCATTTTTCTCTTTCCTGGGATATTTAAGGTGTAACGAAGTGGAGGTTCTTGTCAACAGGGCAGCCCTAAACTTTGGGGTGCCTGTGTCTTGCTGATTTTTAGTTTTCCCAATTTATAAGCCCATGAGTGGAAGTGCCGTATGCTCTGTAAGCTGAGTTTTTTAGATGTTTCAGGACACACCGTACACTTCTCCAGAGTGGCTGTTGGCAATTTACATCACACCCATCAGCGTAGCAAGGCTCCCGTTTCTCCTTGGCCTGTCCTGCATTTCTGGTTTTGACACTTTATTCAGCATGGCCCTTTTGACCGATGGGAGGCGAGACTTCTTTGTAGCGCTGATTTGCCTTTCCAGGTTGCTTGGTTGGCCAAAAAGGGCGTATGCGTTTTTTCCTGAATATATTCAGGAAAAAACGCATACGCCCTTTTTGGCCAAGGGCATCATTGTGGAGGTTTTGCCTCTCTTCCTGTGCTTTGAAGGCGATTCGAATCTACCTCCTGAAATCTGTTTCCTGCAATTCTGCCTTGCTTTCAAATCCTCTTCGTTGCCTTCCCTCGATATATTTGTGGACGAGAGTTATCATTTATAACTCTGCAGGTTTGTGAATTGCAGTGCCCCTGAGCTCCATTTTTCAACTCGCTTTCTTGGGAGCTGGCCGCAAAAGCGCAGGATTGCTTCAGGCCCTATTCTGGTTCCGGGCGCAGGCTGAGCCTGTGGTTAATTCTTCTTCCTGATGGGAAAATACAGTGGCCTGTGCCTGTCCCAACACCTAGAGCCAGTCTCTCATTGGTTCCCCCTCTTCCCGTTCATCCTCAGGACAAATTGCAACGTGTACGGAACAGGAGGTTAAAGGTGTTGATTCTCCAAGGAGGGAGATTGCTAGTAAAGCGGCTGGAATGGCGAACCCGAGCACAAGGAGATGAGAAATGAGGAGCGTTTTAGAAACCTTTCCCGATCACACGGTGTACCATCTTCTGGGTTTCTCATGCATGTTTTCGATGTAGGAAGATGCCCTTGAACCTGGAGATTTGGGACCCATGGGATGGGTACCACGCAGTATTCCTTTAAAGGGTCTGCGTTTGCTCCCCCAACCTCACCAAACCTGTCAGCCCCAAGAGTGTCCACCCTTATATCTCAATCAGCTGTGGGTCTAGATATGGTCAATCCAGGTGGCATCACAGCCCCTGAACGAATTTGGTAAGAATTTCTCTGTCTTTCACTGTCTTTGTTTCACGGGTTTTTAAAAGTAATTGATTTTTATAATGGGGTTTAGCTGCTTTTCACTACTGTGTTTATGCCGCTTTACACCCACTAGACTCACTTACAGAGAGATATCAATACATAGGTTTTAAGATTCTTACTAGTCAGATATATTCTTGGGCGGTGAATAGGGGGTCTTGAGTTCAGTTCACTGAGCAAGGAGTAGGTCTTGTCTATTACATATTGGGTTTATGGAACGGTATCTGAGGTAATTTCAAACCCTTGTTTTATGCATCACCCCATCTCACCTTTCCCTTTAAGCAGCCATAGTGTGTTTTCTAAACGTGTGACACTGTTCTGTTTTGTAATTCAGTTCAAGTGTAGCGGTTTTTCCATTCCCTCTATAAGTGATATCTTCTGATAAGTGTCCTTTTCTGTGTGACTTATTTCACTTAGAATCGTCGTACCTAAATCCACTCATCATGCTGCTACTAGCCTTATGAGGTTGATTTCATGGCTGAGTGATATTCCATTGTACATAAGGACCACAACTTCTTTATCCATTTTTCTCTTTCCTGGGATATTTAAGGTGTAACGAAGTGGAGGTTCTTGTCAACAGAGCAGCCCTAAACTTTGGGGTGCCTGTGTCTTGCTGATTTTTAGTTTTCCCAATTTATAAGCCCATGAGTGGAAGTGCCGTATGCTCTGTAAGCTGAGTTTTTTAGATGTTTCAGGACACACCGTACACTTCTACAGAGTGGCTGTTGGCAATTTCCATCACACCCATCAGCGTAGCAAGGCTCCCGTTTCTCCTTGGCCTGTCCTGCATTTCTGGTTTTGACACTTTATTCAGCATGGCCCTTTTGACCGATGGGAGGCGAGACTTCTTTGTAGCGCTGATTTGCCTTTCCAGGTTGCTTGGTTGGCCAAAAAGGGCGTATGCGTTTTTTCCTGAATATATTCAGGAAAAAACGCATACGCCCTTTTTGGCCAAGGGCATCATTGTGGAGGTTTTGCCTCTTTTCCTGTGCTTTGAAGGCGATTCGAATCTACCTCCTGAAATCTGTTTCCTGCAATTCTGCCTTGCTTTCAAATCCTCTTCGTTGCCTTCCCTCGATATATTTGTGGACGAGAGTTATCATTTATAACTCTGCAGGTTTGTGAATTGCAGTGCCCCTGAGCTCCATTTTTCAACTCGCTTTCTTGGGAGCTGGCCGCAAAAGCGCAGGATTGCTTCAGGCCCTATTCTGGTTCCGGGCGCAGGCTGAGCCTGTGGTTAATTCTTCTTCCTGATGGGAAAATACAGTGGCCTGTGCCTGTCCCAACACGTAGAGCCAGTCTCTCATTGGTTCCCCCTCTTCCCGTTCATCCTCAGGACAAATTGCAACGTGTACGGAACAGGAGGTTAAAGGTGTTGATTCTCCAAGGAGGGAGATTGCTAGTAAAGCGGCTGGAATGGCGAACCCGAGCACAAGGAGATGAGAAATGAGGAGCGTTTTAGAAACCTTTCCCGATCACACGGTGTACCATCTTCTGGGTTTCTCATGCATGTTTTCGATGTAGGAAGATGCCCTTGAACCTGGAGATTTGGGACCCATGGGATGGGTACCACGCAGTATTCCTTTAAAGGGTCTGCGTTTGCTCCCCCAACCTCACCAAACCTCTCAGCCCCAAGAGGGTCCATCCTTATGTCTCAATCAGCTGTGGGTCTAGATATGGTCAATCCAGGTGGCATCACAGCCCCTGAACGAATTTTGTAAGAATTTCTCTCTCTTTCACGGTCTTTGTTCACGGGTATTTTAAAGTATTTGATTTTTATAATGGGGTTTAGCTGCTTTTCACTGCTGTGTTTCTGCCGCTTTACACCCACTTGACTCACTTACAGAGAGATATCAATACATAGGTTTTAACATTCTTACTAGTCAGATATATTCTTGGGCGGTGAATAGGGGGTGTTGAGTCCAGTTCACTGAGCAAGGAGTAGGTCTTGTCTATTACATATTGGGTTTATGGAACGGTATCTGAGCTAATTTGAAACCCTTGTTTTATGCATCACCCCACCTCTCCTTTCCCGTTAAGCAGCCATAGTGTGTTTTCTAAACGTGTGACTCTATTCTGTTTTGTAATTCAGTTCAAGTGTAGCGGTTCTTCCATTCCCTCTATAAGTGATATCTTATGATAAGTGTCTTTTTCTGTGTGACTTATTTCACTTAGAATCGTCGTAGCTACATCCACTCATCATGCTGCTACTAGCCTTATGACGTTGATTTCATGGCTGAGTGATATTCCATTGTACATAAGGACCACAACTTCTTTATCCATTTTTCTCTTTCCTGGGATATTTAAGGTGTAACGAAGTGGAGGTTCTTGTCAACAGGGCAGCCCTAAACTTTGGGGTGCCTGTGTCTTGCTGATTTTTAGTTTTCCCAATTTATACGCCCATGAGTGGAAGTGCCCTATGCTCTCTAAACTGAGTTTTTTAGATGTTTCAGGACACACCGTACACTTCTCCAGAGTGGCTGTTGGCAATTTCCATCCCGCCCATCAGCGTAGCAAGGCTCCCGTTTCTCCTTGGCCTGTCCTGCATTTCTGGTTTTGACACTTTATTCAGCATGGCCCTTTTGACCGATGGGAGGCGAGACTTCTTTGTAGCGCTGATTTGCCTTTCCAGGTTGCTTGGTTGGCCAAAAAGGGCGTATGCGTTTTTTCCTGAATATATTCAGGAAAAAACGCATACGCCCTTTTTGGCCAAGGGCATCATTGTGGAGGTTTTGCCTCTTTTCCTGTGCTTTGAAGGCGATTCGAATCTACCTCCTGAAATCTGTTTCCTGCAATTCTGCCTTGCTTTCAAATCCTCTTCGTTGCCTTCCCTCGATATATTTGTGGACGAGAGTTATCATTTATAACTCTGCAGGTTTGTGAATTGCAGTGCCCCTGAGCTCCATTTTTCAACTCGCTTTCTTGGGAGCTGGCCGCAAAAGCGCAGGATTGCTTCAGGCCCTATTCTGGTTCCGGGCGCAGGCTGAGCCTGTGGTTAATTCTTCTTCCTGATGGGAAAATACAGTGGCCTGTGCCTGTCCCAACACGTAGAGCCAGTCTCTCATTGGTTCCCCCTCTTCCCGTTCATCCTCAGGACAAATTGCAACGTGTACGGAACAGGAGGTTAAAGGTGTTGATTCTCCAAGGAGGGAGATTGCTAGTAAAGCGGCTGGAATGGCGAACCCGAGCACAAGGAGATGAGAAATGAGGAGCGTTTTAGAAACCTTTCCCGATCACACGGTGTACCATCTTCTGGGTTTCTCATGCATGTTTTCGATGTAGGAAGATGCCCTTGAACCTGGAGATTTGGGACCCATGGGATGGGTACCACGCAGTATTCCTTTAAAGGGTCTGCGTTTGCTCCCCCAACCTCACCAAACCTCTCAGCCCCAAGAGGGTCCATCCTTATGTCTCAATCAGCTGTGGGTCTAGATATGGTCAATCCAGGTGGCATCACAGCCCCTGAACGAATTTTGTAAGAATTTCTCTCTCTTTCACGGTCTTTGTTCACGGGTATTTTAAAGTATTTGATTTTTATAATGGGGTTTAGCTGCTTTTCACTGCTGTGTTTCTGCCGCTTTACACCCACTTGACTCACTTACAGAGAGATATCAATACATAGGTTTTAACATTCTTACTAGTCAGATATATTCTTGGGCGGTGAATAGGGGGTGTTGAGTCCAGTTCACTGAGCAAGGAGTAGGTCTTGTCTATTACATATTGGGTTTATGGAACGGTATCTGAGCTAATTTGAAACCCTTGTTTTATGCATCACCCCACCTCTCCTTTCCCGTTAAGCAGCCATAGTGTGTTTTCTAAACGTGTGACTCTATTCTGTTTTGTAATTCAGTTCAAGTGTAGCGGTTCTTCCATTCCCTCTATAAGTGATATCTTATGATAAGTGTCTTTTTCTGTGTGACTTATTTCACTTAGAATCGTCGTAGCTACATCCACTCATCATGCTGCTACTAGCCTTATGACGTTGATTTCATGGCTGAGTGATATTCCATTGTACATAAGGACCACAACTTCTTTATCCATTTTTCTCTTTCCTGGGATATTTAAGGTGTAACGAAGTGGAGGTTCTTGTCAACAGGGCAGCCCTAAACTTTGGGGTGCCTGTGTCTTGCTGATTTTTAGTTTTCCCAATTTATACGCCCATGAGTGGAAGTGCCCTATGCTCTCTAAACTGAGTTTTTTAGATGTTTCAGGACACACCGTACACTTCTCCAGAGTGGCTGTTGGCAATTTCCATCCCGCCCATCAGCGTAGCAA
This sequence comes from Balaenoptera acutorostrata, assembly GCF_949987535.1. Classification (NCBI taxonomy): domain Eukaryota; kingdom Metazoa; phylum Chordata; class Mammalia; order Artiodactyla; family Balaenopteridae; genus Balaenoptera; species Balaenoptera acutorostrata. Next base: position 180,380 of record NW_026646510.1, read on the forward strand.
GGCTCCCGTTTCTCCTTGGCCTGTCCTGCATTTCTGGTTTTGACACTTTATTCAGCATGGCCCTTTTGACCGATGGGAGGCGAGACTTCTTTGTAGCGCTGATTTGCCTTTCCAGGTTGCTTGGTTGGCCAAAAAGGGCGTATGCGTTTTTTCCTGAATATATTCAGGAAAAAACGCATACGCCCTTTTTGGCCAAGGGCATCATTGTGGAGGTTTTGCCTCTTTTCCTGTGCTTTGAAGGCGATTCGAATCTACCTCCTGAAATCTGTTTCCTGCAATTCTGCCTTGCTTTCAAATCCTCTTCGTTGCCTTCCCTCGATATATTTGTGGACGAGAGTTATCATTTATAACTCTGCAGGTTTGTGAATTGCAGTGCCCCTGAGCTCCATTTTTCAACTCGCTTTCTTGGGAGCTGGCCGCAAAAGCGCAGGATTGCTTCAGGCCCTATTCTGGTTCCGGGCGCAGGCTGAGCCTGTGGTTAATTCTTCTTCCTGATGGGAAAATACAGTGGCCTGTGCCTGTCCCAACACCTAGAGCCCGTCTCTCATTGGTTCCCCCTCTTCCCGTTCATCCTCAGGACAAATTGCAACGTGTACGGAACAGGAGGTTAAAGGTGTTGATTCTCCAAGGAGGGAGATTGCTAGTAAAGCGGCTGGAATGGCGAACCCGAGCACAAGGAGATGAGAAATGAGGAGCGTTTTAGAAACCTTTCCCGATCACACGGTGTACCATCTTCTGGGTTTCTCATGCATGTTTTCGATGTAGGAAGATGCCCTTGAACCTGGAGATTTGGGACCCATGGGATGGGTACCACGCAGTATTCCTTTAAAGGGTCTGCGTTTGCTCCCCCAACCTCACCAAACCTCTCAGCCCCAAGAGGGTCCATCCTTATGTCTCAATCAGCTGTGGGTCTAGATATGGTCAATCCAGGTGGCATCACAGCCCCTGAACGAATTTTGTAAGAATTTCTCTCTCTTTCACGGTCTTTGTTCACGGGTATTTTAAAGTATTTGATTTTTATAATGGGGTTTAGCTGCTTTTCACTGCTGTGTTTCTGCCGCTTTACACCCACTTGACTCACTTACAGAGAGATATCAATACATAGGTTTTAACATTCTTACTAGTCAGATATATTCTTGGGCGGTGAATAGGGGGTGTTGAGTCCAGTTCACTGAGCAAGGAGTAGGTCTTGTCTATTACATATTGGGTTTATGGAACGGTATCTGAGCTAATTTGAAACCCTTGTTTTATGCATCACCCCACCTCTCCTTTCCCGTTAAGCAGCCATAGTGTGTTTTCTAAACGTGTGACTCTATTCTGTTTTGTAATTCAGTTCAAGTGTAGCGGTTCTTCCATTCCCTCTATAAGTGATATCTTATGATAAGTGTCTTTTTCTGTGTGACTTATTTCACTTAGAATCGTCGTAGCTACATCCACTCATCATGCTGCTACTAGCCTTATGACGTTGATTTCATGGCTGAGTGATATTCCATTGTACATAAGGACCACAACTTCTTTATCCATTTTTCTCTTTCCTGGGATATTTAAGGTGTAACGAAGTGGAGGTTCTTGTCAACAGGGCAGCCCTAAACTTTGGGGTGCCTGTGTCTTGCTGATTTTTAGTTTTCCCAATTTATACGCCCATGAGTGGAAGTGCCCTATGCTCTCTAAACTGAGTTTTTTAGATGTTTCAGGACACACCGTACACTTCTCCAGAGTGGCTGTTGGCAATTTCCATCCCGCCCATCAGCGTAGCAAGGCTCCCGTTTCTCCTTGGCCTGTCCTGCATTTCTGGTTTTGACACTTTATTCAGCATGGCCCTTTTGACCGATGGGAGGCGAGACTTCTTTGTAGCGCTGATTTGCCTTTCCAGGTTGCTTGGTTGGCCAAAAAGGGCGTATGCGTTTTTTCCTGAATATATTCAGGAAAAAACGCATACGCCCTTTTTGGCCAAGGGCATCATTGTGGAGGTTTTGCCTCTTTTCCTGTGCTTTGAAGGCGATTCGAATCTACCTCCTGAAATCTGTTTCCTGCAATTCTGCCTTGCTTTCAAATCCTCTTCGTTGCCTTCCCTCGATATATTTGTGGACGAGAGTTATCATTTATAACTCTGCAGGTTTGTGAATTGCAGTGCCCCTGAGCTCCATTTTTCAACTCGCTTTCTTGGGAGCTGGCCGCAAAAGCGCAGGATTGCTTCAGGCCCTATTCTGGTTCCGGGCGCAGGCTGAGCCTGTGGTTAATTCTTCTTCCTGATGGGAAAATACAGTGGCCTGTGCCTGTCCCAACACCTAGAGCCCGTCTCTCATTGGTTCCCCCTCTTCCCGTTCATCCTCAGGACAAATTGCAACGTGTACGGAACAGGAGGTTAAAGGTGTTGATTCTCCAAGGAGGGAGATTGCTAGTAAAGCGGCTGGAATGGCGAACCCGAGCACAAGGAGATGAGAAATGAGGAGCGTTTTAGAAACCTTTCCCGATCACACGGTGTACCATCTTCTGGGTTTCTCATGCATGTTTTCGATGTAGGAAGATGCCCTTGAACCTGCAGATTTGGGACCCATGGGATGGGTACCACGCAGTATTCCTTTAAAGGGTCTGCGTTTGCTCCCCCAACCTCACCAAACCTGTCAGCCCCAAGAGTGTCCACCCTTATATCTCAATCAGCTGTGGGTCTAGATATGGTCAATCCAGGTGGCATCACAGCCCCTGAACGAATTTGGTAAGAATTTCTCTCTCTTTCACTGTCTTTGTTTCACGGGTTTTTAAAAGTAATTGATTTTTATAATGGGGTTTAGCTGCTTTTCACTACTGTGTTTATGCCGCTTTACACCCACTAGACTCACTTACAGAGAGATATCAATACATAGGTTTTAAGATTCTTACTAGTCAGATATATTCTTGGGCGGTGAATAGGGGGTCTTGAGTTCAGTTCACTGAGCAAGGAGTAGGTCTTGTCTATTACATATTGGGTTTATGGAACGGTATCTGAGCTAATTTCAAACCCTTGTTTTATGCATCACCCCATCTCACCTTTCCCTTTAAGCAGCCATAGTGTGTTTTCTAAACGTGTGACACTGTTCTGTTTTGTAATTCAGTTCAAGTGTAGCGGTTTTTCCATTCCCTCTATAAGTGATATCTTCTGATAAGTGTCCTTTTCTGTGTGACTTATTTCACTTAGAATCGTCGTACCTAAATCCACTCATCATGCTGCTACTAGCCTTATGAGGTTGATTTCATGGCTGAGTGATATTCCATTGTACATAAGGACCACAACTTCTTTATCCATTTTTCTCTTTCCTGGGATATTTAAGGTGTAACGAAGTGGAGGTTCTTGTCAACAGAGCAGCCCTAAACTTTGGGGTGCCTGTGTCTTGCTGATTTTTAGTTTTCCCAATTTATAAGCCCATGAGTGGAAGTGCCGTATGCTCTGTAAGCTGAGTTTTTTAGATGTTTCAGGACACACCGTACACTTCTACAGAGTGGCTGTTTGCAATTTACATCACACCCATCAGCGTAGCAAGGCTCCCGTTTCTCCTTGGCCTGTCCTGCATTTCTGGTTTTGACACTTTATTCAGCATGGCCCTTTTGACCGATGGGAGGCGAGACTTCTTTGTAGCGCTGATTTGCCTTTCCAGGTTGCTTGGTTGGCCAAAAAGGGCGTATGCGTTTTTTCCTGAATATATTCAGGAAAAAACGCATACGCCCTTTTTGGCCAAGGGCATCATTGTGGAGGTTTTGCCTCTTTTCCTGTGCTTTAAAGGCGATTCGAATCTACCTCCTGAAATCTGTTTCCTGCAATTCTGCCTTGCTTTCAAATCCTCTTCGTTGCCTTCCCTCGATATATTTGTGGACGAGAGTTATCATTTATAACTCTGCAGGTTTGTGAATTGCAGTGCCCCTGAGCTCCATTTTTCAACTCGCTTTCTTGGGAGCTGGCCGCAAAAGCGCAGGATTGCTTCAGGCCCTATTCTGGTTCCGGGCGCAGGCTGAGCCTGTGGTTAATTCTTCTTCCTGATGGGAAAATACAGTGGCCTGTGCCTGTCCCAACACGTAGAGCCAGTCTCTCATTGGTTCCCCCTCTTCCCGTTCATCCTCAGGACAAATTGCAACGTGTACGGAACAGGAGGTTAAAGGTGTTGATTCTCCAAGGAGGGAGATTGCTAGTAAAGCGGCTGGAATGGCGAACCCGAGCACAAGGAGATGAGAAATGAGGAGCGTTTTAGAAACCTTTCCCGATCACACGGTGTACCATCTTCTGGGTTTCTCATGCATGTTTTCGATGTAGGAAGATGCCCTTGAACCTGGAGATTTGGGACCCATGGGATGGGTACCACGCAGTATTCCTTTAAAGGGTCTGCGTTTGCTCCCCCAACCTCACCAAACCTCTCAGCCCCAAGAGGGTCCATCCTTATGTCTCAATCAGCTGTGGGTCTAGATATGGTCAATCCAGGTGGCATCACAGCCCCTGAACGAATTTTGTAAGAATTTCTCTCTCTTTCACGGTCTTTGTTCACGGGTATTTTAAAGTATTTGATTTTTATAATGGGGTTTAGCTGCTTTTCACTGCTGTGTTTCTGCCGTTTTACACCCACTTGACTCACTTACAGAGAGATATCAATACATAGGTTTTAACATTCTTACTAGTCAGATATATTCTTGGGCGGTGAATAGGGGGTGTTGAGTCCAGTTCACTGAGCAAGGAGTAGGTCTTGTCTATTACATATTGGGTTTATGGAACGGTATCTGAGCTAATTTGAAACCCTTGTTTTATGCATCACCCCACCTCTCCTTTCCCGTTAAGCAGCCATAGTGTGTTTTCTAAACGTGTGACTCTATTCTGTTTTGTAATTCAGTTCAAGTGTAGCGGTTCTTCCATTCCCTCTATAAGTGATATCTTATGATAAGTGTCTTTTTCTGTGTGACTTATTTCACTTAGAATCGTCGTAGCTACATCCACTCATCATGCTGCTACTAGCCTTATGACGTTGATTTCATGGCTGAGTGATATTCCATTGTACATAAGGACCACAACTTCTTTATCCATTTTTCTCTTTCCTGGGATATTTAAGGTGTAACGAAGTGGAGGTTCTTGTCAACAGGGCAGCCCTAAACTTTGGGGTGCCTGTGTCTTGCTGATTTTTAGTTTTCCCAATTTATACGCCCATGAGTGGAAGTGCCCTATGCTCTCTAAACTGAGTTTTTTAGATGTTTCAGGACACACCGTACACTTCTCCAGAGTGGCTGTTGGCAATTTCCATCCCGCCCATCAGCGTAGCAAGGCTCCCGTTTCTCCTTGGCCTGTCCTGCATTTCTGGTTTTGACACTTTATTCAGCATGGCCCTTTTGACCGATGGGAGGCGAGACTTCTTTGTAGCGCTGATTTGCCTTTCCAGGTTGCTTGGTTGGCCAAAAAGGGCGTATGCGTTTTTTCCTGAATATATTCAGGAAAAAACGCATACGCCCTTTTTGGCCAAGGGCATCATTGTGGAGGTTTTGCCTCTTTTCCTGTGCTTTGAAGGCGATTCGAATCTACCTCCTGAAATCTGTTTCCTGCAATTCTGCCTTGCTTTCAAATCCTCTTCGTTGCCTTCCCTCGATATATTTGTGGACGAGAGTTATCATTTATAACTCTGCAGGTTTGTGAATTGCAGTGCCCCTGAGCTCCATTTTTCAACTCGCTTTCTTGGGAGCTGGCCGCAAAAGCGCAGGATTGCTTCAGGCCCTATTCTGGTTCCGGGCGCAGGCTGAGCCTGTGGTTAATTCTTCTTCCTGATGGGAAAATACAGTGGCCTGTGCCTGTCCCAACACCTAGAGCCCGTCTCTCATTGGTTCCCCCTCTTCCCGTTCATCCTCAGGACAAATTGCAACGTGTACGGAACAGGAGGTTAAAGGTGTTGATTCTCCAAGGAGGGAGATTGCTAGTAAAGCGGCTGGAATGGCGAACCCGAGCACAAGGAGATGAGAAATGAGGAGCGTTTTAGAAACCTTTCCCGATCACACGGTGTACCATCTTCTGGGTTTCTCATGCATGTTTTCGATGTAGGAAGATGCCCTTGAACCTGCAGATTTGGGACCCATGGGATGGGTACCACGCAGTATTCCTTTAAAGGGTCTGCGTTTGCTCCCCCAACCTCACCAAACCTGTCAGCCCCAAGAGTGTCCACCCTTATATCTCAATCAGCTGTGGGTCTAGATATGGTCAATCCAGGTGGCATCACAGCCCCTGAACGAATTTGGTAAGAATTTCTCTCTCTTTCACTGTCTTTGTTTCACGGGTTTTTAAAAGTAATTGATTTTTATAATGGGGTTTAGCTGCTTTTCACTACTGTGTTTATGCCGCTTTACACCCACTAGACTCACTTACAGAGAGATATCAATACATAGGTTTTAAGATTCTTACTAGTCAGATATATTCTTGGGCGGTGAATAGGGGGTCTTGAGTTCAGTTCACTGAGCAAGGAGTAGGTCTTGTCTATTACATATTGGGTTTATGGAACGGTATCTGAGCTAATTTCAAACCCTTGTTTTATGCATCACCCCATCTCACCTTTCCCTTTAAGCAGCCATAGTGTGTTTTCTAAACGTGTGACACTGTTCTGTTTTGTAATTCAGTTCAAGTGTAGCGGTTTTTCCATTCCCTCTATAAGTGATATCTTCTGATAAGTGTCCTTTTCTGTGTGACTTATTTCACTTAGAATCGTCGTACCTAAATCCACTCATCATGCTGCTACTAGCCTTATGAGGTTGATTTCATGGCTGAGTGATATTCCATTGTACATAAGGACCACAACTTCTTTATCCATTTTTCTCTTTCCTGGGATATTTAAGGTGTAACGAAGTGGAGGTTCTTGTCAACAGAGCAGCCCTAAACTTTGGGGTGCCTGTGTCTTGCTGATTTTTAGTTTTCCCAATTTATAAGCCCATGAGTGGAAGTGCCGTATGCTCTGTAAGCTGAGTTTTTTAGATGTTTCAGGACACACCGTACACTTCTACAGAGTGGCTGTTTGCAATTTACATCACACCCATCAGCGTAGCAAGGCTCCCGTTTCTCCTTGGCCTGTCCTGCATTTCTGGTTTTGACACTTTATTCAGCATGGCCCTTTTGACCGATGGGAGGCGAGACTTCTTTGTAGCGCTGATTTGCCTTTCCAGGTTGCTTGGTTGGCCAAAAAGGGCGTATGCGTTTTTTCCTGAATATATTCAGGAAAAAACGCATACGCCCTTTTTGGCCAAGGGCATCATTGTGGAGGTTTTGCCTCTTTTCCTGTGCTTTAAAGGCGATTCGAATCTACCTCCTGAAATCTGTTTCCTGCAATTCTGCCTTGCTTTCAAATCCTCTTCGTTGCCTTCCCTCGATATATTTGTGGACGAGAGTTATCATTTATAACTCTGCAGGTTTGTGAATTGCAGTGCCCCTGAGCTCCATTTTTCAACTCGCTTTCTTGGGAGCTGGCCGCAAAAGCGCAGGATTGCTTCAGGCCCTATTCTGGTTCCGGGCGCAGGCTGAGCCTGTGGTTAATTCTTCTTCCTGATGGGAAAATACAGTGGCCTGTGCCTGTCCCAACACGTAGAGCCAGTCTCTCATTGGTTCCCCCTCTTCCCGTTCATCCTCAGGACAAATTGCAACGTGTACGGAACAGGAGGTTAAAGGTGTTGATTCTCCAAGGAGGGAGATTGCTAGTAAAGCGGCTGGAATGGCGAACCCGAGCACAAGGAGATGAGAAATGAGGAGCGTTTTAGAAACCTTTCCCGATCACACGGTGTACCATCTTCTGGGTTTCTCATGCATGTTTTCGATGTAGGAAGATGCCCTTGAACCTGGAGATTTGGGACCCATGGGATGGGTACCACGCAGTATTCCTTTAAAGGGTCTGCGTTTGCTCCCCCAACCTCACCAAACCTCTCAGCCCCAAGAGGGTCCATCCTTATGTCTCAATCAGCTGTGGGTCTAGATATGGTCAATCCAGGTGGCATCACAGCCCCTGAACGAATTTTGTAAGAATTTCTCTCTCTTTCACGGTCTTTGTTCACGGGTATTTTAAAGTATTTGATTTTTATAATGGGGTTTAGCTGCTTTTCACTGCTGTGTTTCTGCCGTTTTACACCCACTTGACTCACTTACAGAGAGATATCAATACATAGGTTTTAACATTCTTACTAGTCAGATATATTCTTGGGCGGTGAATAGGGGGTGTTGAGTCCAGTTCACTGAGCAAGGAGTAGGTCTTGTCTATTACATATTGGGTTTATGGAACGGTATCTGAGCTAATTTGAAACCCTTGTTTTATGCATCACCCCACCTCTCCTTTCCCGTTAAGCAGCCATAGTGTGTTTTCTAAACGTGTGACTCTATTCTGTTTTGTAATTCAGTTCAAGTGTAGCGGTTCTTCCATTCCCTCTATAAGTGATATCTTATGATAAGTGTCTTTTTCTGTGTGACTTATTTCACTTAGAATCGTCGTAGCTACATCCACTCATCATGCTGCTACTAGCCTTATGACGTTGATTTCATGGCTGAGTGATATTCCATTGTACATAAGGACCACAACTTCTTTATCCATTTTTCTCTTTCCTGGGATATTTAAGGTGTAACGAAGTGGAGGTTCTTGTCAACAGGGCAGCCCTAAACTTTGGGGTGCCTGTGTCTTGCTGATTTTTAGTTTTCCCAATTTATACGCCCATGAGTGGAAGTGCCCTATGCTCTCTAAACTGAGTTTTTTAGATGTTTCAGGACACACCGTACACTTCTCCAGAGTGGCTGTTGGCAATTTCCATCCCGCCCATCAGCGTAGCAAGGCTCCCGTTTCTCCTTGGCCTGTCCTGCATTTCTGGTTTTGACACTTTATTCAGCATGGCCCTTTTGACCGATGGGAGGCGAGACTTCTTTGTAGCGCTGATTTGCCTTTCCAGGTTGCTTGGTTGGCCAAAAAGGGCGTATGCGTTTTTTCCTGAATATATTCAGGAAAAAACGCATACGCCCTTTTTGGCCAAGGGCATCATTGTGGAGGTTTTGCCTCTTTTCCTGTGCTTTGAAGGCGATTCGAATCTACCTCCTGAAATCTGTTTCCTGCAATTCTGCCTTGCTTTCAAATCCTCTTCGTTGCCTTCCCTCGATATATTTGTGGACGAGAGTTATCATTTATAACTCTGCAGGTTTGTGAATTGCAGTGCCCCTGAGCTCCATTTTTCAACTCGCTTTCTTGGGAGCTGGCCGCAAAAGCGCAGGATTGCTTCAGGCCCTATTCTGGTTCCGGGCGCAGGCTGAGCCTGTGGTTAATTCTTCTTCCTGATGGGAAAATACAGTGGCCTGTGCCTGTCCCAACACCTAGAGCCAGTCTCTCATTGGTTCCCCCTCTTCCCGTTCATCCTCAGGACAAATTGCAACGTGTACGGAACAGGAGGTTAAAGGTGTTGATTCTCCAAGGAGGGAGATTGCTAGTAAAGCGGCTGGAATGGCGAACCCGAGCACAAGGAGATGAGAAATGAGGAGCGTTTTAGAAACCTTTCCCGATCACACGGTGTACCATCTTCTGGGTTTCTCATGCATGTTTTCGATGTAGGAAGATGCCCTTGAACCTGGAGATTTGGGACCCATGGGATGGGTACCACGCAGTATTCCTTTAAAGGGTCTGCGTTTGCTCCCCCAACCTCACCAAACCTCTCAGCCCCAAGAGGGTCCATCCTTATGTCTCAATCAGCTGTGGGTCTAGATATGGTCAATCCAGGTGGCATCACAGCCCCTGAACGAATTTTGTAAGAATTTCTCTCTCTTTCACGGTCTTTGTTCACGGGTATTTTAAAGTATTTGATTTTTATAATGGGGTTTAGCTGCTTTTCACTGCTGTGTTTCTGCCGCTTTACACCCACTTGACTCACTTACAGAGAGATATCAATACATAGGTTTTAACATTCTTACTAGTCAGATATATTCTTGGGCGGTGAATAGGGGGTGTTGAGTCCAGTTCACTGAGCAAGGAGTAGGTCTTGTCTATTACATATTGGGTTTATGGAACGGTATCTGAGCTAATTTGAAACCCTTGTTTTATGCATCACCCCACCTCTCCTTTCCCGTTAAGCAGCCATAGTGTGTTTTCTAAACGTGTGACTCTATTCTGTTTTGTAATTCAGTTCAAGTGTAGCGGTTCTTCCATTCCCTCTATAAGTGATATCTTATGATAAGTGTCTTTTTCTGTGTGACTTATTTCACTTAGAATCGTCGTAGCTACATCCACTCATCATGCTGCTACTAGCCTTATGACGTTGATTTCATGGCTGAGTGATATTCCATTGTACATAAGGACCACAACTTCTTTATCCATTTTTCTCTTTCCTGGGATATTTAAGGTGTAACGAAGTGGAGGTTCTTGTCAACAGGGCAGCCCTAAACTTTGGGGTGCCTGTGTCTTGCTGATTTTTAGTTTTCCCAATTTATACGCCCATGAGTGGAAGTGCCCTATGCTCTCTAAACTGAGTTTTTTAGATGTTTCAGGACACACCGTACACTTCTCCAGAGTGGCTGTTGGCAATTTCCATCCCGCCCATCAGCGTAGCAAGGCTCCCGTTTCTCCTTGGCCTGTCCTGCATTTCTGGTTTTGACACTTTATTCAGCATGGCCCTTTTGACCGATGGGAGGCGAGACTTCTTTGTAGCGCTGATTTGCCTTTCCAGGTTGCTTGGTTGGCCAAAAAGGGCGTATGCGTTTTTTCCTGAATATATTCAGGAAAAAACGCATACGCCCTTTTTGGCCAAGGGCATCATTGTGGAGGTTTTGCCTCTTTTCCTGTGCTTTGAAGGCGATTCGAATCTACCTCCTGAAATCTGTTTCCTGCAATTCTGCCTTGCTTTCAAATCCTCTTCGTTGCCTTCCCTCGATATATTTGTGGACGAGAGTTATCATTTATAACTCTGCAGGTTTGTGAATTGCAGTGCCCCTGAGCTCCATTTTTCAACTCGCTTTCTTGGGAGCTGGCCGCAAAAGCGCAGGATTGCTTCAGGCCCTATTCTGGTTCCGGGCGCAGGCTGAGCCTGTGGTTAATTCTTCTTCCTGATGGGAAAATACAGTGGCCTGTGCCTGTCCCAACACCTAGAGCCAGTCTCTCATTGGTTCCCCCTCTTCCCGTTCATCCTCAGGACAAATTGCAACGTGTACGGAACAGGAGGTTAAAGGTGTTGATTCTCCAAGGAGGGAGATTGCTAGTAAAGCGGCTGGAATGGCGAACCCGAGCACAAGGAGATGAGAAATGAGGAGCGTTTTAGAAACCTTTCCCGATCACACGGTGTACCATCTTCTGGGTTTCTCATGCATGTTTTCGATGTAGGAAGATGCCCTTGAACCTGGAGATTTGGGACCCATGGGATGGGTACCACGCAGTATTCCTTTAAAGGGTCTGCGTTTGCTCCCCCAACCTCACCAAACCTCTCAGCCCCAAGAGGGTCCATCCTTATGTCTCAATCAGCTGTGGGTCTAGATATGGTCAATCCAGGTGGCATCACAGCCCCTGAACGAATTTTGTAAGAATTTCTCTCTCTTTCACGGTCTTTGTTCACGGGTATTTTAAAGTATTTGATTTTTATAATGGGGTTTAGCTGCTTTTCACTGCTGTGTTTCTGCCGCTTTACACCCACTTGACTCACTTACAGAGAGATATCAATACATAGGTTTTAACATTCTTACTAGTCAGATATATTCTTGGGCGGTGAATAGGGGGTGTTGAGTCCAGTTCACTGAGCAAGGAGTAGGTCTTGTCTATTACATATTGGGTTTATGGAACGGTATCTGAGCTAATTTGAAACCCTTGTTTTATGCATCACCCCACCTCTCCTTTCCCGTTAAGCAGCCATAGTGTGTTTTCTAAACGTGTGACTCTATTCTGTTTTGTAATTCAGTTCAAGTGTAGCGGTTCTTCCATTCCCTCTATAAGTGATATCTTATGATAAGTGTCTTTTTCTGTGTGACTTATTTCACTTAGAATCGTCGTAGCTACATCCACTCATCATGCTGCTACTAGCCTTATGACGTTGATTTCATGGCTGAGTGATATTCCATTGTACATAAGGACCACAACTTCTTTATCCATTTTTCTCTTTCCTGGGATATTTAAGGTGTAACGAAGTGGAGGTTCTTGTCAACAGGGCAGCCCTAAACTTTGGGGTGCCTGTGTCTTGCTGATTTTTAGTTTTCCCAATTTATACGCCCATGAGTGGAAGTGCCCTATGCTCTCTAAACTGAGTTTTTTAGATGTTTCAGGACACACCGTACACTTCTCCAGAGTGGCTGTTGGCAATTTCCATCCCGCCCATCAGCGTAGCAAGGCTCCCGTTTCTCCTTGGCCTGTCCTGCATTTCTGGTTTTGACACTTTATTCAGCATGGCCCTTTTGACCGATGGGAGGCGAGACTTCTTTGTAGCGCTGATTTGCCTTTCCAGGTTGCTTGGTTGGCCAAAAAGGGCGTATGCGTTTTTTCCTGAATATATTCAGGAAAAAACGCATACGCCCTTTTTGGCCAAGGGCATCATTGTGGAGGTTTTGCCTCTTTTCCTGTGCTTTGAAGGCGATTCGAATCTACCTCCTGAAATCTGTTTCCTGCAATTCTGCCTTGCTTTCAAATCCTCTTCGTTGCCTTCCCTCGATATATTTGTGGACGAGAGTTATCATTTATAACTCTGCAGGTTTGTGAATTGCAGTGCCCCTGAGCTCCATTTTTCAACTCGCTTTCTTGGGAGCTGGCCGCAAAAGCGCAGGATTGCTTCAGGCCCTATTCTGGTTCCGGGCGCAGGCTGAGCCTGTGGTTAATTCTTCTTCCTGATGGGAAAATACAGTGGCCTGTGCCTGTCCCAACACCTAGAGCCAGTCTCTCATTGGTTCCCCCTCTTCCCGTTCATCCTCAGGACAAATTGCAACGTGTACGGAACAGGAGGTTAAAGGTGTTGATTCTCCAAGGAGGGAGATTGCTAGTAAAGCGGCTGGAATGGCGAACCCGAGCACAAGGAGATGAGAAATGAGGAGCGTTTTAGAAACCTTTCCCGATCACACGGTGTACCATCTTCTGGGTTTCTCATGCATGTTTTCGATGTAGGAAGATGCCCTTGAACCTGGAGATTTGGGACCCATGGGATGGGTACCACGCAGTATTCCTTTAAAGGGTCTGAGTTTACTCCCCCAACTTCACCAAACCTGTCAGCCCCAAGAGGGTCCACCCTTATGTCTCAATCAGCTGTGGGTCTAGATATGGTCAATCCAGGTGGCATCACAGCCCCTGAACGAATTTGGTAAGAATTTCTCTCTCTTTCACTGTCTTTGTTTCACGGGTTTTTTAAAGTAAGTGATTTTTATAATGGGGTTTAGCTGCTTTTCACTACTGTGTTTATGCCGCTTTACACCCACTAGACTCACTTACAGAGAGATATCAATACATAGGTTTTAAGATTCTTACTAGTCAGATATATTCTTGGGCGGTGAATAGGGGGTCTTAAGTCCAGTTCACTGAGCAAGGAGTAGGTCTTGTCTATTACATATTGGGTTTATGGAACGGTATCTGAGCTAATTTGAAACCCTTGTTTTATGCATCACCCCACCTCTCCTTTCCCGTTAAGCAGCCATAGTGTGTTTTCTAAACGTGTGACTCTATTCTGTTTTGTAATTCAGTTCAAGTGTAGCGGTTCTTCCATTCCCTCTATAAGTGATATCTTATGATAAGTGTCTTTTTCTGTGTGACTTATTTCACTTAGAATCGTCGTAGCTACATCCACTCATCATGCTGCTACTAGCCTTATGACGTTGATTTCATGGCTGAGTGATATTCCATTGTACATAAGGACCACAACTTCTTTATCCATTTTTCTCTTTCCTGGGATATTTAAGGTGTAACGAAGTGGAGGTTCTTGTCAACAGGGCAGCCCTAAACTTTGGGGTGCCTGTGTCTTGCTGATTTTTAGTTTTCCCAATTTATACGCCCATGAGTGGAAGTGCCCTATGCTCTCTAAACTGAGTTTTTTAGATGTTTCAGGACACACCGTACACTTCTCCAGAGTGGCTGTTGGCAATTTCCATCCCGCCCATCAGCGTAGCAAGGCTCCCGTTTCTCCTTGGCCTGTCCTGCATTTCTGGTTTTGACACTTTATTCAGCATGGCCCTTTTGACCGATGGGAGGCGAGACTTCTTTGTAGCGCTGATTTGCCTTTCCAGGTTGCTTGGTTGGCCAAAAAGGGCGTATGCGTTTTTTCCTGAATATATTCAGGAAAAAACGCATACGCCCTTTTTGGCCAAGGGCATCATTGTGGAGGTTTTGCCTCTTTTCCTGTGCTTTGAAGGCGATTCGAATCTACCTCCTGAAATCTGTTTCCTGCAATTCTGCCTTGCTTTCAAATCCTCTTCGTTGCCTTCCCTCGATATATTTGTGGACGAGAGTTATCATTTATAACTCTGCAGGTTTGTGAATTGCAGTGCCCCTGAGCTCCATTTTTCAACTCGCTTTCTTGGGAGCTGGCCGCAAAAGCGCAGGATTGCTTCAGGCCCTATTCTGGTTCCGGGCGCAGGCTGAGCCTGTGGTTAATTCTTCTTCCTGATGGGAAAATACAGTGGCCTGTGCCTGTCCCAACACCTAGAGCCAGTCTCTCATTGGTTCCCCCTCTTCCCGTTCATCCTCAGGACAAATTGCAACGTGTACGGAACAGGAGGTTAAAGGTGTTGATTCTCCAAGGAGGGAGATTGCTAGTAAAGCGGCTGGAATGGCGAACCCGAGCACAAGGAGATGAGAAATGAGGAGCGTTTTAGAAACCTTTCCCGATCACACGGTGTACCATCTTCTGGGTTTCTCATGCATGTTTTCGATGTAGGAAGATGCCCTTGAACCTGGAGATTTGGGACCCATGGGATGGGTACCACGCAGTATTCCTTTAAAGGGTCTGAGTTTACTCCCCCAACTTCACCAAACCTGTCAGCCCCAAGAGTGTCCACCCTTATGTCTCAATCAGCTGTGGGTCTAGATATGGTCAATCCAGGTGGCATCACAGCCCCTGAACGAATTTGGTAAGAATTTCTCTCTCTTTCACGGTCTTTGTTCACGGGTATTTTAAAGTATTTGATTTTTATAATGGGGTTTAGCTGCTTTTCACTGCTGTGTTTCTGCCGCTTTACACCCACTTGACTCACTTACAGAGAGATATCAATACATAGGTTTTAAGATTCTTACTAGTCAGATATATTCTTGGGCGGTGAATAGGGGGTGTTGAGTCCAGTTCACTGAGCAAGGAGTAGGTCTTGTCTATTACATATTGGGTTTATGGAACGGTATCTGAGCTAATTTGAAACCCTTGTTTTATGCATCACCCCACCTCTCCTTTCCCGTTAAGCAGCCATAGTGTGTTTTCTAAACGTGTGACTCTATTCTGTTTTGTAATTCAGTTCAAATGTAGCGGTTCTTCCATTCCCTCTATAAGTGATATCTTATGATAAGTGTCTTTTTCAGTGTGACTTATTTCACTTAGAATCGTCGTAGCTACATCCACTCATCATGCTGCTACTAGCCTTATGACGTTGATTTCATGGCTGAGTGATATTCCATTGTACATAAGGACCACAACTTCTTTATCCATTTTTCTCTTTCCTGGGATATTTAAGGTGTAACGAAGTGGAGGTTCTTGTCAACAGGGCAGCCCTAAACTTTGGGGTGCCTGTGTCTTGCTGATTTTTAGTTTTCCGAATTTATACGCCCATGAGTGGAAGTGCCCTATGCTCTCTAAACTGAGTTTTTTAGATGTTTCAGGACACACCGTACACTTCTCCAGAGTGGCTGTTGGCAATTTCCATCCCGCCCATCAGCGTAGCAAGGCTCCCGTTTCTCCTTGGCCTGTCCTGCATTTCTGGTTTTGACACTTTATTCAGCATGGCCCTTTTGACCGATGGGAGGCGAGACTTCTTTGTAGCGCTGATTTGCCTTTCCAGGTTGCTTGGTTGGCCAAAAAGGGCGTATGCGTTTTTTCCTGAATATATTCAGGAAAAAACGCATACGCCCTTTTTGGCCAAGGGCATCATTGTGGAGGTTTTGCCTCTTTTCCTGTGCTTTGAAGGCGATTCGAATCTACCTCCTGAAATCTGTTTCCTGCAATTCTGACTTGCTTTCAAATCCTCTTCGTTGCCTTCCCTCGATATATTTGTGGACGAGAGTTATCATTTATAACTCTGCAGGTTTGTGAATTGCAGTGCCCCTGAGCTCCATTTTTCAACTCGCTTTCTTGGGAGCTGGCCGCAAAAGCGCAGAATTGCTTCAGGCCCTATTCTGGTTCCGGGCGCAGGCTGAGCCTGTGGTTAATTCTTCTTCCTGAATGGAAAATACAGTGACCTGTGCCTGTCCCAACACTTAGAGCCAGTCTCTCATTGGTTCCCCCTCTTCCCGTTCATCCTCAGGACAAATTGCAACGTGTACGGAACAGGAGGTTAAAGGTGTTGATTCTCCAAGGAGGGAGATTGCTAGTAAAGCGGCTGGAATGGCGAACCCGAGCACAAGGAGATGAGAAATGAGGAGCGTTTTAGAAACCTTTCCCGATCACACGGTCTACCATCTTCTGGGTTTCTGATGCATGTTTTCGATGTAGGAAGATGCCCTTGAACCTGGAGATTTGGGACCCATGGGATGGGTACCACGCAGTATTCCTTTAAAGGGTCTGCGTTTGCTCCCCCAACCTCACCAAACCTCTCAGCCCCAAGAGTGTCCACCCTTATGTCTCAATCAGCTGTGGGTCTAGATATGGTCAATCCAGGTGGCATCACAGCCCCTGAACGAATTTTGTAAGAATTTCTCTCTCTTTCACGGTCTTTGTTCACGGGTATTTTAAAGTATTTGATTTTTATAATGGGGTTTAGCTGCTTTTCACTGCTGTGTTTCTGCCGCTTTACACCCACTTGACTCACTTACAGAGAGATATCAATACATAGGTTTTAAGATTCTTACTAGTCAGATATATTCTTGGGCGGTGAATAGGGGGTGTTGAGTCCAGTTCACTGAGCAAGGAGTAGGTCTTGTCTATTACATATTGGGTTTATGGAACGGTATCTGAGCTAATTTGAAACCCTTGTTTTATGCATCACCCCACCTCTCCTTTCCCGTTAAGCAGCCATAGTGTGTTTTCTAAACGTGTGACTCTATTCTGTTTTGTAATTCAGTTCAAATGTAGCGGTTCTTCCATTCCCTCTATAAGTGATATCTTATGATAAGTGTCTTTTTCAGTGTGACTTATTTCACTTAGAATCGTCGTAGCTACATCCACTCATCATGCTGCTACTAGCCTTATGACGTTGATTTCATGGCTGAGTGATATTCCATTGTACATAAGGACCACAACTTCTTTATCCATTTTTCTCTTTCCTGGGATATTTAAGGTGTAACGAAGTGGAGGTTCTTGTCAACAGGGCAGCCCTAAACTTTGGGGTGCCTGTGTCTTGCTGATTTTTAGTTTTCCGAATTTATACGCCCATGAGTGGAAGTGCCCTATGCTCTCTAAACTGAGTTTTTTAGATGTTTCAGGACACACCGTACACTTCTCCAGAGTTGCTGTTGGCAATTTCCATCCCGCCCATCAGCGTAGCAAGGCTCCCGTTTCTCCATGGCCTGTCCTGCATTTCTGGTTTTGACACTTTATTCAGCATGGCCCTTTTGACCGATGGGAGGCGAGACTTCTTTGTAGCGCTGATTTGCCTTTCCAGGTTGCTTGGTTGGCCAAAAAGGGCGTATGCGTTTTTTCTTGAATATATTCAGGAAAAAACGCATACGCCCTTTTTGGCCAAGGGCATCATTGTGGAGGTTTTGCCTCTTTTCCTGTGCTTTGAAGGCGATTCGAATCTACCTCCTGAAATCTGTTTCCTGCAATTCTGCCTTGCTTTCAAATCCTCTTCGTTGCCTTCCCTCGATATATTTGTGGACGAGAGTTATCATTTATAACTCTGCAGGTTTGTGAATTGCAGTGCCCCTGAGCTCCATTTTTCAACTCGCTTTCTTGGGAGCTGGCCGCAAAAGCGCAGGATTGCTTCAGGCCCTATTCTGGTTCCGGGCGCAGGCTGAGCCTGTGGTTAATTCTTCTTCCTGATGGGAAAATACAGTGGCCTGTGCCTGTCCCAACACCTAGAGCCAGTCTCTCATTGGTTCCCCCTCTTCCCGTTCATCCTCAGGACAAATTGCAACGTGTACGGAACAGGAGGTTAAAGGTGTTGATTCTCCAAGGAGGGAGATTGCTAGTAAAGCGGCTGGAATGGCGAACCCGAGCCCAAGGAGATGAGAAATGAGGAGCGTTTTAGAAACCTTTCCCGATCACACGGTGTACCATCTTCTGGGTTTCTCATGCATGTTTTCGATGTAGGAAGATGCCCTTGAACCTGGAGATTTGGGACCCATGGGATGGGTACCACGCAGTATTCCTTTAAAGGGTCTGCGTTTGCTCCCCCAACCTCACCAAACCTCTCAGCCCCAAGAGTGTCCACCCTTATGTCTCAATCAGCTGTGGGTCTAGATATGGTCAATCCAGGTGGCATCACAGCCCCTGAACGAATTTTGTAAGAATTTCTCTCTCTTTCACGGTCTTTGTTCACGGGTATTTTAAAGTATTTGATTTTTATAATGGGGTTTAGCTGCTTTTCACTGCTGTGTTTCTGCCGCTTTACACCCACTAGACTCACTTACAGAGAGATATCAATACATAGGTTTTAAGATTCTTACTAGTCAGATATATTCTTGGGCGGTGAATAGGGGGTGTTGAGTCCAGTTCACTGAGCAAGGCGTAGGTCTTGTCTATTACATATTGGGTTTATGGAACGGTATCTGAGCTAATTTGAAACCCTTGTTTTATGCATCACCCCACCTCTCCTTTCCCGTTAAGCAGCCATAGTGTGTTTTCTAAACGTGTGACTCTATTCTGTTTTGTAATTCAGTTCAAGTGTAGCGGTTCTTCCATTCCCTCTATAAGTGATATCTTATGATAAGTGTCTTTTTCTGTGTGACTTATTTCACTTAGAATCGTCGTAGCTACATCCACTCATCATGCTGCTACTAGCCTTATGACGTTGATTTCATGGCTGAGTGATATTCCATTGTACATAAGGACCACAACTTCTTTATCCATTTTTCTCTTTCCTGGGATATTTAAGGTGTAACGAAGTGGAGGTTCTTGTCAACAGGGCAGCCCTAAACTTTGGGGTGCCTGTGTCTTGCTGATTTTTAGTTTTCCCAATTTATACGCCCATGAGTGGAAGTGCCCTATGCTCTCTAAACTGAGTTTTTTAGATGTTTCAGGACACACCGTACACTTCTCCAGAGTTGTTGTTGGCAATTTCCATCCCGCCCATCAGCGTAGCAAGGCTCCCGTTTCTCCATGGCCTGTCCTGCATTTCTGGTTTTGACACTTTATTCAGCATGGCCCTTTTGACCGATGGGAGGCGAGACTTCTTTGTAGCGCTGATTTGCCTTTCCAGGTTGCTTGGTTGGCCAAAAAGGGCGTATGCGTTTTTTCTTGAATATATTCAGGAAAAAACGCATACGCCCTTTTTGGCCAAGGGCATCATTGTGGAGGTTTTGCCTCTTTTCCTGTGCTTTGAAGGCGATTCGAATCTACCTCCTGAAATCTGTTTCCTGCAATTCTGCCTTGCTTTCAAATCCTCTTCGTTGCCTTCCCTCGATATATTTGTGGACGAGAGTTATCATTTATAACTCTGCAGGTTTGTGAATTGCAGTGCCCCTGAGCTCCATTTTTCAACTCGCTTTCTTGGGAGCTGGCCGCAAAAGCGCAGGATTGCTTCAGGCCCTATTCTGGTTCCGGGCGCAGGCTGAGCCTGTGGTTAATTCTTCTTCCTGATGGGAAAATACAGTGGCCTGTGCCTGTCCCAACACCTAGAGCCAGTCTCTCATTGGTTCCCCCTCTTCCCGTTCATCCTCAGGACAAATTGCAACGTGTACGGAACAGGAGGTTAAAGGTGTTGATTCTCCAAGGAGGGAGATTGCTAGTAAAGCGGCTGGAATGGCGAACCCGAGCCCAAGGAGATGAGAAATGAGGAGCGTTTTAGAAACCTTTCCCGATCACACGGTGTACCATCTTCTGGGTTTCTCATGCATGTTTTCGATGTAGGAAGATGCCCTTGAACCTGGAGATTTGGGACCCATGGGATGGGTACCACGCAGTATTCCTTTAAAGGGTCTGCGTTTGCTCCCCCAACCTCACCAAACCTCTCAGCCCCAAGAGTGTCCACCCTTATGTCTCAATCAGCTGTGGGTCTAGATATGGTCAATCCAGGTGGCATCACAGCCCCTGAACGAATTTTGTAAGAATTTCTCTCTCTTTCACGGTCTTTGTTCACGGGTATTTTAAAGTATTTGATTTTTATAATGGGGTTTAGCTGCTTTTCACTGCTGTGTTTCTGCCGCTTTACACCCACTAGACTCACTTACAGAGAGATATCAATACATAGGTTTTAAGATTCTTACTAGTCAGATATATTCTTGGGCGGTGAATAGGGGGTGTTGAGTCCAGTTCACTGAGCAAGGCGTAGGTCTTGTCTATTACATATTGGGTTTATGGAACGGTATCTGAGCTAATTTGAAACCCTTGTTTTATGCATCACCCCACCTCTCCTTTCCCGTTAAGCAGCCATAGTGTGTTTTCTAAACGTGTGACTCTATTCTGTTTTGTAATTCAGTTCAAGTGTAGCGGTTCTTCCATTCCCTCTATAAGTGATATCTTATGATAAGTGTCTTTTTCTGTGTGACTTATTTCACTTAGAATCGTCGTAGCTACATCCACTCATCATGCTGCTACTAGCCTTATGACGTTGATTTCATGGCTGAGTGATATTCCATTGTACATAAGGACCACAACTTCTTTATCCATTTTTCTCTTTCCTGGGATATTTAAGGTGTAACGAAGTGGAGGTTCTTGTCAACAGGGCAGCCCTAAACTTTGGGGTGCCTGTGTCTTGCTGATTTTTAGTTTTCCCAATTTATACGCCCATGAGTGGAAGTGCCCTATGCTCTCTAAACTGAGTTTTTTAGATGTTTCAGGACACACCGTACACTTCTCCAGAGTTGCTGTTGGCAATTTCCATCCCGCCCATCAGCGTAGCAAGGCTCCCGTTTCTCCATGGCCTGTCCTGCATTTCTGGTTTTGACACTTTATTCAGCATGGCCCTTTTGACCGATGGGAGGCGAGACTTCTTTGTAGCGCTGATTTGCCTTTCCAGGTTGCTTGGTTGGCCAAAAAGGGCGTATGCGTTTTTTCCTGAATATATTCAGGAAAAAACGCATACGCCCTTTTTGGCCAAGGGCATCATTGTGGAGGTTTTGCCTCTTTTCCTGTGCTTTGAAGGCGATTCGAATCTACCTCCTGAAATCTGTTTCCTGCAATTCTGCCTTGCTTTCAAATCCTCTTCGTTGCCTTCCCTCGATATATTTGTGGACGAGAGTTATCATTTATAACTCTGCAGGTTTGTGAATTGCAGTGCCCCTGAGCTCCATTTTTCAACTCGCTTTCTTGGGAGCTGGCCGCAAAAGCGCAGGATTGCTTCAGGCCCTATTCTGGTTCCGGGCGCAGGCTGAGCCTGTGGTTAATTCTTCTTCCTGATGGGAAAATACAGTGGCCTGTGCCTGTCCCAACACCTAGAGCCAGTCTCTCATTGGTTCCCCCTCTTCCCGTTCATCCTCAGGACAAATTGCAACGTGTACGGAACAGGAGGTTAAAGGTGTTGATTCTCCAAGGAGGGAGATTGCTAGTAAAGCGGCTGGAATGGCGAACCCGAGCCCAAGGAGATGAGAAATGAGGAGCGTTTTAGAAACCTTTCCCGATCACACGGTGTACCATCTTCTGGGTTTCTCATGCATGTTTTCGATGTAGGAAGATGCCCTTGAACCTGGAGATTTGGGACCCATGGGATGGGTACCACGCAGTATTCCTTTAAAGGGTCTGCGTTTGCTCCCCCAACCTCACCAAACCTCTCAGCCCCAAGAGTGTCCACCCTTATGTCTCAATCAGCTGTGGGTCTAGATATGGTCAATCCAGGTGGCATCACAGCCCCTGAACGAATTTTGTAAGAATTTCTCTCTCTTTCACGGTCTTTGTTCACGGGTATTTTAAAGTATTTGATTTTTATAATGGGGTTTAGCTGCTTTTCACTGCTGTGTTTCTGCCGCTTTACACCCACTTGACTCACTTACAGAGAGATATCAATACATAGGTTTTAACATTCTTACTAGTCAGATATATTCTTGGGCGGTGAAAAGGGGGTGTTGAGTCCAGTTCACTGAGCAAGGAGTAGGTCTTGTCTATTACATATTGGGTTTATGGAACGGTATCTGAGCTAATTTCAAACCCTTGTTTTATGCATCACCCCATCTCACCTTTCCCTTTAAGCAGCCATAGTGTGTTTTCTAAACGTGTGACACTGTTCTGTTTTGTAATTCAGTTCAAGTGTAGCGGTTCTTCCATTCCCTCTATAAGTGATATCTTATGATAAGTGTCTTTTTCTGTGTGACTTATTTCACTTAGAATCGTCGTAGCTACATCCACTCATCATGCTGCTACTAGCCTTATGACGTTGATTTCATGGCTGAGTGATATTCCATTGTACATAAGGACCACAACTTCTTTATCCATTTTTCTCTTTCCTGGGATATTTAAGGTGTAACGAAGTGGAGGTTCTTGTCAACAGGGCAGCCCTAAACTTTGGGGTGCCTGTGTCTTGCTGATTTTTAGTTTTCCCAATTTATAAGCCCATGAGTGGAAGTGCCCTATGCTCTCTAAACTGAGTTTTTTAGATGTTTCAGGACACACCGTACACTTCTCCAGAGTTGCTGTTGGCAATTTCCATCCCGCCCATCAGCGTAGCAAGGCTCCCGTTTCTCCATGGCCTGTCCTGCATTTCTGGTTTTGACACTTTATTCAGCATGGCCCTTTTGATCGATGGGAAGCGAGACTTCTTTGTAGCGCTGATTTGCCTTTCCAGGTTGCTTGGTTGGCCAAAAAGGGCGTATGCGTTTTTTCCTGAATATATTCAGGAAAAAACGCATACGCCCTTTTTGGCCAAGGGCATCATTGTGGAGGTTTCGCCTCTTTTCCTGTGCTTTGAAGGCGATTCGAATCTACCTCCTGAAATCTGTTTCCTGCAATTCTGCCTTGCTTTCAAATCCTCTTCGTTGCCTTCCCTCGATATATTTGTGGACGAGAGTTATCATTTTTACATCTGCAGGTTTGTGAATTGCAGTGCCCCTGAGCTCCATTTTTCAACTTGCTTTCTTGGGAGCTGGCCGCAAAAGCGCAGGATTGCTTCAGGCCCTATTCTGGTTCCGGGCGCAGGCTGAGCCTGTGGTTAATTCTTCTTCCTGATGGGAAAATAGAGTGAGCTGTGCCTGTCCCAACACCTAGAGCTAGTCTCTCATTGGTTCCCCCTCTTCCCGTTCATCCTCAGGACAAATTGCAACCTGTTCGGAACAGGAGGTTAAAGGTGCTGATTCTCCAAGGAGGGAGATTGCTAGTAAAGCGGCTGGAATGGCGAACCCGAGCACAAGGAGATGAGAAATGAGGAGCGTTTTAGAAACCTTTCCCGATCACAAGGTGTACCATCTTCTGAGTTTCTCATGCATGTTTTCGATGTAGGAAGATGCCCTTGAACCTGGAGATTTGGGACCCATGGGATGGGTACCACGCAGTATTCCTTTAAAGGGT
The DNA here is from genome assembly GCF_949987535.1 of Balaenoptera acutorostrata. Taxonomy (NCBI): domain Eukaryota; kingdom Metazoa; phylum Chordata; class Mammalia; order Artiodactyla; family Balaenopteridae; genus Balaenoptera; species Balaenoptera acutorostrata. Next base: position 204,071 of record NW_026646510.1, read on the forward strand.
CTGCGTTTGCTCCCCCAACCTCACCAAACCTCTCAGCCCCAAGAGGGTCCATCCTTATGTCTCAATCAGCTGTGGGTCTAGATATGGTCAATCCAGGTGGCATCACAGCCCCTGAACGAATTTTGTAAGAATTTCTCTCTCTTTCACGGTCTTTGTTCACGGGTATTTTAAAGTATTTGATTTTTATAATGGGGTTTAGCTGCTTTTCACTGCTGTGTTTCTGCCGCTTTACACCCACTTGACTCACTTACAGAGAGATATCAATACATAGGTTTTAACATTCTTACTAGTCAGATATATTCTTGGGCGGTGAATAGGGGGTGTTGAGTCCAGTTCACTGAGCAAGGAGTAGGTCTTGTCTATTACATATTGGGTTTATGGAACGGTATCTGAGCTAATTTGAAACCCTTGTTTTATGCATCACCCCACCTCTCCTTTCCCGTTAAGCAGCCATAGTGTGTTTTCTAAACGTGTGACTCTATTCTGTTTTGTAATTCAGTTCAAGTGTAGCGGTTCTTCCATTCCCTCTATAAGTGATATCTTATGATAAGTGTCTTTTTCTGTGTGACTTATTTCACTTAGAATCGTCGTAGCTACATCCACTCATCATGCTGCTACTAGCCTTATGACGTTGATTTCATGGCTGAGTGATATCCCATTGTACATAAGGACCACACCTTCTTTATCCATTTTTCTCTTTCCTGGGATATTTAAGGTGTAACGAAGTGGAGGTTCTTGTCAACAGGGCAGCCCTAAACTTTGGGGTGCCTGTGTCTTGCTGATTTTTAGTTTTCCCAATTTATAAGCCCATGAGTGGAAGTGCCGTATGCTCTGTAAGCTGAGTTTTTTAGATGTTTCAGGACACACCGTACACTTCTCCAGAGTGGCTGTTGGCAATTTACATCACACCCATCAGCGTAGCAAGGCTCCCGTTTCTCCTTGGCCTGTCCTGCATTTCTGGTTTTGACACTTTATTCAGCATGGCCCTTTTGACCGATGGGAGGCGAGACTTCTTTGTAGCGCTGATTTGCCTTTCCAGGTTGCTTGGTTGGCCAAAAAGGGCGTATGCGTTTTTTCCTGAATATATTCAGGAAAAAACGCATACGCCCTTTTTGGCCAAGGGCATCATTGTGGAGGTTTTGCCTCTCTTCCTGTGCTTTGAAGGCGATTCGAATCTACCTCCTGAAATCTGTTTCCTGCAATTCTGCCTTGCTTTCAAATCCTCTTCGTTGCCTTCCCTCGATATATTTGTGGACGAGAGTTATCATTTATAACTCTGCAGGTTTGTGAATTGCAGTGCCCCTGAGCTCCATTTTTCAACTCGCTTTCTTGGGAGCTGGCCGCAAAAGCGCAGGATTGCTTCAGGCCCTATTCTGGTTCCGGGCGCAGGCTGAGCCTGTGGTTAATTCTTCTTCCTGATGGGAAAATACAGTGGCCTGTGCCTGTCCCAACACCTAGAGCCAGTCTCTCATTGGTTCCCCCTCTTCCCGTTCATCCTCAGGACAAATTGCAACGTGTACGGAACAGGAGGTTAAAGGTGTTGATTCTCCAAGGAGGGAGATTGCTAGTAAAGCGGCTGGAATGGCGAACCCGAGCACAAGGAGATGAGAAATGAGGAGCGTTTTAGAAACCTTTCCCGATCACACGGTGTACCATCTTCTGGGTTTCTCATGCATGTTTTCGATGTAGGAAGATGCCCTTGAACCTGGAGATTTGGGACCCATGGGATGGGTACCACGCAGTATTCCTTTAAAGGGTCTGCGTTTGCTCCCCCAACCTCACCAAACCTGTCAGCCCCAAGAGTGTCCACCCTTATATCTCAATCAGCTGTGGGTCTAGATATGGTCAATCCAGGTGGCATCACAGCCCCTGAACGAATTTGGTAAGAATTTCTCTCTCTTTCACTGTCTTTGTTTCACGGGTTTTTAAAAGTAATTGATTTTTATAATGGGGTTTAGCTGCTTTTCACTACTGTGTTTATGCCGCTTTACACCCACTAGACTCACTTACAGAGAGATATCAATACATAGGTTTTAAGATTCTTACTAGTCAGATATATTCTTGGGCGGTGAATAGGGGGTCTTGAGTTCAGTTCACTGAGCAAGGAGTAGGTCTTGTCTATTACATATTGGGTTTATGGAACGGTATCTGAGGTAATTTCAAACCCTTGTTTTATGCATCACCCCATCTCACCTTTCCCTTTAAGCAGCCATAGTGTGTTTTCTAAACGTGTGACACTGTTCTGTTTTGTAATTCAGTTCAAGTGTAGCGGTTTTTCCATTCCCTCTATAAGTGATATCTTCTGATAAGTGTCCTTTTCTGTGTGACTTATTTCACTTAGAATCGTCGTACCTAAATCCACTCATCATGCTGCTACTAGCCTTATGAGGTTGATTTCATGGCTGAGTGATATTCCATTGTACATAAGGACCACAACTTCTTTATCCATTTTTCTCTTTCCTGGGATATTTAAGGTGTAACGAAGTGGAGGTTCTTGTCAACAGAGCAGCCCTAAACTTTGGGGTGCCTGTGTCTTGCTGATTTTTAGTTTTCCCAATTTATAAGCCCATGAGTGGAAGTGCCGTATGCTCTGTAAGCTGAGTTTTTTAGATGTTTCAGGACACACCGTACACTTCTCCAGAGTGGCTGTTGGCAATTTACATCACACCCATCAGCGTAGCAAGGCTCCCGTTTCTCCTTGGCCTGTCCTGCATTTCTGGTTTTGACACTTTATTCAGCATGGCCCTTTTGACCGATGGGAGGCGAGACTTCTTTGTAGCGCTGATTTGCCTTTCCAGGTTGCTTGGTTGGCCAAAAAGGGCGTATGCGTTTTTTCCTGAATATATTCAGGAAAAAACGCATACGCCCTTTTTGGCCAAGGGCATCATTGTGGAGGTTTTGCCTCTTTTCCTGTGCTTTGAAGGCGATTCGAATCTACCTCCTGAAATCTGTTTCCTGCAATTCTGCCTTGCTTTCAAATCCTCTTCGTTGCCTTCCCTCGATATATTTGTGGACGAGAGTTATCATTTATAACTCTGCAGGTTTGTGAATTGCAGTGCCCCTGAGCTCCATTTTTCAACTCGCTTTCTTGGGAGCTGGCCGCAAAAGCGCAGGATTGCTTCAGGCCCTATTCTGGTTCCGGGCGCAGGCTGAGCCTGTGGTTAATTCTTCTTCCTGATGGGAAAATACAGTGGCCTGTGCCTGTCCCAACACGTAGAGCCAGTCTCTCATTGGTTCCCCCTCTTCCCGTTCATCCTCAGGACAAATTGCAACCTGTACGGAACAGGAGGTTAAAGGTGTTGATTCTCCAAGGAGGGAGATTGCTAGTAAAGCGGCTGGAATGGCGAACCCGAGCACAAGGAGATGAGAAATGAGGAGCGTTTTAGAAACCTTTCCCGATCACACGGTGTACCATCTTCTGGGTTTCTCATGCATGTTTTCGATGTAGGAAGATGCCCTTGAACCTGGAGATTTGGGACCCATGGGATGGGTACCACGCAGTATTCCTTTAAAGGGTCTGCGTTTGCTCCCCCAACCTCACCAAACCTCTCAGCCCCAAGAGGGTCCATCCTTATGTCTCAATCAGCTGTGGGTCTAGATATGGTCAATCCAGGTGGCATCACAGCCCCTGAACGAATTTTGTAAGAATTTCTCTCTCTTTCACGGTCTTTGTTCACGGGTATTTTAAAGTATTTGATTTTTATAATGGGGTTTAGCTGCTTTTCACTGCTGTGTTTCTGCCGCTTTACACCCACTTGACTCACTTACAGAGAGATATCAATACATAGGTTTTAACATTCTTACTAGTCAGATATATTCTTGGGCGGTGAATAGGGGGTGTTGAGTCCAGTTCACTGAGCAAGGAGTAGGTCTTGTCTATTACATATTGGGTTTATGGAACGGTATCTGAGCTAATTTGAAACCCTTGTTTTATGCATCACCCCACCTCTCCTTTCCCGTTAAGCAGCCATAGTGTGTTTTCTAAACGTGTGACTCTATTCTGTTTTGTAATTCAGTTCAAGTGTAGCGGTTCTTCCATTCCCTCTATAAGTGATATCTTCTGATAAGTGTCTTTTTCTGTGTGACTTATTTCACTTAGAATCGTCGTAGCTACATCCACTCATCATGCTGCTACTAGCCTTATGACGTTGATTTCATGGCTGAGTGATATTCCATTGTACATAAGGACCACAACTTCTTTATCCATTTTTCTCTTTCCTGGGATATTTAAGGTGTAACGAAGTGGAGGTTCTTGTCAACAGGGCAGCCCTAAACTTTGGGGTGCCTGTGTCTTGCTGATTTTTAGTTTTCCCAATTTATACGCCCATGAGTGGAAGTGCCCTATGCTCTCTAAACTGAGTTTTTTAGATGTTTCAGGACACACCGTACACTTCTCCAGAGTGGCTGTTGGCAATTTCCATCCCGCCCATCAGCGTAGCAAGGCTCCCGTTTCTCCTTGGCCTGTCCTGCATTTCTGGTTTTGACACTTTATTCAGCATGGCCCTTTTGACCGATGGGAGGCGAGACTTCTTTGTAGCGCTGATTTGCCTTTCCAGGTTGCTTGGTTGGCCAAAAAGGGCGTATGCGTTTTTTCCTGAATATATTCAGGAAAAAACGCATACGCCCTTTTTGGCCAAGGGCATCATTGTGGAGGTTTTGCCTCTTTTCCTGTGCTTTGAAGGCGATTCGAATCTACCTCCTGAAATCTGTTTCCTGCAATTCTGCCTTGCTTTCAAATCCTCTTCGTTGCCTTCCCTCGATATATTTGTGGACGAGAGTTATCATTTATAACTCTGCAGGTTTGTGAATTGCAGTGCCCCTGAGCTCCATTTTTCAACTCGCTTTCTTGGGAGCTGGCCGCAAAAGCGCAGGATTGCTTCAGGCCCTATTCTGGTTCCGGGCGCAGGCTGAGCCTGTGGTTAATTCTTCTTCCTGATGGGAAAATACAGTGGCCTGTGCCTGTCCCAACACGTAGAGCCAGTCTCTCATTGGTTCCCCCTCTTCCCGTTCATCCTCAGGACAAATTGCAACGTGTACGGAACAGGAGGTTAAAGGTGTTGATTCTCCAAGGAGGGAGATTGCTAGTAAAGCGGCTGGAATGGCGAACCCGAGCCCAAGGAGATGAGAAATGAGGAGCGTTTTAGAAACCTTTCCCGATCACACGGTGTACCATCTTCTGGGTTTCTCATGCATGTTTTCGATGTAGGAAGATGCCCTTGAACCTGGAGATTTGGGACCCATGGGATGGGTACCACGCAGTATTCCTTTAAAGGGTCTGCGTTTGCTCCCCCAACCTCACCAAACCTCTCAGCCCCAAGAGGGTCCATCCTTATGTCTCAATCAGCTGTGGGTCTAGATATGGTCAATCCAGGTGGCATCACAGCCCCTGAACGAATTTTGTAAGAATTTCTCTCTCTTTCACGGTCTTTGTTCACGGGTATTTTAAAGTATTTGATTTTTATAATGGGGTTTAGCTGCTTTTCACTGCTGTGTTTCTGCCGCTTTACACCCACTTGACTCACTTACAGAGAGATATCAATACATAGGTTTTAAGATTCTTACTAGTCAGATATATTCTTGGGCGCTGAATAGGGGGTGTTGAGTCCAGTTCACTGAGCAAGGAGTAGGTCTTGTCTATTACATATTGGGTTTATGGAACGGTATCTGAGCTAATTTGAAACCCTTGTTTTATGCATCACCCCACCTCTCCTTTCCCGTTAAGCAGCCATAGTGTGTTTTCTAAACGTGTGACTCTATTCTGTTTTGTAATTCAGTTCAAGTGTAGCGGTTCTTCCATTCCCTCTATAAGTGATATCTTATGATAAGTGTCTTTTTCTGTGTGACTTATTTCACTTAGAATCGTCGTAGCTACATCCACTCATCATGCTGCTACTAGCCTTATGACGTTGATTTCATGGCTGAGTGATATTCCATTGTACATAAGGACCACAACTTCTTTATCCATTTTTCTCTTTCCTGGGATATTTAAGGTGTAACGAAGTGGAGGTTCTTGTCAACAGGGCAGCCCTAAACTTTGGGGTGCCTGTGTCTTGCTGATTTTTAGTTTTCCCAATTTATACGCCCATGAGTGGAAGTGCCCTATGCTCTCTAAACTGAGTTTTTTAGATGTTTCAGAACACACCGTACACTTCTCCAGAGTGGCTGTTGGCAATTTCCATCCCGCCCATCAGCGTAGCAAGGCTCCCGTTTCTCCTTGGCCTGTCCTGCATTTCTGGTTTTGACACTTTATTCAGCATGGCCCTTTTGACCGATGGGAGGCGAGACTTCTTTGTAGCGCTGATTTGCCTTTCCAGGTTGCTTGGTTGGCCAAAAAGGGCGTATGCGTTTTTTCCTGAATATATTCAGGAAAAAACGCATACGCCCTTTTTGGCCAAGGGCATCATTGTGGAGGTTTTGCCTCTTTTCCTGTGCTTTGAAGGCGATTCGAATCTACCTCCTGAAATCTGTTTCCTGCAATTCTGCCTTGCTTTCAAATCCTCTTCGTTGCCTTCCCTCGATATATTTGTGGACGAGAGTTATCATTTATAACTCTGCAGGTTTGTGAATTGCAGTGCCCCTGAGCTCCATTTTTCAACTCGCTTTCTTGGGAGCTGGCCGCAAAAGCGCAGGATTGCTTCAGGCCCTATTCTGGTTCCGGGCGCAGGCTGAGCCTGTGGTTAATTCTTCTTCCTGATGGGAAAATACAGTGGCCTGTGCCTGTCCCAACACCTAGAGCCCGTCTCTCATTGGTTCCCCCTCTTCCCGTTCATCCTCAGGACAAATTGCAACCTGTACGGAACAGGAGGTTAAAGGTGTTGATTCTCCAAGGAGGGAGATTGCTAGTAAAGCGGCTGGAATGGCGAACCCGAGCACAAGGAGATGAGAAATGAGGAGCGTTTTAGAAACCTTTCCCGATCACACGGTGTACCATCTTCTGGGTTTCTCATGCATGTTTTCGATGTAGGAAGATGCCCTTGAACCTGCAGATTTGGGACCCATGGGATGGGTACCACGCAGTATTCCTTTAAAGGGTCTGCGTTTGCTCCCCCAACCTCACCAAACCTGTCAGCCCCAAGAGTGTCCACCCTTATGTCTCAATCAGCTGTGGGTCTAGATATGGTCAATACAGGTGGCATCACATCCCCTGAACGAATTTTGTAAGAATTTCTCTCTCTTTCACGGTCTTTGTTCACGGGTATTTTAAAGTATTTGATTTTTATAATGGGGTTTAGCTGCTTTTCACTGCTGTGTTTCTGCCGCTTTACACCCACTTGACTCACTTACAGAGAGATATCAATACATAGGTTTTAACATTCTTACTAGTCAGATATATTCTTGGGCGGTGAATAGGGGGTGTTGAGTCCAGTTCACTGAGCAAGGAGTAGGTCTTGTCTATTACATATTGGGTTTATGGAACGGTATCTGAGCTAATTTGAAACCCTTGTTTTATGCATCACCCCACCTCTCCTTTCCCGTTAAGCAGCCATAGTGTGTTTTCTAAACGTGTGACTCTATTCTGTTTTGTAATTCAGTTCAAGTGTAGCGGTTCTTCCATTCCCTCTATAAGTGATATCTTCTGATAAGTGTCTTTTTCTGTGTGACTTATTTCACTTAGAATCGTCGTAGCTACATCCACTCATCATGCTGCTACTAGCCTTATGACGTTGATTTCATGGCTGAGTGATATTCCATTGTACATAAGGACCACAACTTCTTTATCCATTTTTCTCTTTCCTGGGATATTTAAGGTGTAACGAAGTGGAGGTTCTTGTCAACAGGGCAGCCCTAAACTTTGGGGTGCCTGTGTCTTGCTGATTTTTAGTTTTCCCAATTTATACGCCCATGAGTGGAAGTGCCCTATGCTCTCTAAACTGAGTTTTTTAGATGTTTCAGGACACACCGTACACTTCTCCAGAGTGGCTGTTGGCAATTTCCATCCCGCCCATCAGCGTAGCAAGGCTCCCGTTTCTCCTTGGCCTGTCCTGCATTTCTGGTTTTGACACTTTATTCAGCATGGCCCTTTTGACCGATGGGAGGCGAGACTTCTTTGTAGCGCTGATTTGCCTTTCCAGGTTGCTTGGTTGGCCAAAAAGGGCGTATGCGTTTTTTCCTGAATATATTCAGGAAAAAACGCATACGCCCTTTTTGGCCAAGGGCATCATTGTGGAGGTTTTGCCTCTTTTCCTGTGCTTTGAAGGCGATTCGAATCTACCTCCTGAAATCTGTTTCCTGCAATTCTGCCTTGCTTTCAAATCCTCTTCGTTGCCTTCCCTCGATATATTTGTGGACGAGAGTTATCATTTATAACTCTGCAGGTTTGTGAATTGCAGTGCCCCTGAGCTCCATTTTTCAACTCGCTTTCTTGGGAGCTGGCCGCAAAAGCGCAGGATTGCTTCAGGCCCTATTCTGGTTCCGGGCGCAGGCTGAGCCTGTGGTTAATTCTTCTTCCTGATGGGAAAATACAGTGGCCTGTGCCTGTCCCAACACGTAGAGCCAGTCTCTCATTGGTTCCCCCTCTTCCCGTTCATCCTCAGGATAAATTGCAACGTGTACGGAACAGGAGGTTAAAGGTGTTGATTCTCCAAGGAGGGAGATTGCTAGTAAAGCGGCTGGAATGGCGAACCCGAGCACAAGGAGATGAGAAATGAGGAGCGTTTTAGAAACCTTTCCCGATCACACGGTGTACCATCTTCTGGGTTTCTCATGCATGTTTTCGATGTAGGAAGATGCCCTTGAACCTGGAGATTTGGGACCCATGGGATGGGTACCACGCAGTATTCCTTTAAAGGGTCTGCGTTTGCTCCCCCAACCTCACCAAACCTCTCAGCCCCAAGAGGGTCCATCCTTATGTCTCAATCAGCTGTGGGTCTAGATATGGTCAATCCAGGTGGCATCACAGCCCCTGAACGAATTTTGTAAGAATTTCTCTCTCTTTCACGGTCTTTGTTCACGGGTATTTTAAAGTATTTGATTTTTATAATGGGGTTTAGCTGCTTTTCACTGCTGTGTTTCTGCCGCTTTACACCCACTTGACTCACTTACAGAGAGATATCAATACATAGGTTTTAACATTCTTACTAGTCAGATATATTCTTGGGCGGTGAATAGGGGGTGTTGAGTCCAGTTCACTGAGCAAGGAGTAGGTCTTGTCTATTACATATTGGGTTTATGGAACGGTATCTGAGCTAATTTGAAACCCTTGTTTTATGCATCACCCCACCTCTCCTTTCCCGTTAAGCAGCCATAGTGTGTTTTCTAAACGTGTGACTCTATTCTGTTTTGTAATTCAGTTCAAGTGTAGCGGTTCTTCCATTCCCTCTATAAGTGATATCTTCTGATAAGTGTCTTTTTCTGTGTGACTTATTTCACTTAGAATCGTCGTAGCTACATCCACTCATCATGCTGCTACTAGCCTTATGACGTTGATTTCATGGCTGAGTGATATTCCATTGTACATAAGGACCACAACTTCTTTATCCATTTTTCTCTTTCCTGGGATATTTAAGGTGTAACGAAGTGGAGGTTCTTGTCAACAGGGCAGCCCTAAACTTTGGGGTGCCTGTGTCTTGCTGATTTTTAGTTTTCCCAATTTATACGCCCATGAGTGGAAGTGCCCTATGCTCTCTAAACTGAGTTTTTTAGATGTTTCAGGACACACCGTACACTTCTCCAGAGTGGCTGTTGGCAATTTCCATCCCGCCCATCAGCGTAGCAAGGCTCCCGTTTCTCCTTGGCCTGTCCTGCATTTCTGGTTTTGACACTTTATTCAGCATGGCCCTTTTGACCGATGGGAGGCGAGACTTCTTTGTAGCGCTGATTTGCCTTTCCAGGTTGCTTGGTTGGCCAAAAAGGGCGTATGCGTTTTTTCCTGAATATATTCAGGAAAAAACGCATACGCCCTTTTTGGCCAAGGGCATCATTGTGGAGGTTTTGCCTCTTTTCCTGTGCTTTGAAGGCGATTCGAATCTACCTCCTGAAATCTGTTTCCTGCAATTCTGCCTTGCTTTCAAATCCTCTTCGTTGCCTTCCCTCGATATATTTGTGGACGAGAGTTATCATTTATAACTCTGCAGGTTTGTGAATTGCAGTGCCCCTGAGCTCCATTTTTCAACTCGCTTTCTTGGGAGCTGGCCGCAAAAGCGCAGGATTGCTTCAGGCCCTATTCTGGTTCCGGGCGCAGGCTGAGCCTGTGGTTAATTCTTCTTCCTGATGGGAAAATACAGTGGCCTGTGCCTGTCCCAACACGTAGAGCCAGTCTCTCATTGGTTCCCCCTCTTCCCGTTCATCCTCAGGACAAATTGCAACGTGTACGGAACAGGAGGTTAAAGGTGTTGATTCTCCAAGGAGGGAGATTGCTAGTAAAGCGGCTGGAATGGCGAACCCGAGCACAAGGAGATGAGAAATGAGGAGCGTTTTAGAAACCTTTCCCGATCACACGGTGTACCATCTTCTGGGTTTCTCATGCATGTTTTCGATGTAGGAAGATGCCCTTGAACCTGGAGATTTGGGACCCATGGGATGGGTACCACGCAGTATTCCTTTAAAGGGTCTGCGTTTGCTCCCCCAACCTCACCAAACCTCTCAGCCCCAAGAGGGTCCATCCTTATGTCTCAATCAGCTGTGGGTGTAGATATGGTCAATCCAGGTGGCATCACAGCCCCTGAACGAATTTTGTAAGAATTTCTCTCTCTTTCACGGTCTTTGTTCACGGGTATTTTAAAGTATTTGATTTTTATAATGGGGTTTAGCTGCTTTTCACTGCTGTGTTTCTGCCGCTTTACACCCACTTGACTCACTTACAGAGAGATATCAATACATAGGTTTTAACATTCTTACTAGTCAGATATATTCTTGGGCGGTGAATAGGGGGTGTTGAGTCCAGTTCACTGAGCAAGGAGTAGGTCTTGTCTATTACATATTGGGTTTATGGAACGGTATCTGAGCTAATTTGAAACCCTTGTTTTATGCATCACCCCACCTCTCCTTTCCCGTTAAGCAGCCATAGTGTGTTTTCTAAACGTGTGACTCTATTCTGTTTTGTAATTCAGTTCAAGTGTAGCGGTTCTTCCATTCCCTCTATAAGTGATATCTTATGATAAGTGTCTTTTTCTGTGTGACTTATTTCACTTAGAATCGTCGTAGCTACATCCACTCATCATGCTGCTACTAGCCTTATGACGTTGATTTCATGGCTGAGTGATATTCCATTGTACATAAGGACCACAACTTCTTTATCCATTTTTCTCTTTCCTGGGATATTTAAGGTGTAACGAAGTGGAGGTTCTTGTCAACAGGGCAGCCCTAAACTTTGGGGTGCCTGTGTCTTGCTGATTTTTAGTTTTCCCAATTTATACGCCCATGAGTGGAAGTGCCCTATGCTCTCTAAACTGAGTTTTTTAGATGTTTCAGGACACACCGTACACTTCTCCAGAGTGGCTGTTGGCAATTTCCATCCCGCCCATCAGCGTAGCAAGACTCCCGTTTCTCCTTGGCCTGTCCTGCATTTCTGGTTTTGACACTTTATTCAGCATGGCCCTTTTGACCGATGGGAGGCGAGACTTCTTTGTAGCGCTGATTTGCCTTTCCAGGTTGCTTGGTTGGCCAAAAAGGGCGTATGCGTTTTTTCCTGAATATATTTAGGAAAAAACGCATACGCCCTTTTTGGCCAAGGGCATCATTGTGGAGGTTTTGCCTCTTTTCCTGTGCTTTGAAGGCGATTCGAATCTACCTCCTGAAATCTGTTTCCTGCAATTCTGACTTGCTTTCAAATCCTCTTCGTTGCCTTCCCTCGATATATTTGTGGACGAGAGTTATCATTTTTACCTCTGCAGGTTTGTGAATTGCAGTGCCCCTGAGCTCCATTTTTCAACTCGCTTTCTTGGGAGCTGGCCGCAAAAGCGCAGGATTGCTTCAGGCCCTATTCTGGTTCCGGGCGCAGGCTGAGCCTGTGGTTAATTCTTCTTCCTGATGGGAAAATACAGTGGCCTGTGCCTGTCCCAACACCTAGAGCCAGTCTCTCATTGGTTCCCCCTCTTCCCGTTCATCCTCAGGACAAATTGCAACGTGTACGGAACAGGAGGTTAAAGGTGTTGATTCTCCAAGGAGGGAGATTGCTAGTAAAGCGGCTGGAATGGCGAACCCGAGCACAAGGAGATGAGAAATGAGGAGCGTTTTAGAAACCTTTCCCGATCACACGGTGTACCATCTTCTGGGTTTCTCATGCATGTTTTCGATGTAGGAAGATGCCCTTGAACCTGGAGATTTGGGACCCATGGGATGGGTACCACGCAGTATTCCTTTAAAGGGTCTGAGTTTACTCCCCCAACTTCACCAAACCTGTCAGCCCCAAGAGTGTCCACCCTTATGTCTCAATCAGCTGTGGGTCTAGATATGGTCAATCCAGGTGGCATCACAGCCCCTGAACGAATTTGGTAAGAATTTCTCTCTCTTTCACTGTCTTTGTTTCACGGGTTTTTTAAAGTAAGTGATTTTTATAATGGGGTTTAGCTGCTTTTCACTACTGTGTTTATGCCGCTTTACACCCACTAGACTCACTTACAGAGAGATATCAATACATAGGTTTTAAGATTCTTACTAGTCAGATATATTCTTGGGCGGTGAATAGGGGGTCTTAAGTCCAGTTCACTGAGCAAGGAGTAGGTCTTGTCTATTACATATTGGGTTTATGGAACGGTATCTGAGCTAATTTGAAACCCTTGTTTTATGCATCACCCCACCTCTCCTTTCCCGTTAAGCAGCCATAGTGTGTTTTCTAAACGTGTGACTCTATTCTGTTTTGTAATTCAGTTCAAGTGTAGCGGTTCTTCCATTCCCTCTATAAGTGATATCTTATGATAAGTGTCTTTTTCTGTGTGACTTATTTCACTTAGAATCGTCGTAGCTACATCCACTCATCATGCTGCTACTAGCCTTATGACGTTGATTTCATGGCTGAGTGATATTCCATTGTACATAAGGACCACAACTTCTTTATCCATTTTTCTCTTTCCTGGGATATTTAAGGTGTAACGAAGTGGAGGTTCTTGTCAACAGGGCAGCCCTAAACTTTGGGGTGCCTGTGTCTTGCTGATTTTTAGTTTTCCCAATTTATACGCCCATGAGTGGAAGTGCCCTATGCTCTCTAAACTGAGTTTTTTAGATGTTTCAGGACACACCGTACACTTCTCCAGAGTGGCTGTTGGCAATTTCCATCCCGCCCATCAGCGTAGCAAGGCTCCCGTTTCTCCTTGGCCTGTCCTGCATTTCTGGTTTTGACACTTTATTCAGCATGGCCCTTTTGACCGATGGGAGGCGAGACTTCTTTGTAGCGCTGATTTGCCTTTCCAGGTTGCTTGGTTGGCCAAAAAGGGCGTATGCGTTTTTTCCTGAATATATTCAGGAAAAAACGCATACGCCCTTTTTGGCCAAGGGCATCATTGTCGAGGTTTCGCCGCTTTTCCTGTGCTTTAAAGGCGATTCGAATCTACCTCCTGAAATCTGTTTCCTGCAATTCTGCCTTGCTTTCAAATCCTCTTCGTTGCCTTCCCTCGATATATTTGTGGACGAGAGTTATCATTTTTACCTCTGCAGGTTTGTGAATTGCAGTGCCCCTGAGCTCCATTTTTCAACTCGCTTTCTTGGGAGCTGGCCGCAAAAGCGCAGGATTGCTTCAGGCCCTATTCTGGTTCCGGGCGCAGGCTGAGCCTGTGGTTAATTCTTCTTCCTGATGGGAAAATAGAGTGAGCTGTGCCTGTCCCAACACCTAGAGCTAGTCTCTCATTGGTTCCCCCTCTTCCCGTTCATCCTCAGGACAAATTGCAACCTGTACGGAACAGGAGGTTAAAGGTGCTGATTCTCCAAGGAGGGAGAGTGCTAGTAAAGCGGCTGGAATGGCGAACCCGAGCACAAGGAGATGAGAAATGAGGAGCGTTTTAGAAACCTTTCCCGATCACACGGTGTACCATCTTCTGGGTTTCTGATGCATGTTTTCGATGTAGGAAGATACCCTTGAACCTGGAGATTTGGGACCCATGGGATGGGTACCACGCAGTATTCCTTTAAAGGGTCTGCGTTTGCTCCCCCAACCTCACCAAACCTCTCAGCCCCAAGAGGGTCCATCCTTATGTCTCAATCAGCTGTGGGTCTAGATATGGTCAATCCAGGTGGCATCACAGCCCCTGAACGAATTTTGTAAGAATTTCTCTCTCTTTCACGGTCTTTGTTCACGGGTATTTTAAAGTATTTGATTTTTATAATGGGGTTTAGCTGCTTTTCACTGCTGTGTTTCTGCCGCTTTACACCCACTTGACTCACTTACAGAGAGATATCAATACATAGGTTTTAAGATTCTTACTAGTCAGATATATTCTTGGGCGCTGAATAGGGGGTGTTGAGTCCAGTTCACTGAGCAAGGAGTAGGTCTTGTCTATTACATATTGGGTTTATGGAACGGTATCTGAGCTAATTTGAAACCCTTGTTTTATGCATCACCCCACCTCTCCTTTCCCGTTAAGCAGCCATAGTGTGTTTTCTAAACGTGTGACTCTATTCTGTTTTGTAATTCAGTTCAAGTGTAGCGGTTCTTCCATTCCCTCTATAAGTGATATCTTATGATAAGTGTCTTTTTCTGTGTGACTTATTTCACTTAGAATCGTCGTAGCTACATCCACTCATCATGCTGCTACTAGCCTTATGACGTTGATTTCATGGCTGAGTGATATTCCATTGTACATAAGGACCACAACTTCTTTATCCATTTTTCTCTTTCCTGGGATATTTAAGGTGTAACGAAGTGGAGGTTCTTGTCAACAGGGCAGCCCTAAACTTTGGGGTGCCTGTGTCTTGCTGATTTTTAGTTTTCCCAATTTATACGCCCATGAGTGGAAGTGCCCTATGCTCTCTAAACTGAGTTTTTTAGATGTTTCAGGACACACCGTACACTTCTCCAGAGTTGCTGTTGGCAATTTCCATCCCGCCCATCAGCGTAGCAAGGCTCCCGTTTCTCCATGGCCTGTCCTGCATTTCTGGTTTTGACACTTTATTCAGCATGGCCCTTTTGACCGATGGGAGGCGAGACTTCTTTGTAGCGCTGATTTGCCTTTCCAGGTTGCTTGGTTGGCCAAAAAGGGCGTATGCGTTTTTTCTTGAATATATTCAGGAAAAAACGCATACGCCCTTTTTGGCCAAGGGCATCATTGTGGAGGTTTTGCCTCTTTTCCTGTGCTTTGAAGGCGATTCGAATCTACCTCCTGAAATCTGTTTCCTGCAATTCTGCCTTGCTTTCAAATCCTCTTCGTTGCCTTCCCTCGATATATTTGTGGACGAGAGTTATCATTTATAACTCTGCAGGTTTGTGAATTGCAGTGCCCCTGAGCTCCATTTTTCAACTCGCTTTCTTGGGAGCTGGCCGCAAAAGCGCAGGATTGCTTCAGGCCCTATTCTGGTTCCGGGCGCAGGCTGAGCCTGTGGTTAATTCTTCTTCCTGATGGGAAAATACAGTGGCCTGTGCCTGTCCCAACACCTAGAGCCAGTCTCTCATTGGTTCCCCCTCTTCCCGTTCATCCTCAGGACAAATTGCAACGTGTACGGAACAGGAGGTTAAAGGTGTTGATTCTCCAAGGAGGGAGATTGCTAGTAAAGCGGCTGGAATGGCGAACCCGAGCCCAAGGAGATGAGAAATGAGGAGCGTTTTAGAAACCTTTCCCGATCACACGGTGTACCATCTTCTGGGTTTCTCATGCATGTTTTCGATGTAGGAAGATGCCCTTGAACCTGGAGATTTGGGACCCATGGGATGGGTACCACGCAGTATTCCTTTAAAGGGTCTGCGTTTGCTCCCCCAACCTCACCAAACCTCTCAGCCCCAAGAGTGTCCACCCTTATGTCTCAATCAGCTGTGGGTCTAGATATGGTCAATCCAGGTGGCATCACAGCCCCTGAACGAATTTTGTAAGAATTTCTCTCTCTTTCACGGTCTTTGTTCACGGGTATTTTAAAGTATTTGATTTTTATAATGGGGTTTAGCTGCTTTTCACTGCTGTGTTTCTGCCGCTTTACACCCACTAGACTCACTTACAGAGAGATATCAATACATAGGTTTTAAGATTCTTACTAGTCAGATATATTCTTGGGCGGTGAATAGGGGGTGTTGAGTCCAGTTCACTGAGCAAGGCGTAGGTCTTGTCTATTACATATTGGGTTTATGGAACGGTATCTGAGCTAATTTGAAACCCTTGTTTTATGCATCACCCCACCTCTCCTTTCCCGTTAAGCAGCCATAGTGTGTTTTCTAAACGTGTGACTCTATTCTGTTTTGTAATTCAGTTCAAGTGTAGCGGTTCTTCCATTCCCTCTATAAGTGATATCTTATGATAAGTGTCTTTTTCTGTGTGACTTATTTCACTTAGAATCGTCGTAGCTACATCCACTCATCATGCTGCTACTAGCCTTATGACGTTGATTTCATGGCTGAGTGATATTCCATTGTACATAAGGACCACAACTTCTTTATCCATTTTTCTCTTTCCTGGGATATTTAAGGTGTAACGAAGTGGAGGTTCTTGTCAACAGGGCAGCCCTAAACTTTGGGGTGCCTGTGTCTTGCTGATTTTTAGTTTTCCCAATTTATACGCCCATGAGTGGAAGTGCCCTATGCTCTCTAAACTGAGTTTTTTAGATGTTTCAGGACACACCGTACACTTCTCCAGAGTTGCTGTTGGCAATTTCCATCCCGCCCATCAGCGTAGCAAGGCTCCCGTTTCTCCATGGCCTGTCCTGCATTTCTGGTTTTGACACTTTATTCAGCATGGCCCTTTTGACCGATGGGAGGCGAGACTTCTTTGTAGCGCTGATTTGCCTTTCCAGGTTGCTTGGTTGGCCAAAAAGGGCGTATGCGTTTTTTCCTGAATATATTCAGGAAAAAACGCATACGCCCTTTTTGGCCAAGGGCATCATTGTGGAGGTTTTGCCTCTTTTCCTGTGCTTTGAAGGCGATTCGAATCTACCTCCTGAAATCTGTTTCCTGCAATTCTGCCTTGCTTTCAAATCCTCTTCGTTGCCTTCCCTCGATATATTTGTGGACGAGAGTTATCATTTATAACTCTGCAGGTTTGTGAATTGCAGTGCCCCTGAGCTCCATTTTTCAACTCGCTTTCTTGGGAGCTGGCCGCAAAAGCGCAGGATTGCTTCAGGCCCTATTCTGGTTCCGGGCGCAGGCTGAGCCTGTGGTTAATTCTTCTTCCTGATGGGAAAATACAGTGGCCTGTGCCTGTCCCAACACCTAGAGCCAGTCTCTCATTGGTTCCCCCTCTTCCCGTTCATCCTCAGGACAAATTGCAACGTGTACGGAACAGGAGGTTAAAGGTGTTGATTCTCCAAGGAGGGAGATTGCTAGTAAAGCGGCTGGAATGGCGAACCCGAGCCCAAGGAGATGAGAAATGAGGAGCGTTTTAGAAACCTTTCCCGATCACACGGTGTACCATCTTCTGGGTTTCTCATGCATGTTTTCGATGTAGGAAGATGCCCTTGAACCTGGAGATTTGGGACCCATGGGATGGGTACCACGCAGTATTCCTTTAAAGGGTCTGCGTTTGCTCCCCCAACCTCACCAAACCTCTCAGCCCCAAGAGTGTCCACCCTTATGTCTCAATCAGCTGTGGGTCTAGATATGGTCAATCCAGGTGGCATCACAGCCCCTGAACGAATTTTGTAAGAATTTCTCTCTCTTTCACGGTCTTTGTTCACGGGTATTTTAAAGTATTTGATTTTTATAATGGGGTTTAGCTGCTTTTCACTGCTGTGTTTCTGCCGCTTTACACCCACTTGACTCACTTACAGAGAGATATCAATACATAGGTTTTAACATTCTTACTAGTCAGATATATTCTTGGGCGGTGAAAAGGGGGTGTTGAGTCCAGTTCACTGAGCAAGGAGTAGGTCTTGTCTATTACATATTGGGTTTATGGAACGGTATCTGAGCTAATTTCAAACCCTTGTTTTATGCATCACCCCATCTCACCTTTCCCTTTAAGCAGCCATAGTGTGTTTTCTAAACGTGTGACACTGTTCTGTTTTGTAATTCAGTTCAAGTGTAGCGGTTTTTCCATTCCCTCTATAAGTGATATCTTATGATAAGTGTCTTTTTCTGTGTGACTTATTTCACTTAGAATCGTCGTAGCTACATCCACTCATCATGCTGCTACTAGCCTTATGACGTTGATTTCATGGCTGAGTGATATTCCATTGTACATAAGGACCACAACTTCTTTATCCATTTTTCTCTTTCCTGGGATATTTAAGGTGTAACGAAGTGGAGGTTCTTGTCAACAGGGCAGCCCTAAACTTTGGGGTGCCTGTGTCTTGCTGATTTTTAGTTTTCCCAATTTATAAGCCCATGAGTGGAAGTGCCCTATGCTCTCTAAACTGAGTTTTTTAGATGTTTCAGGACACACCGTACACTTCTCCAGAGTTGCTGTTGGCAATTTCCATCCCGCCCATCAGCGTAGCAAGGCTCCCGTTTCTCCATGGCCTGTCCTGCATTTCTGGTTTTGACACTTTATTCAGCATGGCCCTTTTGATCGATGGGAAGCGAGACTTCTTTGTAGCGCTGATTTGCCTTTCCAGGTTGCTTGGTTGGCCAAAAAGGGCGTATGCGTTTTTTCCTGAATATATTCAGGAAAAAACGCATACGCCCTTTTTGGCCAAGGGCATCATTGTGGAGGTTTCGCCTCTTTTCCTGTGCTTTGAAGGCGATTCGAATCTACCTCCTGAAATCTGTTTCCTGCAATTCTGCCTTGCTTTCAAATCCTCTTCGTTGCCTTCCCTCGATATATTTGTGGACGAGAGTTATCATTTTTACATCTGCAGGTTTGTGAATTGCAGTGCCCCTGAGCTCCATTTTTCAACTTGCTTTCTTGGGAGCTGGCCGCAAAAGCGCAGGATTGCTTCAGGCCCTATTCTGGTTCCGGGCGCAGGCTGAGCCTGTGGTTAATTCTTCTTCCTGATGGGAAAATAGAGTGAGCTGTGCCTGTCCCAACACCTAGAGCTATTCTCTCATTGGTTCCCCCTCTTCCCGTTCATCCTCAGGACAAATTGCAACCTGTTCGGAACAGGAGGTTAAAGGTGCTGATTCTCCAAGGAGGGAGATTGCTAGTAAAGCGGCTGGAATGGCGAACCCGAGCACAAGGAGATGAGAAATGAGGAGCGTTTTAGAAACCTTTCCCGATCACAAGGTGTACCATCTTCTGAGTTTCTCATGCATGTTTTCGATGTAGGAAGATGCCCTTGAACCTGGAGATTTGGGACTCATTGGATGGGTACCACGCAGTATTCCTTTAAAGGGTCTGCGTTTGCTCCCCCAACCTCACCAAACCTCTCAGCCCCAAGAGGGTCCATCCTTATGTCTCAATCAGCTGTGGGTCTAGATATGGTCAATCCAGGTGGCATCACAGCCCCTGAACGAATTTTGTAAGAATTTCTCTCTCTTTCACGGTCTTTGTTCACGGGTATTTTAAAGTATTTGATTTTTATAATGGGGTTTAGCTGCTTTTCACTGCTGTGTTTCTGCCGCTTTACACCCACTTGACTCACTTACAGAGAGATATCAATACATAGGTTTTAAGATTCTTACTAGTCAGATATATTCTTGGGCGGTGAATAGGGGGTGTTGAGTCCAGTTCACTGAGCAAGGAGTAGGTCTTGTCTATTACATATTGGGTTTATGGAACGGTATCTGAGCTAATTTGAAACCCTTGTTTTATGCATCACCCCACCTCTCCTTTCCCGTTAAGCAGCCATAGTGTGTTTTCTAAACGTGTGACTCTATTCTGTTTTGTAATTCATTTCAAGTGTAGCGGTTCTTCCATTCCCTCTATAAGTGATATCTTATGATAAGTGTCTTTTTCTGTGTGACTTATTTCACTTAGAATCGTCGTAGCTACATCCACTCATCATGCTGCTACTAGCCTTATGACGTTGATTTCATGGCTGAGTGATATTCCATTGTACATAAGGACCACAACTTCTTTATCCATTTTTCTCTTTCCTGGGATATTTAAGATGTAACGAAGTGGAGGTTCTTGTCAACAGGGCAGCCCTAAACTTTGGGGTGCCTGTGTCTTGCTGATTTTTAGTTTTCCCAATTTATACGCCCATGAGTGGAAGTGCCCTATGCTCTCTAAACTGAGTTTTTTAGATGTTTCAGGACACACCGTACACTTCTCCAGAGTGGCTGTTGGCAATTTCCATCCCGCCCATCAGCGTAGCAAGGCTCCCGTTTCTCCTTGGCCTGTCCTGCATTTCTGGTTTTGACACTTTATTCAGCATGGCCCTTTTGACCGATGGGAGGCGAGACTTCTTTGTAGCGCTGATTTGCCTTTCCAGGTTGCTTGGTTGGCCAAAAAGGGCGTATGCGTTTTTTCCTGAATATATTCAGGAAAAAACGCATACGCCGTTTTTGGCCAAGGGCATCATTGTGGAGGTTTTGCCTCTTTTCCTGTGCTTTGAAGGCGATTCGAATCTACCTCCTGAAATCTGTTTCCTGCAATTCTGCCTTGCTTTCAAATCCTCTTCGTTGCCTTCCCTCGATATATTTGTGGACGAGAGTTATCATTTTTACCTCTGCAGGTTTGTGAATTGCAGTGCCCCTGAGCTTCATTTTTCAACTCGCTTTCTTGGGAGCTGGCCGCAAAAGCGCAGGATTGCTTCAGGCCCTATTCTGGTTCCGGGCGCAGGCTGAGCCTGTGGTTAATTCTTCTTCCTGATGGGAAAATAGAGTGAGCTGTGCCTGTCCCAACACCTAGAGCTAGTCTCTCATTGGTTCCCCCTCTTCCCGTTCATCCTCAGGACAAATTGCAACGTGTACGGAACAGGAGGTTAAAGGTGCTGATTCTCCAAGGAGGGAGATTGCTAGTAAAGCGGCTGGAATGGCGAACCCGAGCACAAGGAGATGAGAAATGAGGAGCGTTTTAGAAACCTTTCCCGATCACACGGTGTACCATCTTCTGGGTTTCTCATGCATGTTTTCGATGTAGGAAGATGCCCTTGAACCTGGAGATTTGGGACCCATGGGATGGGTACCACGCAGTATTCCTTTAAAGGGTCTGCGTTTGCTCCCCCAACCTCACCAAACCTGTCAGCCCCAAGAGTGTCCACCCTTATGTCTCAATCAGCTGTGGGTCTAGATATGGTCAATACAGGTGGCATCACAGCCCCTGAACGAATTTGGTAAGAATTTCTCTCTCTTTCACTGTCTTTGTTTCACGGGTTTTTTAAAGTAAGTGATTTTTATAATGGGGTTTAGCTGCTTTTCACTACTGTGTTTATGCCGCTTTACACCCACGAGACTCACTTACAGAGAGATATCAATACATAGGTTTTAAGATTCTTACTAGTCAGATATATTCTTGGGCGGTGAATAGGGGGTCTTGAGTCCAGTTCAGTGAGCAAGGAGTAGGTCTTGTCTATTACATATTGGGTTTATGGAACGGTATCTGAGCTAATTTGAAGCCCTTGTTTTATGCATCACCCCATCTCACCTTTCCCGTTAAGCAGCCATCGTGTGTTTTCTAAACGTGTGACTCTGTTCTGTTTTGTAAGTCAGTTCAAGTGTAGCGGTTTTTACATTCCCTCTATAAGTGATATCTTCTGATAAGTGTCTTTTTCTGTGTGAATTATTTCACTTAGAATCGTCGTACCTAAATCCACTCATCATGCTGCTACTAGCCTTATGAGGTTGATTTCATGGCTGAGTGATATTCCATTGTACATAAGGACCACAACTTCTTTATCCATTTTTCTCTTTCCTGGGATATTTAAGGTGTAACGAAGTGGAGGTTCTTGTCAACAGGGCAGCCCTAAACTTTGGGGTGCCTGTGTCTTGCTGATTTTTAGTTTTCCCAATTTATACGCCCATGAGTGGAAGTGCCCTATGCTCTGTAAGCTGAGTTTTTTAGATGTTTCAGGACACACCGTACACTTCTCCAGAGTGGCTGTTGGCAATTTCCATCCCGCCCATCAGCGTAGCAAGGCTCCCGTTTCTCCTTGGCCTGTCCTGCATTTCTGGTTTTGACACTTTATTCAGCATGGCCCTTTTGACCGATGGGAGGCGAGACTTCTTTGTAGCGCTGATTTGCCTTTCCAGGTTGCTTGGTTGGCCAAAAAGGGCGTATGCGTTTTTTCCTGAATATATTCAGGAAAAAACGCATACGCCCTTTTTGGCCAAGGGCATCATTGTGGAGGTTTTGCCTCTTTTCCTGTGCTTTAAAGGCGATTCGAATCTACCTCCTGAAATCTGTTTCCTGCAATTCTGCCTTGCTTTCAAATCCTCTTCGTTGCCTTCCCTCGATATATTTGTGGACGAGAGTTATCATTTATAACTCTGCAGGTTTGTGAATTGCAGTGCCCCTGAGCTCCATTTTTCAACTCGCTTTCTTGGGAGCTGGCCGCAAAAGCGCAGGATTGCTTCAGGCCCTATTCTGGTTCCGGGCGCAGGCTGAGCCTGTGGTTAATTCTTCTTCCTGATGGGAAAATACAGTGGCCTGTGCCTGTCCCAACACGTAGAGCCAGTCTCTCATTGGTTCCCCCTCTTCCCGTTCATCCTCAGGACAAATTGCAACGTGTACGGAACAGGAGGTTAAAGGTGTTGATTCTCCAAGGAGGGAGATTGCTAGTAAAGCGGCTGGAATGGCGAACCCGAGCACAAGGAGATGAGAAATGAGGAGCGTTTTAGAAACCTTTCCCGATCACACGGTGTACCATCTTCTGGGTTTCTCATGCATGTTTTCGATGTAGGAAGATGCCCTTGAACCTGGAGATTTGGGACCCATGGGATGGGTACCACGCAGTATTCCTTTAAAGGGTCTGCGTTTGCTCCCCCAACCTCACCAAACCTCTCAGCCCCAAGAGGGTCCATCCTTATGTCTCAATCAGCTGTGGGTCTAGATATGGTCAATCCAGGTGGCATCACAGCCCCTGAACGAATTTTGTAAGAATTTCTCTCTCTTTCACGGTCTTTGTTCACGGGTATTTTAAAGTATTTGATTTTTATAATGGGGTTTAGCTGCTTTTCACTGCTGTGTTTCTGCCGTTTTACACCCACTTGACTCACTTACAGAGAGATATCAATACATAGGTTTTAACATTCTTACTAGTCAGATATATTCTTGGGCGGTGAATAGGGGGTGTTGAGTCCAGTTCACTGAGCAAGGAGTAGGTCTTGTCTATTACATATTGGGTTTATGGAACGGTATCTGAGCTAATTTGAAACCCTTGTTTTATGCATCACCCCACCTCTCCTTTCCCGTTAAGCAGCCATAGTGTGTTTTCTAAACGTGTGACTCTATTCTGTTTTGTAATTCAGTTCAAGTGTAGCGGTTCTTCCATTCCCTCTATAAGTGATATCTTATGATAAGTGTCTTTTTCTGTGTGACTTATTTCACTTAGAATCGTCGTAGCTACATCCACTCATCATGCTGCTACTAGCCTTATGACGTTGATTTCATGGCTGAGTGATATTCCATTGTACATAAGGACCACAACTTCTTTATCCATTTTTCTCTTTCCTGGGATATTTAAGGTGTAACGAAGTGGAGGTTCTTGTCAACAGGGCAGCCCTAAACTTTGGGGTGCCTGTGTCTTGCTGATTTTTAGTTTTCCCAATTTATACGCCCATGAGTGGAAGTGCCCTATGCTCTCTAAACTGAGTTTTTTAGATGTTTCAGGACACACCGTACACTTCTCCAGAGTGGCTGTTGGCAATTTCCATCCCGCCCATCAGCGTAGCAAGGCTCCCGTTTCTCCTTGGCCTGTCCTGCATTTCTGGTTTTGACACTTTATTCAGCATGGCCCTTTTGACCGATGGGAGGCGAGACTTCTTTGTAGCGCTGATTTGCCTTTCCAGGTTGCTTGGTTGGCCAAAAAGGGCGTATGCGTTTTTTCCTGAATATATTCAGGAAAAAACGCATACGCCCTTTTTGGCCAAGGGCATCATTGTGGAGGTTTTGCCTCTTTTCCTGTGCTTTGAAGGCGATTCGAATCTACCTCCTGAAATCTGTTTCCTGCAATTCTGCCTTGCTTTCAAATCCTCTTCGTTGCCTTCCCTCGATATATTTGTGGACGAGAGTTATCATTTATAACTCTGCAGGTTTGTGAATTGCAGTGCCCCTGAGCTCCATTTTTCAACTCGCTTTCTTGGGAGCTGGCCGCAAAAGCGCAGGATTGCTTCAGGCCCTATTCTGGTTCCGGGCGCAGGCTGAGCCTGTGGTTAATTCTTCTTCCTGATGGGAAAATACAGTGGCCTGTGCCTGTCCCAACACCTAGAGCCAGTCTCTCATTGGTTCCCCCTCTTCCCGTTCATCCTCAGGACAAATTGCAACGTGTACGGAACAGGAGGTTAAAGGTGTTGATTCTCCAAGGAGGGAGATTGCTAGTAAAGCGGCTGGAATGGCGAACCCGAGCACAAGGAGATGAGAAATGAGGAGCGTTTTAGAAACCTTTCCCGATCACACGGTGTACCATCTTCTGGGTTTCTCATGCATGTTTTCGATGTAGGAAGATGCCCTTGAACCTGGAGATTTGGGACCCATGGGATGGGTACCACGCAGTATTCCTTTAAAGGGTCTGCGTTTGCTCCCCCAACCTCACCAAACCTCTCAGCCCCAAGAGGGTCCATCCTTATGTCTCAATCAGCTGTGGGTCTAGATATGGTCAATCCAGGTGGCATCACAGCCCCTGAACGAATTTTGTAAGAATTTCTCTCTCTTTCACGGTCTTTGTTCACGGGTATTTTAAAGTATTTGATTTTTATAATGGGGTTTAGCTGCTTTTCACTGCTGTGTTTCTGCCGCTTTACACCCACTTGACTCACTTACAGAGAGATATCAATACATAGGTTTTAACATTCTTACTAGTCAGATATATTCTTGGGCGGTGAATAGGGGGTGTTGAGTCCAGTTCACTGAGCAAGGAGTAGGTCTTGTCTATTACATATTGGGTTTATGGAACGGTATCTGAGCTAATTTGAAACCCTTGTTTTATGCATCACCCCACCTCTCCTTTCCCGTTAAGCAGCCATAGTGTGTTTTCTAAACGTGTGACTCTATTCTGTTTTGTAATTCAGTTCAAGTGTAGCGGTTCTTCCATTCCCTCTATAAGTGATATCTTATGATAAGTGTCTTTTTCTGTGTGACTTATTTCACTTAGAATCGTCGTAGCTACATCCACTCATCATGCTGCTACTAGCCTTATGACGTTGATTTCATGGCTGAGTGATATTCCATTGTACATAAGGACCACAACTTCTTTATCCATTTTTCTCTTTCCTGGGATATTTAAGGTGTAACGAAGTGGAGGTTCTTGTCAACAGGGCAGCCCTAAACTTTGGGGTGCCTGTGTCTTGCTGATTTTTAGTTTTCCCAATTTATACGCCCATGAGTGGAAGTGCCCTATGCTCTCTAAACTGAGTTTTTTAGATGTTTCAGGACACACCGTACACTTCTCCAGAGTGGCTGTTGGCAATTTCCATCCCGCCCATCAGCGTAGCAAGGCTCCCGTTTCTCCTTGGCCTGTCCTGCATTTCTGGTTTTGACACTTTATTCAGCATGGCCCTTTTGACCGATGGGAGGCGAGACTTCTTTGTAGCGCTGATTTGCCTTTCCAGGTTGCTTGGTTGGCCAAAAAGGGCGTATGCGTTTTTTCCTGAATATATTCAGGAAAAAACGCATACGCCCTTTTTGGCCAAGGGCATCATTGTGGAGGTTTTGCCTCTTTTCCTGTGCTTTGAAGGCGATTCGAATCTACCTCCTGAAATCTGTTTCCTGCAATTCTGCCTTGCTTTCAAATCCTCTTCGTTGCCTTCCCTCGATATATTTGTGGACGAGAGTTATCATTTATAACTCTGCAGGTTTGTGAATTGCAGTGCCCCTGAGCTCCATTTTTCAACTCGCTTTCTTGGGAGCTGGCCGCAAAAGCGCAGGATTGCTTCAGGCCCTATTCTGGTTCCGGGCGCAGGCTGAGCCTGTGGTTAATTCTTCTTCCTGATGGGAAAATACAGTGGCCTGTGCCTGTCCCAACACGTAGAGCCAGTCTCTCATTGGTTCCCCCTCTTCCCGTTCATCCTCAGGACAAATTGCAACGTGTACGGAACAGGAGGTTAAAGGTGTTGATTCTCCAAGGAGGGAGATTGCTAGTAAAGCGGCTGGAATGGCGAACCCGAGCACAAGGAGATGAGAAATGAGGAGCGTTTTAGAAACCTTTCCCGATCACACGGTGTACCATCTTCTGGGTTTCTCATGCATGTTTTCGATGTAGGAAGATGCCCTTGAACCTGGAGATTTGGGACCCATGGGATGGGTACCACGCAGTATTCCTTTAAAGGGTCTGAGTTTACTCCCCCAACTTCACCAAACCTGTCAGCCCCAAGAGGGTCCACCCTTATGTCTCAATCAGCTGTGGGTCTAGATATGGTCAATCCAGGTGGCATCACAGCCCCTGAACGAATTTGGTAAGAATTTCTCTCTCTTTCACTGTCTTTGTTTCACGGGTTTTTTAAAGTAAGTGATTTTTATAATGGGGTTTAGCTGCTTTTCACTACTGTGTTTATGCCGCTTTACACCCACTAGACTCACTTACAGAGAGATATCAATACATAGGTTTTAAGATTCTTACTAGTCAGATATATTCTTGGGCGGTGAATAGGGGGTCTTAAGTCCAGTTCACTGAGCAAGGAGTAGGTCTTGTCTATTACATATTGGGTTTATGGAACGGTATCTGAGCTAATTTGAAACCCTTGTTTTATGCATCACCCCACCTCTCCTTTCCCGTTAAGCAGCCATAGTGTGTTTTCTAAACGTGTGACTCTATTCTGTTTTGTAATTCAGTTCAAGTGTAGCGGTTCTTCCATTCCCTCTATAAGTGATATCTTATGATAAGTGTCTTTTTCTGTGTGACTTATTTCACTTAGAATCGTCGTAGCTACATCCACTCATCATGCTGCTACTAGCCTTATGACGTTGATTTCATGGCTGAGTGATATTCCATTGTACATAAGGACCACAACTTCTTTATCCATTTTTCTCTTTCCTGGGATATTTAAGGTGTAACGAAGTGGAGGTTCTTGTCAACAGGGCAGCCCTAAACTTTGGGGTGCCTGTGTCTTGCTGATTTTTAGTTTTCCCAATTTATACGCCCATGAGTGGAAGTGCCCTATGCTCTCTAAACTGAGTTTTTTAGATGTTTCAGGACACACCGTACACTTCTCCAGAGTGGCTGTTGGCAATTTCCATCCCGCCCATCAGCGTAGCAAGGCTCCCGTTTCTCCTTGGCCTGTCCTGCATTTCTGGTTTTGACACTTTATTCAGCATGGCCCTTTTGACCGATGGGAGGCGAGACTTCTTTGTAGCGCTGATTTGCCTTTCCAGGTTGCTTGGTTGGCCAAAAAGGGCGTATGCGTTTTTTCCTGAATATATTCAGGAAAAAACGCATACGCCCTTTTTGGCCAAGGGCATCATTGTGGAGGTTTTGCCTCTTTTCCTGTGCTTTGAAGGCGATTCGAATCTACCTCCTGAAATCTGTTTCCTGCAATTCTGCCTTGCTTTCAAATCCTCTTCGTTGCCTTCCCTCGATATATTTGTGGACGAGAGTTATCATTTATAACTCTGCAGGTTTGTGAATTGCAGTGCCCCTGAGCTCCATTTTTCAACTCGCTTTCTTGGGAGCTGGCCGCAAAAGCGCAGGATTGCTTCAGGCCCTATTCTGGTTCCGGGCGCAGGCTGAGCCTGTGGTTAATTCTTCTTCCTGATGGGAAAATACAGTGGCCTGTGCCTGTCCCAACACCTAGAGCCAGTCTCTCATTGGTTCCCCCTCTTCCCGTTCATCCTCAGGACAAATTGCAACGTGTACGGAACAGGAGGTTAAAGGTGTTGATTCTCCAAGGAGGGAGATTGCTAGTAAAGCGGCTGGAATGGCGAACCCGAGCACAAGGAGATGAGAAATGAGGAGCGTTTTAGAAACCTTTCCCGATCACACGGTGTACCATCTTCTGGGTTTCTCATGCATGTTTTCGATGTAGGAAGATGCCCTTGAACCTGGAGATTTGGGACCCATGGGATGGGTACCACGCAGTATTCCTTTAAAGGGTCTGAGTTTACTCCCCCAACTTCACCAAACCTGTCAGCCCCAAGAGTGTCCACCCTTATGTCTCAATCAGCTGTGGGTCTAGATATGGTCAATCCAGGTGGCATCACAGCCCCTGAACGAATTTGGTAAGAATTTCTCTCTCTTTCACTGTCTTTGTTTCACGGGTTTTTTAAAGTAAGTGATTTTTATAATGGGGTTTAGCTGCTTTTCACTACTGTGTTTATGCCGCTTTACACCCACTAGACTCACTTACAGAGAGATATCAATACATAGGTTTTAAGATTCTTACTAGTCAGATATATTCTTGGGCGGTGAATAGGGGGTCTTAAGTCCAGTTCACTGAGCAAGGAGTAGGTCTTGTCTATTACATATTGGGTTTATGGAACGGTATCTGAGCTAATTTGAAACCCTTGTTTTATGCATCACCCCACCTCTCCTTTCCCGTTAAGCAGCCATAGTGTGTTTTCTAAACGTGTGACTCTATTCTGTTTTGTAATTCAGTTCAAGTGTAGCGGTTCTTCCATTCCCTCTATAAGTGATATCTTATGATAAGTGTCTTTTTCTGTGTGACTTATTTCACTTAGAATCGTCGTAGCTACATCCACTCATCATGCTGCTACTAGCCTTATGACGTTGATTTCATGGCTGAGTGATATTCCATTGTACATAAGGACCACAACTTCTTTATCCATTTTTCTCTTTCCTGGGATATTTAAGGTGTAACGAAGTGGAGGTTCTTGTCAACAGGGCAGCCCTAAACTTTGGGGTGCCTGTGTCTTGCTGATTTTTAGTTTTCCCAATTTATACGCCCATGAGTGGAAGTGCCCTATGCTCTCTAAACTGAGTTTTTTAGATGTTTCAGGACACACCGTACACTTCTCCAGAGTGGCTGTTGGCAATTTCCATCCCGCCCATCAGCGTAGCAAGGCTCCCGTTTCTCCTTGGCCTGTCCTGCATTTCTGGTTTTGACACTTTATTCAGCATGGCCCTTTTGACCGATGGGAGGCGAGACTTCTTTGTAGCGCTGATTTGCCTTTCCAGGTTGCTTGGTTGGCCAAAAAGGGCGTATGCGTTTTTTCCTGAATATATTCAGGAAAAAACGCATACGCCGTTTTTGGCCAAGGGCATCATTGTGGAGGTTTTGCCTCTTTTCCTGTGCTTTGAAGGCGATTCGAATCTACCTCCTGAAATCTGTTTCCTGCAATTCTGCCTTGCTTTCAAATCCTCTTCGTTGCCTTCCCTCGATATATTTGTGGAGGAGAGTTATCATTTATAACTCTGCAGGTTTGTGAATTGCAGTGCCCCTGAGCTCCATTTTTCAACTCGCTTTCTTGGGAGCTGGCCGCAAAAGCGCAGGATTGCTTCAGGCCCTATTCTGGTTCCGGGCGCAGGCTGAGCCTGTGG
Source organism: Balaenoptera acutorostrata (assembly GCF_949987535.1). NCBI lineage: Eukaryota > Metazoa > Chordata > Mammalia > Artiodactyla > Balaenopteridae > Balaenoptera > Balaenoptera acutorostrata. The sequence continues at coordinate 233,606 of NW_026646510.1, forward strand.
TTAATTCTTCTTCCTGATGGGAAAATAGAGTGAGCTGTGCCTGTCCCAACACCTAGAGCTAGTCTCTCATTGGTTCCCCCTCTTCCCGTTCATCCTCAGGACAAATTGCAACCTGTACGGAACAGGAGGTTAAAGGTGCTGATTCTCCAAGGAGGGAGAGTGCTAGTAAAGCGGCTGGAATGGCGAACCCGAGCACAAGGAGATGAGAAATGAGGAGCGTTTTAGAAACCTTTCCCGATCACACGGTGTACCATCTTCTGGGTTTCTGATGCATGTTTTCGATGTAGGAAGATACCCTTGAACCTGGAGATTTGGGACCCATGGGATGGGTACCACGCAGTATTCCTTTAAAGGGTCTGCGTTTGCTCCCCCAACCTCACCAAACCTCTCAGCCCCAAGAGGGTCCATCCTTATGTCTCAATCAGCTGTGGGTCTAGATATGGTCAATCCAGGTGGCATCACAGCCCCTGAACGAATTTTGTAAGAATTTCTCTCTCTTTCACGGTCTTTGTTCACGGGTATTTTAAAGTATTTGATTTTTATAATGGGGTTTAGCTGCTTTTCACTGCTGTGTTTCTGCCGCTTTACACCCACTTGACTCACTTACAGAGAGATATCAATACATAGGTTTTAAGATTCTTACTAGTCAGATATATTCTTGGGCGGTGAATAGGGGGTGTTGAGTCCAGTTCACTGAGCAAGGAGTAGGTCTTGTCTATTACATATTGGGTTTATGGAACGGTATCTGAGCTAATTTGAAACCCTTGTTTTATGCATCACCCCACCTCTCCTTTCCCGTTAAGCAGCCATAGTGTGTTTTCTAAACGTGTGACTCTATTCTGTTTTGTAATTCAGTTCAAATGTAGCGGTTCTTCCATTCCCTCTATAAGTGATATCTTATGATAAGTGTCTTTTTCAGTGTGACTTATTTCACTTAGAATCGTCGTAGCTACATCCACTCATCATGCTGCTACTAGCCTTATGACGTTGATTTCATGGCTGAGTGATATTCCATTGTACATAAGGACCACAACTTCTTTATCCATTTTTCTCTTTCCTGGGATATTTAAGGTGTAACGAAGTGGAGGTTCTTGTCAACAGGGCAGCCCTAAACTTTGGGGTGCCTGTGTCTTGCTGATTTTTAGTTTTCCGAATTTATACGCCCATGAGTGGAAGTGCCCTATGCTCTCTAAACTGAGTTTTTTAGATGTTTCAGGACACACCGTACACTTCTCCAGAGTGGCTGTTGGCAATTTCCATCCCGCCCATCAGCGTAGCAAGGCTCCCGTTTCTCCTTGGCCTGTCCTGCATTTCTGGTTTTGACACTTTATTCAGCATGGCCCTTTTGACCGATGGGAGGCGAGACTTCTTTGTAGCGCTGATTTGCCTTTCCAGGTTGCTTGGTTGGCCAAAAAGGGCGTATGCGTTTTTTCCTGAATATATTCAGGAAAAAACGCATACGCCCTTTTTGGCCAAGGGCATCATTGTGGAGGTTTTGCCTCTTTTCCTGTGCTTTGAAGGCGATTCGAATCTACCTCCTGAAATCTGTTTCCTGCAATTCTGACTTGCTTTCAAATCCTCTTCGTTGCCTTCCCTCGATATATTTGTGGACGAGAGTTATCATTTATAACTCTGCAGGTTTGTGAATTGCAGTGCCCCTGAGCTCCATTTTTCAACTCGCTTTCTTGGGAGCTGGCCGCAAAAGCGCAGAATTGCTTCAGGCCCTATTCTGGTTCCGGGCGCAGGCTGAGCCTGTGGTTAATTCTTCTTCCTGAATGGAAAATACAGTGACCTGTGCCTGTCCCAACACTTAGAGCCAGTCTCTCATTGGTTCCCCCTCTTCCCGTTCATCCTCAGGACAAATTGCAACGTGTACGGAACAGGAGGTTAAAGGTGTTGATTCTCCAAGGAGGGAGATTGCTAGTAAAGCGGCTGGAATGGCGAACCCGAGCACAAGGAGATGAGAAATGAGGAGCGTTTTAGAAACCTTTCCCGATCACACGGTCTACCATCTTCTGGGTTTCTCATGCATGTTTTCGATGTAGGAAGATGCCCTTGAACCTGGAGATTTGGGACCCATGGGATGGGTACCACGCAGTATTCCTTTAAAGGGTCTGCGTTTGCTCCCCCAACCTCACCAAACCTCTCAGCCCCAAGAGTGTCCACCCTTATGTCTCAATCAGCTGTGGGTCTAGATATGGTCAATCCAGGTGGCATCACAGCCCCTGAACGAATTTTGTAAGAATTTCTCTCTCTTTCACGGTCTTTGTTCACGGGTATTTTAAAGTATTTGATTTTTATAATGGGGTTTAGCTGCTTTTCACTGCTGTGTTTCTGCCGCTTTACACCCACTTGACTCACTTACAGAGAGATATCAATACATAGGTTTTAACATTCTTACTAGTCAGATATATTCTTGGGCGGTGAATAGGGGGTGTTGAGTCCAGTTCACTGAGCAAGGAGTAGGTCTTGTCTATTACATATTGGGTTTATGGAACGGTATCTGAGCTAATTTGAAACCCTTGTTTTATGCATCACCCCACCTCTCCTTTCCCGTTAAGCAGCCATAGTGTGTTTTCTAAACGTGTGACTCTATTCTGTTTTGTAATTCAGTTCAAGTGTAGCGGTTCTTCCATTCCCTCTATAAGTGATATCTTCTGATAAGTGTCTTTTTCTGTGTGACTTATTTCACTTAGAATCGTCGTAGCTACATCCACTCATCATGCTGCTACTAGCCTTATGACGTTGATTTCATGGCTGAGTGATATTCCATTGTACATAAGGACCACAACTTCTTTATCCATTTTTCTCTTTCCTGGGATATTTAAGGTGTAACGAAGTGGAGGTTCTTGTCAACAGGGCAGCCCTAAACTTTGGGGTGCCTGTGTCTTGCTGATTTTTAGTTTTCCCAATTTATACGCCCATGAGTGGAAGTGCCCTATGCTCTCTAAACTGAGTTTTTTAGATGTTTCAGGACACACCGTACACTTCTCCAGAGTTGCTGTTGGCAATTTCCATCCCGCCCATCAGCGTAGCAAGGCTCCCGTTTCTCCATGGCCTGTCCTGCATTTCTGGTTTTGACACTTTATTCAGCATGGCCCTTTTGACCGATGGGAGGCGAGACTTCTTTGTAGCGCTGATTTGCCTTTCCAGGTTGCTTGGTTGGCCAAAAAGGGCGTATGCGTTTTTTCTTGAATATATTCAGGAAAAAACGCATACGCCCTTTTTGGCCAAGGGCATCATTGTGGAGGTTTTGCCTCTTTTCCTGTGCTTTGAAGGCGATTCGAATCTACCTCCTGAAATCTGTTTCCTGCAATTCTGCCTTGCTTTCAAATCCTCTTCGTTGCCTTCCCTCGATATATTTGTGGACGAGAGTTATCATTTATAACTCTGCAGGTTTGTGAATTGCAGTGCCCCTGAGCTCCATTTTTCAACTCGCTTTCTTGGGAGCTGGCCGCAAAAGCGCAGGATTGCTTCAGGCCCTATTCTGGTTCCGGGCGCAGGCTGAGCCTGTGGTTAATTCTTCTTCCTGATGGGAAAATACAGTGGCCTGTGCCTGTCCCAACACCTAGAGCCAGTCTCTCATTGGTTCCCCCTCTTCCCGTTCATCCTCAGGACAAATTGCAACGTGTACGGAACAGGAGGTTAAAGGTGTTGATTCTCCAAGGAGGGAGATTGCTAGTAAAGCGGCTGGAATGGCGAACCCGAGCCCAAGGAGGTGAGAAATGAGGAGCGTTTTAGAAACCTTTCCCGATCACACGGTGTACCATCTTCTGGGTTTCTCATGCATGTTTTCGATGTAGGAAGATGCCCTTGAACCTGGAGATTTGGGACCCATGGGATGGGTACCACGCAGTATTCCTTTAAAGGGTCTGCGTTTGCTCCCCCAACCTCACCAAACCTCTCAGCCCCAAGAGTGTCCACCCTTATGTCTCAATCAGCTGTGGGTCTAGATATGGTCAATCCAGGTGGCATCACAGCCCCTGAACGAATTTTGTAAGAATTTCTCTCTCTTTCACGGTCTTTGTTCACGGGTATTTTAAAGTATTTGATTTTTATAATGGGGTTTAGCTGCTTTTCACTGCTGTGTTTCTGCCGCTTTACACCCACTAGACTCACTTACAGAGAGATATCAATACATAGGTTTTAAGATTCTTACTAGTCAGATATATTCTTGGGCGGTGAATAGGGGGTGTTGAGTCCAGTTCACTGAGCAAGGCGTAGGTCTTGTCTATTACATATTGGGTTTATGGAACGGTATCTGAGCTAATTTGAAACCCTTGTTTTATGCATCACCCCACCTCTCCTTTCCCGTTAAGCAGCCATAGTGTGTTTTCTAAACGTGTGACTCTATTCTGTTTTGTAATTCAGTTCAAGTGTAGCGGTTCTTCCATTCCCTCTATAAGTGATATCTTATGATAAGTGTCTTTTTCTGTGTGACTTATTTCACTTAGAATCGTCGTAGCTACATCCACTCATCATGCTGCTACTAGCCTTATGACGTTGATTTCATGGCTGAGTGATATTCCATTGTACATAAGGACCACAACTTCTTTATCCATTTTTCTCTTTCCTGGGATATTTAAGGTGTAACGAAGTGGAGGTTCTTGTCAACAGGGCAGCCCTAAACTTTGGGGTGCCTGTGTCTTGCTGATTTTTAGTTTTCCCAATTTATACGCCCATGAGTGGAAGTGCCCTATGCTCTCTAAACTGAGTTTTTTAGATGTTTCAGGACACACCGTACACTTCTCCAGAGTTGCTGTTGGCAATTTCCATCCCGCCCATCAGCGTAGCAAGGCTCCCGTTTCTCCATGGCCTGTCCTGCATTTCTGGTTTTGACACTTTATTCAGCATGGCCCTTTTGACCGATGGGAGGCGAGACTTCTTTGTAGCGCTGATTTGCCTTTCCAGGTTGCTTGGTTGGCCAAAAAGGGCGTATGCGTTTTTTCCTGAATATATTCAGGAAAAAACGCATACGCCCTTTTTGGCCAAGGGCATCATTGTGGAGGTTTTGCCTCTTTTCCTGTGCTTTGAAGGCGATTCGAATCTACCTCCTGAAATCTGTTTCCTGCAATTCTGCCTTGCTTTCAAATCCTCTTCGTTGCCTTCCCTCGATATATTTGTGGACGAGAGTTATCATTTATAACTCTGCAGGTTTGTGAATTGCAGTGCCCCTGAGCTCCATTTTTCAACTCGCTTTCTTGGGAGCTGGCCGCAAAAGCGCAGGATTGCTTCAGGCCCTATTCTGGTTCCGGGCGCAGGCTGAGCCTGTGGTTAATTCTTCTTCCTGATGGGAAAATACAGTGGCCTGTGCCTGTCCCAACACCTAGAGCCAGTCTCTCATTGGTTCCCCCTCTTCCCGTTCATCCTCAGGACAAATTGCAACGTGTACGGAACAGGAGGTTAAAGGTGTTGATTCTCCAAGGAGGGAGATTGCTAGTAAAGCGGCTGGAATGGCGAACCCGAGCCCAAGGAGATGAGAAATGAGGAGCGTTTTAGAAACCTTTCCCGATCACACGGTGTACCATCTTCTGGGTTTCTCATGCATGTTTTCGATGTAGGAAGATGCCCTTGAACCTGGAGATTTGGGACCCATGGGATGGGTACCACGCAGTATTCCTTTAAAGGGTCTGCGTTTGCTCCCCCAACCTCACCAAACCTCTCAGCCCCAAGAGTGTCCACCCTTATGTCTCAATCAGCTGTGGGTCTAGATATGGTCAATCCAGGTGGCATCACAGCCCCTGAACGAATTTTGTAAGAATTTCTCTCTCTTTCACGGTCTTTGTTCACGGGTATTTTAAAGTATTTGATTTTTATAATGGGGTTTAGCTGCTTTTCACTGCTGTGTTTCTGCCGCTTTACACCCACTAGACTCACTTACAGAGAGATATCAATACATAGGTTTTAAGATTCTTACTAGTCAGATATATTCTTGGGCGGTGAATAGGGGGTGTTGAGTCCAGTTCACTGAGCAAGGCGTAGGTCTTGTCTATTACATATTGGGTTTATGGAACGGTATCTGAGCTAATTTGAAACCCTTGTTTTATGCATCACCCCACCTCTCCTTTCCCGTTAAGCAGCCATAGTGTGTTTTCTAAACGTGTGACTCTATTCTGTTTTGTAATTCAGTTCAAGTGTAGCGGTTCTTCCATTCCCTCTATAAGTGATATCTTATGATAAGTGTCTTTTTCTGTGTGACTTATTTCACTTAGAATCGTCGTAGCTACATCCACTCATCATGCTGCTACTAGCCTTATGACGTTGATTTCATGGCTGAGTGATATTCCATTGTACATAAGGACCACAACTTCTTTATCCATTTTTCTCTTTCCTGGGATATTTAAGGTGTAACGAAGTGGAGGTTCTTGTCAACAGGGCAGCCCTAAACTTTGGGGTGCCTGTGTCTTGCTGATTTTTAGTTTTCCCAATTTATACGCCCATGAGTGGAAGTGCCCTATGCTCTCTAAACTGAGTTTTTTAGATGTTTCAGGACACACCGTACACTTCTCCAGAGTTGCTGTTGGCAATTTCCATCCCGCCCATCAGCGTAGCAAGGCTCCCGTTTCTCCATGGCCTGTCCTGCATTTCTGGTTTTGACACTTTATTCAGCATGGCCCTTTTGACCGATGGGAGGCGAGACTTCTTTGTAGCGCTGATTTGCCTTTCCAGGTTGCTTGGTTGGCCAAAAAGGGCGTATGCGTTTTTTCCTGAATATATTCAGGAAAAAACGCATACGCCCTTTTTGGCCAAGGGCATCATTGTGGAGGTTTTGCCTCTTTTCCTGTGCTTTGAAGGCGATTCGAATCTACCTCCTGAAATCTGTTTCCTGCAATTCTGCCTTGCTTTCAAATCCTCTTCGTTGCCTTCCCTCGATATATTTGTGGACGAGAGTTATCATTTATAACTCTGCAGGTTTGTGAATTGCAGTGCCCCTGAGCTCCATTTTTCAACTCGCTTTCTTGGGAGCTGGCCGCAAAAGCGCAGGATTGCTTCAGGCCCTATTCTGGTTCCGGGCGCAGGCTGAGCCTGTGGTTAATTCTTCTTCCTGATGGGAAAATACAGTGGCCTGTGCCTGTCCCAACACCTAGAGCCAGTCTCTCATTGGTTCCCCCTCTTCCCGTTCATCCTCAGGACAAATTGCAACGTGTACGGAACAGGAGGTTAAAGGTGTTGATTCTCCAAGGAGGGAGATTGCTAGTAAAGCGGCTGGAATGGCGAACCCGAGCCCAAGGAGATGAGAAATGAGGAGCGTTTTAGAAACCTTTCCCGATCACACGGTGTACCATCTTCTGGGTTTCTCATGCATGTTTTCGATGTAGGAAGATGCCCTTGAACCTGGAGATTTGGGACCCATGGGATGGGTACCACGCAGTATTCCTTTAAAGGGTCTGCGTTTGCTCCCCCAACCTCACCAAACCTCTCAGCCCCAAGAGTGTCCACCCTTATGTCTCAATCAGCTGTGGGTCTAGATATGGTCAATCCAGGTGGCATCACAGCCCCTGAACGAATTTTGTAAGAATTTCTCTCTCTTTCACGGTCTTTGTTCACGGGTATTTTAAAGTATTTGATTTTTATAATGGGGTTTAGCTGCTTTTCACTGCTGTGTTTCTGCCGCTTTACACCCACTTGACTCACTTACAGAGAGATATCAATACATAGGTTTTAACATTCTTACTAGTCAGATATATTCTTGGGCGGTGAAAAGGGGGTGTTGAGTCCAGTTCACTGAGCAAGGAGTAGGTCTTGTCTATTACATATTGGGTTTATGGAACGGTATCTGAGCTAATTTCAAACCCTTGTTTTATGCATCACCCCATCTCACCTTTCCCTTTAAGCAGCCATAGTGTGTTTTCTAAACGTGTGACACTGTTCTGTTTTGTAATTCAGTTCAAGTGTAGCGGTTCTTCCATTCCCTCTATAAGTGATATCTTATGATAAGTGTCTTTTTCTGTGTGACTTATTTCACTTAGAATCGTCGTAGCTACATCCACTCATCATGCTGCTACTAGCCTTATGACGTTGATTTCATGGCTGAGTGATATTCCATTGTACATAAGGACCACAACTTCTTTATCCATTTTTCTCTTTCCTGGGATATTTAAGGTGTAACGAAGTGGAGGTTCTTGTCAACAGGGCAGCCCTAAACTTTGGGGTGCCTGTGTCTTGCTGATTTTTAGTTTTCCCAATTTATAAGCCCATGAGTGGAAGTGCCCTATGCTCTCTAAACTGAGTTTTTTAGATGTTTCAGGACACACCGTACACTTCTCCAGAGTTGCTGTTGGCAATTTCCATCCCGCCCATCAGCGTAGCAAGGCTCCCGTTTCTCCATGGCCTGTCCTGCATTTCTGGTTTTGACACTTTATTCAGCATGGCCCTTTTGATCGATGGGAAGCGAGACTTCTTTGTAGCGCTGATTTGCCTTTCCAGGTTGCTTGGTTGGCCAAAAAGGGCGTATGCGTTTTTTCCTGAATATATTCAGGAAAAAACGCATACGCCCTTTTTGGCCAAGGGCATCATTGTGGAGGTTTCGCCTCTTTTCCTGTGCTTTGAAGGCGATTCGAATCTACCTCCTGAAATCTGTTTCCTGCAATTCTGCCTTGCTTTCAAATCCTCTTCGTTGCCTTCCCTCGATATATTTGTGGACGAGAGTTATCATTTTTACATCTGCAGGTTTGTGAATTGCAGTGCCCCTGAGCTCCATTTTTCAACTTGCTTTCTTGGGAGCTGGCCGCAAAAGCGCAGGATTGCTTCAGGCCCTATTCTGGTTCCGGGCGCAGGCTGAGCCTGTGGTTAATTCTTCTTCCTGATGGGAAAATAGAGTGAGCTGTGCCTGTCCCAACACCTAGAGCTAGTCTCTCATTGGTTCCCCCTCTTCCCGTTCATCCTCAGGACAAATTGCAACCTGTTCGGAACAGGAGGTTAAAGGTGCTGATTCTCCAAGGAGGGAGATTGCTAGTAAAGCGGCTGGAATGGCGAACCCGAGCACAAGGAGATGAGAAATGAGGAGCGTTTTAGAAACCTTTCCCGATCACAAGGTGTACCATCTTCTGAGTTTCTCATGCATGTTTTCGATGTAGGAAGATGCCCTTGAACCTGGAGATTTGGGACCCATGGGATGGGTACCACGCAGTATTCCTTTAAAGGGTCTGCGTTTGCTCCCCCAACCTCACCAAACCTCTCAGCCCCAAGAGGGTCCATCCTTATGTCTCAATCAGCTGTGGGTCTAGATATGGTCAATCCAGGTGGCATCACAGCCCCTGAACGAATTTTGTAAGAATTTCTCTCTCTTTCACGGTCTTTGTTCACGGGTATTTTAAAGTATTTGATTTTTATAATGGGGTTTAGCTGCTTTTCACTGCTGTGTTTCTGCCGCTTTACACCCACTTGACTCACTTACAGAGAGATATCAATACATAGGTTTTAACATTCTTACTAGTCAGATATATTCTTGGGCGGTGAATAGGGGGTGTTGAGTCCAGTTCACTGAGCAAGGAGTAGGTCTTGTCTATTACATATTGGGTTTATGGAACGGTATCTGAGCTAATTTGAAACCCTTGTTTTATGCATCACCCCACCTCTCCTTTCCCGTTAAGCAGCCATAGTGTGTTTTCTAAACGTGTGACTCTATTCTGTTTTGTAATTCAGTTCAAGTGTAGCGGTTCTTCCATTCCCTCTATAAGTGATATCTTATGATAAGTGTCTTTTTCTGTGTGACTTATTTCACTTAGAATCGTCGTAGCTACATCCACTCATCATGCTGCTACTAGCCTTATGACGTTGATTTCATGGCTGAGTGATATCCCATTGTACATAAGGACCACACCTTCTTTATCCATTTTTCTCTTTCCTGGGATATTTAAGGTGTAACGAAGTGGAGGTTCTTGTCAACAGGGCAGCCCTAAACTTTGGGGTGCCTGTGTCTTGCTGATTTTTAGTTTTCCCAATTTATAAGCCCATGAGTGGAAGTGCCGTATGCTCTGTAAGCTGAGTTTTTTAGATGTTTCAGGACACACCGTACACTTCTCCAGAGTGGCTGTTGGCAATTTACATCACACCCATCAGCGTAGCAAGGCTCCCGTTTCTCCTTGGCCTGTCCTGCATTTCTGGTTTTGACACTTTATTCAGCATGGCCCTTTTGACCGATGGGAGGCGAGACTTCTTTGTAGCGCTGATTTGCCTTTCCAGGTTGCTTGGTTGGCCAAAAAGGGCGTATGCGTTTTTTCCTGAATATATTCAGGAAAAAACGCATACGCCCTTTTTGGCCAAGGGCATCATTGTGGAGGTTTTGCCTCTCTTCCTGTGCTTTGAAGGCGATTCGAATCTACCTCCTGAAATCTGTTTCCTGCAATTCTGCCTTGCTTTCAAATCCTCTTCGTTGCCTTCCCTCGATATATTTGTGGACGAGAGTTATCATTTATAACTCTGCAGGTTTGTGAATTGCAGTGCCCCTGAGCTCCATTTTTCAACTCGCTTTCTTGGGAGCTGGCCGCAAAAGCGCAGGATTGCTTCAGGCCCTATTCTGGTTCCGGGCGCAGGCTGAGCCTGTGGTTAATTCTTCTTCCTGATGGGAAAATACAGTGGCCTGTGCCTGTCCCAACACCTAGAGCCAGTCTCTCATTGGTTCCCCCTCTTCCCGTTCATCCTCAGGACAAATTGCAACGTGTACGGAACAGGAGGTTAAAGGTGTTGATTCTCCAAGGAGGGAGATTGCTAGTAAAGCGGCTGGAATGGCGAACCCGAGCACAAGGAGATGAGAAATGAGGAGCGTTTTAGAAACCTTTCCCGATCACACGGTGTACCATCTTCTGGGTTTCTCATGCATGTTTTCGATGTAGGAAGATGCCCTTGAACCTGGAGATTTGGGACCCATGGGATGGGTACCACGCAGTATTCCTTTAAAGGGTCTGCGTTTGCTCCCCCAACCTCACCAAACCTGTCAGCCCCAAGAGTGTCCACCCTTATATCTCAATCAGCTGTGGGTCTAGATATGGTCAATCCAGGTGGCATCACAGCCCCTGAACGAATTTGGTAAGAATTTCTCTCTCTTTCACTGTCTTTGTTTCACGGGTTTTTAAAAGTAATTGATTTTTATAATGGGGTTTAGCTGCTTTTCACTACTGTGTTTATGCCGCTTTACACCCACTAGACTCACTTACAGAGAGATATCAATACATAGGTTTTAAGATTCTTACTAGTCAGATATATTCTTGGGCGGTGAATAGGGGGTCTTGAGTTCAGTTCACTGAGCAAGGAGTAGGTCTTGTCTATTACATATTGGGTTTATGGAACGGTATCTGAGGTAATTTCAAACCCTTGTTTTATGCATCACCCCATCTCACCTTTCCCTTTAAGCAGCCATAGTGTGTTTTCTAAACGTGTGACACTGTTCTGTTTTGTAATTCAGTTCAAGTGTAGCGGTTTTTCCATTCCCTCTATAAGTGATATCTTCTGATAAGTGTCCTTTTCTGTGTGACTTATTTCACTTAGAATCGTCGTACCTAAATCCACTCATCATGCTGCTACTAGCCTTATGAGGTTGATTTCATGGCTGAGTGATATTCCATTGTACATAAGGACCACAACTTCTTTATCCATTTTTCTCTTTCCTGGGATATTTAAGGTGTAACGAAGTGGAGGTTCTTGTCAACAGAGCAGCCCTAAACTTTGGGGTGCCTGTGTCTTGCTGATTTTTAGTTTTCCCAATTTATAAGCCCATGAGTGGAAGTGCCGTATGCTCTGTAAGCTGAGTTTTTTAGATGTTTCAGGACACACCGTACACTTCTGCAGAGTGGCTGTTGGCAATTTACATCACACCCATCAGCGTAGCAAGGCTCCCGTTTCTCCTTGGCCTGTCCTGCATTTCTGGTTTTGACACTTTATTCAGCATGGCCCTTTTGACCGATGGGAGGCGAGACTTCTTTGTAGCGCTGATTTGCCTTTCCAGGTTGCTTGGTTGGCCAAAAAGGGCGTATGCGTTTTTTCCTGAATATATTCAGGAAAAAACGCATACGCCCTTTTTGGCCAAGGGCATCATTGTGGAGGTTTTGCCTCTTTTCCTGTGCTTTGAAGGCGATTCGAATCTACCTCCTGAAATCTGTTTCCTGCAATTCTGCCTTGCTTTCAAATCCTCTTCGTTGCCTTCCCTCGATATATTTGTGGACGAGAGTTATCATTTATAACTCTGCAGGTTTGTGAATTGCAGTGCCCCTGAGCTCCATTTTTCAACTCGCTTTCTTGGGAGCTGGCCGCAAAAGCGCAGGATTGCTTCAGGCCCTATTCTGGTTCCGGGCGCAGGCTGAGCCTGTGGTTAATTCTTCTTCCTGATGGGAAAATACAGTGGCCTGTGCCTGTCCCAACACGTAGAGCCAGTCTCTCATTGGTTCCCCCTCTTCCCGTTCATCCTCAGGACAAATTGCAACCTGTACGGAACAGGAGGTTAAAGGTGTTGATTCTCCAAGGAGGGAGATTGCTAGTAAAGCGGCTGGAATGGCGAACCCGAGCACAAGGAGATGAGAAATGAGGAGCGTTTTAGAAACCTTTCCCGATCACACGGTGTACCATCTTCTGGGTTTCTCATGCATGTTTTCGATGTAGGAAGATGCCCTTGAACCTGGAGATTTGGGACCCATGGGATGGGTACCACGCAGTATTCCTTTAAAGGGTCTGCGTTTGCTCCCCCAACCTCACCAAACCTCTCAGCCCCAAGAGGGTCCATCCTTATGTCTCAATCAGCTGTGGGTCTAGATATGGTCAATCCAGGTGGCATCACAGCCCCTGAACGAATTTTGTAAGAATTTCTCTCTCTTTCACGGTCTTTGTTCACGGGTATTTTAAAGTATTTGATTTTTATAATGGGGTTTAGCTGCTTTTCACTGCTGTGTTTCTGCCGCTTTACACCCACTTGACTCACTTACAGAGAGATATCAATACATAGGTTTTAACATTCTTACTAGTCAGATATATTCTTGGGCGGTGAATAGGGGGTGTTGAGTCCAGTTCACTGAGCAAGGAGTAGGTCTTGTCTATTACATATTGGGTTTATGGAACGGTATCTGAGCTAATTTGAAACCCTTGTTTTATGCATCACCCCACCTCTCCTTTCCCGTTAAGCAGCCATAGTGTGTTTTCTAAACGTGTGACTCTATTCTGTTTTGTAATTCAGTTCAAGTGTAGCGGTTCTTCCATTCCCTCTATAAGTGATATCTTATGATAAGTGTCTTTTTCTGTGTGACTTATTTCACTTAGAATCGTCGTAGCTACATCCACTCATCATGCTGCTACTAGCCTTATGACGTTGATTTCATGGCTGAGTGATATTCCATTGTACATAAGGACCACAACTTCTTTATCCATTTTTCTCTTTCCTGGGATATTTAAGGTGTAACGAAGTGGAGGTTCTTGTCAACAGGGCAGCCCTAAACTTTGGGGTGCCTGTGTCTTGCTGATTTTTAGTTTTCCCAATTTATACGCCCATGAGTGGAAGTGCCCTATGCTCTCTAAACTGAGTTTTTTAGATGTTTCAGGACACACCGTACACTTCTCCAGAGTGGCTGTTGGCAATTTCCATCCCGCCCATCAGCGTAGCAAGGCTCCCGTTTCTCCTTGGCCTGTCCTGCATTTCTGGTTTTGACACTTTATTCAGCATGGCCCTTTTGACCGATGGGAGGCGAGACTTCTTTGTAGCGCTGATTTGCCTTTCCAGGTTGCTTGGTTGGCCAAAAAGGGCGTATGCGTTTTTTCCTGAATATATTCAGGAAAAAACGCATACGCCCTTTTTGGCCAAGGGCATCATTGTGGAGGTTTTGCCTCTTTTCCTGTGCTTTGAAGGCGATTCGAATCTACCTCCTGAAATCTGTTTCCTGCAATTCTGCCTTGCTTTCAAATCCTCTTCGTTGCCTTCCCTCGATATATTTGTGGACGAGAGTTATCATTTATAACTCTGCAGGTTTGTGAATTGCAGTGCCCCTGAGCTCCATTTTTCAACTCGCTTTCTTGGGAGCTGGCCGCAAAAGCGCAGGATTGCTTCAGGCCCTATTCTGGTTCCGGGCGCAGGCTGAGCCTGTGGTTAATTCTTCTTCCTGATGGGAAAATACAGTGGCCTGTGCCTGTCCCAACACGTAGAGCCAGTCTCTCATTGGTTCCCCCTCTTCCCGTTCATCCTCAGGACAAATTGCAACGTGTACGGAACAGGAGGTTAAAGGTGTTGATTCTCCAAGGAGGGAGATTGCTAGTAAAGCGGCTGGAATGGCGAACCCGAGCCCAAGGAGATGAGAAATGAGGAGCGTTTTAGAAACCTTTCCCGATCACACGGTGTACCATCTTCTGGGTTTCTCATGCATGTTTTCGATGTAGGAAGATGCCCTTGAACCTGGAGATTTGGGACCCATGGGATGGGTACCACGCAGTATTCCTTTAAAGGGTCTGCGTTTGCTCCCCCAACCTCACCAAACCTCTCAGCCCCAAGAGGGTCCATCCTTATGTCTCAATCAGCTGTGGGTCTAGATATGGTCAATCCAGGTGGCATCACAGCCCCTGAACGAATTTTGTAAGAATTTCTCTCTCTTTCACGGTCTTTGTTCACGGGTATTTTAAAGTATTTGATTTTTATAATGGGGTTTAGCTGCTTTTCACTGCTGTGTTTCTGCCGCTTTACACCCACTTGACTCACTTACAGAGAGATATCAATACATAGGTTTTAAGATTCTTACTAGTCAGATATATTCTTGGGCGGTGAATAGGGGGTGTTGAGTCCAGTTCACTGAGCAAGGAGTAGGTCTTGTCTATTACATATTGGGTTTATGGAACGGTATCTGAGCTAATTTGAAACCCTTGTTTTATGCATCACCCCACCTCTCCTTTCCCGTTAAGCAGCCATAGTGTGTTTTCTAAACGTGTGACTCTATTCTGTTTTGTAATTCAGTTCAAGTGTAGCGGTTCTTCCATTCCCTCTATAAGTGATATCTTATGATAAGTGTCTTTTTCTGTGTGACTTATTTCACTTAGAATCGTCGTAGCTACATCCACTCATCATGCTGCTACTAGCCTTATGACGTTGATTTCATGGCTGAGTGATATTCCATTGTACATAAGGACCACAACTTCTTTATCCATTTTTCTCTTTCCTGGGATATTTAAGGTGTAACGAAGTGGAGGTTCTTGTCAACAGGGCAGCCCTAAACTTTGGGGTGCCTGTGTCTTGCTGATTTTTAGTTTTCCCAATTTATACGCCCATGAGTGGAAGTGCCCTATGCTCTCTAAACTGAGTTTTTTAGATGTTTCAGGACACACCGTACACTTCTCCAGAGTGGCTGTTGGCAATTTCCATCCCGCCCATCAGCGTAGCAAGGCTCCCGTTTCTCCTTGGCCTGTCCTGCATTTCTGGTTTTGACACTTTATTCAGCATGGCCCTTTTGACCGATGGGAGGCGAGACTTCTTTGTAGCGCTGATTTGCCTTTCCAGGTTGCTTGGTTGGCCAAAAAGGGCGTATGCGTTTTTTCCTGAATATATTCAGGAAAAAACGCATACGCCCTTTTTGGCCAAGGGCATCATTGTGGAGGTTTTGCCTCTTTTCCTGTGCTTTGAAGGCGATTCGAATCTACCTCCTGAAATCTGTTTCCTGCAATTCTGCCTTGCTTTCAAATCCTCTTCGTTGCCTTCCCTTGATATATTTGTGGACGAGAGTTATCATTTATAACTCTGCAGGTTTGTGAATTGCAGTGCCCCTGAGCTCCATTTTTCAACTCGCTTTCTTGGGAGCTGGCCGCAAAAGCGCAGGATTGCTTCAGGCCCTATTCTGGTTCCGGGCGCAGGCTGAGCCTGTGGTTAATTCTTCTTCCTGATGGGAAAATACAGTGGCCTGTGCCTGTCCCAACACCTAGAGCCCGTCTCTCATTGGTTCCCCCTCTTCCCGTTCATCCTCAGGACAAATTGCAACGTGTACGGAACAGGAGGTTAAAGGTGTTGATTCTCCAAGGAGGGAGATTGCTAGTAAAGCGGCTGGAATGGCGAACCCGAGCACAAGGAGATGAGAAATGAGGAGCGTTTTAGAAACCTTTCCCGATCACACGGTGTACCATCTTCTGGGTTTCTCATGCATGTTTTCGATGTAGGAAGATGCCCTTGAACCTGCAGATTTGGGACCCATGGGATGGGTACCACGCAGTATTCCTTTAAAGGGTCTGCGTTTGCTCCCCCAACCTCACCAAACCTGTCAGCCCCAAGAGTGTCCACCCTTATGTCTCAATCAGCTGTGGGTCTAGATATGGTCAATACAGGTGGCATCACATCCCCTGAACGAATTTTGTAAGAATTTCTCTCTCTTTCACGGTCTTTGTTCACGGGTATTTTAAAGTATTTGATTTTTATAATGGGGTTTAGCTGCTTTTCACTGCTGTGTTTCTGCCGCTTTACACCCACTTGACTCACTTACAGAGAGATATCAATACATAGGTTTTAACATTCTTACTAGTCAGATATATTCTTGGGCGGTGAATAGGGGGTGTTGAGTCCAGTTCACTGAGCAAGGAGTAGGTCTTGTCTATTACATATTGGGTTTATGGAACGGTATCTGAGCTAATTTGAAACCCTTGTTTTATGCATCACCCCACCTCTCCTTTCCCGTTAAGCAGCCATAGTGTGTTTTCTAAACGTGTGACTCTATTCTGTTTTGTAATTCAGTTCAAGTGTAGCGGTTCTTCCATTCCCTCTATAAGTGATATCTTCTGATAAGTGTCTTTTTCTGTATGACTTATTTCACTTAGAATCGTCGTAGCTACATCCACTCATCATGCTGCTACTAGCCTTATGACGTTGATTTCATGGCTGAGTGATATTCCATTGTACATAAGGACCACAACTTCTTTATCCATTTTTCTCTTTCCTGGGATATTTAAGGTGTAACGAAGTGGAGGTTCTTGTCAACAGGGCAGCCCTAAACTTTGGGGTGCCTGTGTCTTGCTGATTTTTAGTTTTCCCAATTTATACGCCCATGAGTGGAAGTGCCCTATGCTCTCTAAACTGAGTTTTTTAGATGTTTCAGGACACACCGTACACTTCTCCAGAGTGGCTGTTGGCAATTTCCATCCCGCCCATCAGCGTAGCAAGGCTCCCGTTTCTCCTTGGCCTGTCCTGCATTTCTGGTTTTGACACTTTATTCAGCATGGCCCTTTTGACCGATGGGAGGCGAGACTTCTTTGTAGCGCTGATTTGCCTTTCCAGGTTGCTTGGTTGGCCAAAAAGGGCGTATGCGTTTTTTCCTGAATATATTCAGGAAAAAACGCATACGCCCTTTTTGGCCAAGGGCATCATTGTGGAGGTTTTGCCTCTTTTCCTGTGCTTTGAAGGCGATTCGAATCTACCTCCTGAAATCTGTTTCCTGCAATTCTGCCTTGCTTTCAAATCCTCTTCGTTGCCTTCCCTCGATATATTTGTGGACGAGAGTTATCATTTATAACTCTGCAGGTTTGTGAATTGCAGTGCCCCTGAGCTCCATTTTTCAACTCGCTTTCTTGGGAGCTGGCCGCAAAAGCGCAGGATTGCTTCAGGCCCTATTCTGGTTCCGGGCGCAGGCTGAGCCTGTGGTTAATTCTTCTTCCTGATGGGAAAATACAGTGGCCTGTGCCTGTCCCAACACGTAGAGCCAGTCTCTCATTGGTTCCCCCTCTTCCCGTTCATCCTCAGGACAAATTGCAACGTGTACGGAACAGGAGGTTAAAGGTGTTGATTCTCCAAGGAGGGAGATTGCTAGTAAAGCGGCTGGAATGGCGAACCCGAGCACAAGGAGATGAGAAATGAGGAGCGTTTTAGAAACCTTTCCCGATCACACGGTGTACCATCTTCTGGGTTTCTCATGCATGTTTTCGATGTAGGAAGATGCCCTTGAACCTGGAGATTTGGGACCCATGGGATGGGTACCACGCAGTATTCCTTTAAAGGGTCTGCGTTTGCTCCCCCAACCTCACCAAACCTCTCAGCCCCAAGAGGGTCCATCCTTATGTCTCAATCAGCTGTGGGTCTAGATATGGTCAATCCAGGTGGCATCACAGCCCCTGAACGAATTTTGTAAGAATTTCTCTCTCTTTCACGGTCTTTGTTCACGGGTATTTTAAAGTATTTGATTTTTATAATGGGGTTTAGCTGCTTTTCACTGCTGTGTTTCTGCCGCTTTACACCCACTTGACTCACTTACAGAGAGATATCAATACATAGGTTTTAACATTCTTACTAGTCAGATATATTCTTGGGCGGTGAATAGGGGGTGTTGAGTCCAGTTCACTGAGCAAGGAGTAGGTCTTGTCTATTACATATTGGGTTTATGGAACGGTATCTGAGCTAATTTGAAACCCTTGTTTTATGCATCACCCCACCTCTCCTTTCCCGTTAAGCAGCCATAGTGTGTTTTCTAAACGTGTGACTCTATTCTGTTTTGTAATTCAGTTCAAGTGTAGCGGTTCTTCCATTCCCTCTATAAGTGATATCTTCTGATAAGTGTCTTTTTCTGTGTGACTTATTTCACTTAGAATCGTCGTAGCTACATCCACTCATCATGCTGCTACTAGCCTTATGACGTTGATTTCATGGCTGAGTGATATTCCATTGTACATAAGGACCACAACTTCTTTATCCATTTTTCTCTTTCCTGGGATATTTAAGGTGTAACGAAGTGGAGGTTCTTGTCAACAGGGCAGCCCTAAACTTTGGGGTGCCTGTGTCTTGCTGATTTTTAGTTTTCCCAATTTATACGCCCATGAGTGGAAGTGCCCTATGCTCTCTAAACTGAGTTTTTTAGATGTTTCAGGACACACCGTACACTTCTCCAGAGTGGCTGTTGGCAATTTCCATCCCGCCCATCAGCGTAGCAAGGCTCCCGTTTCTCCTTGGCCTGTCCTGCATTTCTGGTTTTGACACTTTATTCAGCATGGCCCTTTTGACCGATGGGAGGCGAGACTTCTTTGTAGCGCTGATTTGCCTTTCCAGGTTGCTTGGTTGGCCAAAAAGGGCGTATGCGTTTTTTCCTGAATATATTCAGGAAAAAACGCATACGCCCTTTTTGGCCAAGGGCATCATTGTGGAGGTTTTGCCTCTTTTCCTGTGCTTTGAAGGCGATTCGAATCTACCTCCTGAAATCTGTTTCCTGCAATTCTGCCTTGCTTTCAAATCCTCTTCGTTGCCTTCCCTCGATATATTTGTGGACGAGAGTTATCATTTATAACTCTGCAGGTTTGTGAATTGCAGTGCCCCTGAGCTCCATTTTTCAACTCGCTTTCTTGGGAGCTGGCCGCAAAAGCGCAGGATTGCTTCAGGCCCTATTCTGGTTCCGGGCGCAGGCTGAGCCTGTGGTTAATTCTTCTTCCTGATGGGAAAATACAGTGGCCTGTGCCTGTCCCAACACGTAGAGCCAGTCTCTCATTGGTTCCCCCTCTTCCCGTTCATCCTCAGGACAAATTGCAACGTGTACGGAACAGGAGGTTAAAGGTGTTGATTCTCCAAGGAGGGAGATTGCTAGTAAAGCGGCTGGAATGGCGAACCCGAGCACAAGGAGATGAGAAATGAGGAGCGTTTTAGAAACCTTTCCCGATCACACGGTGTACCATCTTCTGGGTTTCTCATGCATGTTTTCGATGTAGGAAGATGCCCTTGAACCTGGAGATTTGGGACCCATGGGATGGGTACCACGCAGTATTCCTTTAAAGGGTCTGCGTTTGCTCCCCCAACCTCACCAAACCTCTCAGCCCCAAGAGGGTCCATCCTTATGTCTCAATCAGCTGTGGGTCTAGATATGGTCAATCCAGGTGGCATCACAGCCCCTGAACGAATTTTGTAAGAATTTCTCTCTCTTTCACGGTCTTTGTTCACGGGTATTTTAAAGTATTTGATTTTTATAATGGGGTTTAGCTGCTTTTCACTGCTGTGTTTCTGCCGCTTTACACCCACTTGACTCACTTACAGAGAGATATCAATACATAGGTTTTAACATTCTTACTAGTCAGATATATTCTTGGGCGGTGAATAGGGGGTGTTGAGTCCAGTTCACTGAGCAAGGAGTAGGTCTTGTCTATTACATATTGGGTTTATGGAACGGTATCTGAGCTAATTTGAAACCCTTGTTTTATGCATCACCCCACCTCTCCTTTCCCGTTAAGCAGCCATAGTGTGTTTTCTAAACGTGTGACTCTATTCTGTTTTGTAATTCAGTTCAAGTGTAGCGGTTCTTCCATTCCCTCTATAAGTGATATCTTATGATAAGTGTCTTTTTCTGTGTGACTTATTTCACTTAGAATCGTCGTAGCTACATCCACTCATCATGCTGCTACTAGCCTTATGACGTTGATTTCATGGCTGAGTGATATTCCATTGTACATAAGGACCACAACTTCTTTATCCATTTTTCTCTTTCCTGGGATATTTAAGGTGTAACGAAGTGGAGGTTCTTGTCAACAGGGCAGCCCTAAACTTTGGGGTGCCTGTGTCTTGCTGATTTTTAGTTTTCCCAATTTATACGCCCATGAGTGGAAGTGCCCTATGCTCTCTAAACTGAGTTTTTTAGATGTTTCAGGACACACCGTACACTTCTCCAGAGTGGCTGTTGGCAATTTCCATCCCGCCCATCAGCGTAGCAAGACTCCCGTTTCTCCTTGGCCTGTCCTGCATTTCTGGTTTTGACACTTTATTCAGCATGGCCCTTTTGACCGATGGGAGGCGAGACTTCTTTGTAGCGCTGATTTGCCTTTCCAGGTTGCTTGGTTGGCCAAAAAGGGCGTATGCGTTTTTTCCTGAATATATTTAGGAAAAAACGCATACGCCCTTTTTGGCCAAGGGCATCATTGTGGAGGTTTTGCCTCTTTTCCTGTGCTTTGAAGGCGATTCGAATCTACCTCCTGAAATCTGTTTCCTGCAATTCTGACTTGCTTTCAAATCCTCTTCGTTGCCTTCCCTCGATATATTTGTGGACGAGAGTTATCATTTTTACCTCTGCAGGTTTGTGAATTGCAGTGCCCCTGAGCTCCATTTTTCAACTCGCTTTCTTGGGAGCTGGCCGCAAAAGCGCAGGATTGCTTCAGGCCCTATTCTGGTTCCGGGCGCAGGCTGAGCCTGTGGTTAATTCTTCTTCCTGATGGGAAAATACAGTGGCCTGTGCCTGTCCCAACACCTAGAGCCAGTCTCTCATTGGTTCCCCCTCTTCCCGTTCATCCTCAGGACAAATTGCAACGTGTACGGAACAGGAGGTTAAAGGTGTTGATTCTCCAAGGAGGGAGATTGCTAGTAAAGCGGCTGGAATGGCGAACCCGAGCACAAGGAGATGAGAAATGAGGAGCGTTTTAGAAACCTTTCCCGATCACACGGTGTACCATCTTCTGGGTTTCTCATGCATGTTTTCGATGTAGGAAGATGCCCTTGAACCTGGAGATTTGGGACCCATGGGATGGGTACCACGCAGTATTCCTTTAAAGGGTCTGAGTTTACTCCCCCAACTTCACCAAACCTGTCAGCCCCAAGAGTGTCCACCCTTATGTCTCAATCAGCTGTGGGTCTAGATATGGTCAATCCAGGTGGCATCACAGCCCCTGAACGAATTTGGTAAGAATTTCTCTCTCTTTCACTGTCTTTGTTTCACGGGTTTTTTAAAGTAAGTGATTTTTATAATGGGGTTTAGCTGCTTTTCACTACTGTGTTTATGCCGCTTTACACCCACTAGACTCACTTACAGAGAGATATCAATACATAGGTTTTAAGATTCTTACTAGTCAGATATATTCTTGGGCGGTGAATAGGGGGTCTTAAGTCCAGTTCACTGAGCAAGGAGTAGGTCTTGTCTATTACATATTGGGTTTATGGAACGGTATCTGAGCTAATTTGAAACCCTTGTTTTATGCATCACCCCACCTCTCCTTTCCCGTTAAGCAGCCATAGTGTGTTTTCTAAACGTGTGACTCTATTCTGTTTTGTAATTCAGTTCAAGTGTAGCGGTTCTTCCATTCCCTCTATAAGTGATATCTTATGATAAGTGTCTTTTTCTGTGTGACTTATTTCACTTAGAATCGTCGTAGCTACATCCACTCATCATGCTGCTACTAGCCTTATGACGTTGATTTCATGGCTGAGTGATATTCCATTGTACATAAGGACCACAACTTCTTTATCCATTTTTCTCTTTCCTGGGATATTTAAGGTGTAACGAAGTGGAGGTTCTTGTCAACAGGGCAGCCCTAAACTTTGGGGTGCCTGTGTCTTGCTGATTTTTAGTTTTCCCAATTTATACGCCCATGAGTGGAAGTGCCCTATGCTCTCTAAACTGAGTTTTTTAGATGTTTCAGGACACACCGTACACTTCTCCAGAGTGGCTGTTGGCAATTTCCATCCCGCCCATCAGCGTAGCAAGGCTCCCGTTTCTCCTTGGCCTGTCCTGCATTTCTGGTTTTGACACTTTATTCAGCATGGCCCTTTTGACCGATGGGAGGCGAGACTTCTTTGTAGCGCTGATTTGCCTTTCCAGGTTGCTTGGTTGGCCAAAAAGGGCGTATGCGTTTTTTCCTGAATATATTCAGGAAAAAACGCATACGCCCTTTTTGGCCAAGGGCATCATTGTCGAGGTTTCGCCGCTTTTCCTGTGCTTTAAAGGCGATTCGAATCTACCTCCTGAAATCTGTTTCCTGCAATTCTGCCTTGCTTTCAAATCCTCTTCGTTGCCTTCCCTCGATATATTTGTGGACGAGAGTTATCATTTTTACCTCTGCAGGTTTGTGAATTGCAGTGCCCCTGAGCTCCATTTTTCAACTCGCTTTCTTGGGAGCTGGCCGCAAAAGCGCAGGATTGCTTCAGGCCCTATTCTGGTTCCGGGCGCAGGCTGAGCCTGTGGTTAATTCTTCTTCCTGATGGGAAAATAGAGTGAGCTGTGCCTGTCCCAACACCTAGAGCTAGTCTCTCATTGGTTCCCCCTCTTCCCGTTCATCCTCAGGACAAATTGCAACCTGTACGGAACAGGAGGTTAAAGGTGCTGATTCTCCAAGGAGGGAGAGTGCTAGTAAAGCGGCTGGAATGGCGAACCCGAGCACAAGGAGATGAGAAATGAGGAGCGTTTTAGAAACCTTTCCCGATCACACGGTGTACCATCTTCTGGGTTTCTGATGCATGTTTTCGATGTAGGAAGATACCCTTGAACCTGGAGATTTGGGACCCATGGGATGGGTACCACGCAGTATTCCTTTAAAGGGTCTGCGTTTGCTCCCCCAACCTCACCAAACCTCTCAGCCCCAAGAGGGTCCATCCTTATGTCTCAATCAGCTGTGGGTCTAGATATGGTCAATCCAGGTGGCATCACAGCCCCTGAACGAATTTTGTAAGAATTTCTCTCTCTTTCACGGTCTTTGTTCACGGGTATTTTAAAGTATTTGATTTTTATAATGGGGTTTAGCTGCTTTTCACTGCTGTGTTTCTGCCGCTTTACACCCACTTGACTCACTTACAGAGAGATATCAATACATAGGTTTTAAGATTCTTACTAGTCAGATATATTCTTGGGCGGTGAATAGGGGGTGTTGAGTCCAGTTCACTGAGCAAGGAGTAGGTCTTGTCTATTACATATTGGGTTTATGGAACGGTATCTGAGCTAATTTGAAACCCTTGTTTTATGCATCACCCCACCTCTCCTTTCCCGTTAAGCAGCCATAGTGTGTTTTCTAAACGTGTGACTCTATTCTGTTTTGTAATTCAGTTCAAGTGTAGGGGTTCTTCCATTCCCTCTATAAGTGATATCTTATGATAAGTGTCTTTTTCTGTGTGACTTATTTCACTTAGAATCGTCGTAGCTACATCCACTCATCATGCTGCTACTAGCCTTATGACGTTGATTTCATGGCTGAGTGATATTCCATTGTACATAAGGACCACAACTTCTTTATCCATTTTTCTCTTTCCTGGGATATTTAAGGTGTAACGAAGTGGAGGTTCTTGTCAACAGGGCAGCCCTAAACTTTGGGGTGCCTGTGTCTTGCTGATTTTTAGTTTTCCCAATTTATACGCCCATGAGTGGAAGTGCCCTATGCTCTCTAAACTGAGTTTTTTAGATGTTTCAGGACACACCGTACACTTCTCCAGAGTTGCTGTTGGCAATTTCCATCCCGCCCATCAGCGTAGCAAGGCTCCCGTTTCTCCATGGCCTGTCCTGCATTTCTGGTTTTGACACTTTATTCAGCATGGCCCTTTTGACCGATGGGAGGCGAGACTTCTTTGTAGCGCTGATTTGCCTTTCCAGGTTGCTTGGTTGGCCAAAAAGGGCGTATGCGTTTTTTCTTGAATATATTCAGGAAAAAACGCATACGCCCTTTTTGGCCAAGGGCATCATTGTGGAGGTTTTGCCTCTTTTCCTGTGCTTTGAAGGCGATTCGAATCTACCTCCTGAAATCTGTTTCCTGCAATTCTGCCTTGCTTTCAAATCCTCTTCGTTGCCTTCCCTCGATATATTTGTGGACGAGAGTTATCATTTATAACTCTGCAGGTTTGTGAATTGCAGTGCCCCTGAGCTCCATTTTTCAACTCGCTTTCTTGGGAGCTGGCCGCAAAAGCGCAGGATTGCTTCAGGCCCTATTCTGGTTCCGGGCGCAGGCTGAGCCTGTGGTTAATTCTTCTTCCTGATGGGAAAATACAGTGGCCTGTGCCTGTCCCAACACCTAGAGCCAGTCTCTCATTGGTTCCCCCTCTTCCCGTTCATCCTCAGGACAAATTGCAACGTGTACGGAACAGGAGGTTAAAGGTGTTGATTCTCCAAGGAGGGAGATTGCTAGTAAAGCGGCTGGAATGGCGAACCCGAGCCCAAGGAGATGAGAAATGAGGAGCGTTTTAGAAACCTTTCCCGATCACACGGTGTACCATCTTCTGGGTTTCTCATGCATGTTTTCGATGTAGGAAGATGCCCTTGAACCTGGAGATTTGGGACCCATGGGATGGGTACCACGCAGTATTCCTTTAAAGGGTCTGCGTTTGCTCCCCCAACCTCACCAAACCTCTCAGCCCCAAGAGTGTCCACCCTTATGTCTCAATCAGCTGTGGGTCTAGATATGGTCAATCCAGGTGGCATCACAGCCCCTGAACGAATTTTGTAAGAATTTCTCTCTCTTTCACGGTCTTTGTTCACGGGTATTTTAAAGTATTTGATTTTTATAATGGGGTTTAGCTGCTTTTCACTGCTGTGTTTCTGCCGCTTTACACCCACTAGACTCACTTACAGAGAGATATCAATACATAGGTTTTAAGATTCTTACTAGTCAGATATATTCTTGGGCGGTGAATAGGGGGTGTTGAGTCCAGTTCACTGAGCAAGGCGTAGGTCTTGTCTATTACATATTGGGTTTATGGAACGGTATCTGAGCTAATTTGAAACCCTTGTTTTATGCATCACCCCACCTCTCCTTTCCCGTTAAGCAGCCATAGTGTGTTTTCTAAACGTGTGACTCTATTCTGTTTTGTAATTCAGTTCAAGTGTAGCGGTTCTTCCATTCCCTCTATAAGTGATATCTTATGATAAGTGTCTTTTTCTGTGTGACTTATTTCACTTAGAATCGTCGTAGCTACATCCACTCATCATGCTGCTACTAGCCTTATGACGTTGATTTCATGGCTGAGTGATATTCCATTGTACATAAGGATCACAACTTCTTTATCCATTTTTCTCTTTCCTGGGATATTTAAGGTGTAACGAAGTGGAGGTTCTTGTCAACAGGGCAGCCCTAAACTTTGGGGTGCCTGTGTCTTGCTGATTTTTAGTTTTCCCAATTTATACGCCCATGAGTGGAAGTGCCCTATGCTCTCTAAACTGAGTTTTTTAGATGTTTCAGGACACACCGTACACTTCTCCAGAGTTGCTGTTGGCAATTTCCATCCCGCCCATCAGCGTAGCAAGGCTCCCGTTTCTCCATGGCCTGTCCTGCATTTCTGGTTTTGACACTTTATTCAGCATGGCCCTTTTGACCGATGGGAGGCGAGACTTCTTTGTAGCGCTGATTTGCCTTTCCAGGTTGCTTGGTTGGCCAAAAAGGGCGTATGCGTTTTTTCCTGAATATATTCAGGAAAAAACGCATACGCCCTTTTTGGCCAAGGGCATCATTGTGGAGGTTTTGCCTCTTTTCCTGTGCTTTGAAGGCGATTCGAATCTACCTCCTGAAATCTGTTTCCTGCAATTCTGCCTTGCTTTCAAATCCTCTTCGTTGCCTTCCCTCGATATATTTGTGGACGAGAGTTATCATTTATAACTCTGCAGGTTTGTGAATTGCAGTGCCCCTGAGCTCCATTTTTCAACTCGCTTTCTTGGGAGCTGGCCGCAAAAGCGCAGGATTGCTTCAGGCCCTATTCTGGTTCCGGGCGCAGGCTGAGCCTGTGGTTAATTCTTCTTCCTGATGGGAAAATACAGTGGCCTGTGCCTGTCCCAACACCTAGAGCCAGTCTCTCATTGGTTCCCCCTCTTCCCGTTCATCCTCAGGACAAATTGCAACGTGTACGGAACAGGAGGTTAAAGGTGTTGATTCTCCAAGGAGGGAGATTGCTAGTAAAGCGGCTGGAATGGCGAACCCGAGCCCAAGGAGATGAGAAATGAGGAGCGTTTTAGAAACCTTTCCCGATCACACGGTGTACCATCTTCTGGGTTTCTCATGCATGTTTTCGATGTAGGAAGATGCCCTTGAACCTGGAGATTTGGGACCCATGGGATGGGTACCACGCAGTATTCCTTTAAAGGGTCTGCGTTTGCTCCCCCAACCTCACCAAACCTCTCAGCCCCAAGAGTGTCCACCCTTATGTCTCAATCAGCTGTGGGTCTAGATATGGTCAATCCAGGTGGCATCACAGCCCCTGAACGAATTTTGTAAGAATTTCTCTCTCTTTCACGGTCTTTGTTCACGGGTATTTTAAAGTATTTGATTTTTATAATGGGGTTTAGCTGCTTTTCACTGCTGTGTTTCTGCCGCTTTACACCCACTTGACTCACTTACAGAGAGATATCAATACATAGGTTTTAACATTCTTACTAGTCAGATATATTCTTGGGCGGTGAAAAGGGGGTGTTGAGTCCAGTTCACTGAGCAAGGAGTAGGTCTTGTCTATTACATATTGGGTTTATGGAACGGTATCTGAGCTAATTTCAAACCCTTGTTTTATGCATCACCCCATCTCACCTTTCCCTTTAAGCAGCCATAGTGTGTTTTCTAAACGTGTGACACTGTTCTGTTTTGTAATTCAGTTCAAGTGTAGCGGTTTTTCCATTCCCTCTATAAGTGATATCTTATGATAAGTGTCTTTTTCTGTGTGACTTATTTCACTTAGAATCGTCGTAGCTACATCCACTCATCATGCTGCTACTAGCCTTATGACGTTGATTTCATGGCTGAGTGATATTCCATTGTACATAAGGACCACAACTTCTTTATCCATTTTTCTCTTTCCTGGGATATTTAAGGTGTAACGAAGTGGAGGTTCTTGTCAACAGGGCAGCCCTAAACTTTGGGGTGCCTGTGTCTTGCTGATTTTTAGTTTTCCCAATTTATAAGCCCATGAGTGGAAGTGCCCTATGCTCTCTAAACTGAGTTTTTTAGATGTTTCAGGACACACCGTACACTTCTCCAGAGTTGCTGTTGGCAATTTCCATCCCGCCCATCAGCGTAGCAAGGCTCCCGTTTCTCCATGGCCTGTCCTGCATTTCTGGTTTTGACACTTTATTCAGCATGGCCCTTTTGATCGATGGGAAGCGAGACTTCTTTGTAGCGCTGATTTGCCTTTCCAGGTTGCTTGGTTGGCCAAAAAGGGCGTATGCGTTTTTTCCTGAATATATTCAGGAAAAAACGCATACGCCCTTTTTGGCCAAGGGCATCATTGTGGAGGTTTCGCCTCTTTTCCTGTGCTTTGAAGGCGATTCGAATCTACCTCCTGAAATCTGTTTCCTGCAATTCTGCCTTGCTTTCAAATCCTCTTCGTTGCCTTCCCTCGATATATTTGTGGACGAGAGTTATCATTTTTACATCTGCAGGTTTGTGAATTGCAGTGCCCCTGAGCTCCATTTTTCAACTTGCTTTCTTGGGAGCTGGCCGCAAAAGCGCAGGATTGCTTCAGGCCCTATTCTGGTTCCGGGCGCAGGCTGAGCCTGTGGTTAATTCTTCTTCCTGATGGGAAAATAGAGTGAGCTGTGCCTGTCCCAACACCTAGAGCTAGTCTCTCATTGGTTCCCCCTCTTCCCGTTCATCCTCAGGACAAATTGCAACCTGTTCGGAACAGGAGGTTAAAGGTGCTGATTCTCCAAGGAGGGAGATTGCTAGTAAAGCGGCTGGAATGGCGAACCCGAGCACAAGGAGATGAGAAATGAGGAGCGTTTTAGAAACCTTTCCCGATCACAAGGTGTACCATCTTCTGAGTTTCTCATGCATGTTTTCGATGTAGGAAGATGCCCTTGAACCTGGAGATTTGGGACTCATTGGATGGGTACCACGCAGTATTCCTTTAAAGGGTCTGCGTTTGCTCCCCCAACCTCACCAAACCTCTCAGCCCCAAGAGGGTCCATCCTTATGTCTCAATCAGCTGTGGGTCTAGATATGGTCAATCCAGGTGGCATCACAGCCCCTGAACGAATTTTGTAAGAATTTCTCTCTCTTTCACGGTCTTTGTTCACGGGTATTTTAAAGTATTTGATTTTTATAATGGGGTTTAGCTGCTTTTCACTGCTGTGTTTCTGCCGCTTTACACCCACTTGACTCACTTACAGAGAGATATCAATACATAGGTTTTAAGATTCTTACTAGTCAGATATATTCTTGGGCGGTGAATAGGGGGTGTTGAGTCCAGTTCACTGAGCAAGGAGTAGGTCTTGTCTATTACATATTGGGTTTATGGAACGGTATCTGAGCTAATTTGAAACCCTTGTTTTATGCATCACCCCACCTCTCCTTTCCCGTTAAGCAGCCATAGTGTGTTTTCTAAACGTGTGACTCTATTCTGTTTTGTAATTCATTTCAAGTGTAGCGGTTCTTCCATTCCCTCTATAAGTGATATCTTATGATAAGTGTCTTTTTCTGTGTGACTTATTTCACTTAGAATCGTCGTAGCTACATCCACTCATCATGCTGCTACTAGCCTTATGACGTTGATTTCATGGCTGAGTGATATTCCATTGTACATAAGGACCACAACTTCTTTATCCATTTTTCTCTTTCCTGGGATATTTAAGATGTAACGAAGTGGAGGTTCTTGTCAACAGGGCAGCCCTAAACTTTGGGGTGCCTGTGTCTTGCTGATTTTTAGTTTTCCCAATTTATACGCCCATGAGTGGAAGTGCCCTATGCTCTCTAAACTGAGTTTTTTAGATGTTTCAGGACACACCGTACACTTCTCCAGAGTGGCTGTTGGCAATTTCCATCCCGCCCATCAGCGTAGCAAGGCTCCCGTTTCTCCTTGGCCTGTCCTGCATTTCTGGTTTTGACACTTTATTCAGCATGGCCCTTTTGACCGATGGGAGGCGAGACTTCTTTGTAGCGCTGATTTGCCTTTCCAGGTTGCTTGGTTGGCCAAAAAGGGCGTATGCGTTTTTTCCTGAATATATTCAGGAAAAAACGCATACGCCGTTTTTGGCCAAGGGCATCATTGTGGAGGTTTTGCCTCTTTTCCTGTGCTTTGAAGGCGATTCGAATCTACCTCCTGAAATCTGTTTCCTGCAATTCTGCCTTGCTTTCAAATCCTCTTCGTTGCCTTCCCTCGATATATTTGTGGACGAGAGTTATCATTTTTACCTCTGCAGGTTTGTGAATTGCAGTGCCCCTGAGCTTCATTTTTCAACTCGCTTTCTTGGGAGCTGGCCGCAAAAGCGCAGGATTGCTTCAGGCCCTATTCTGGTTCCGGGCGCAGGCTGAGCCTGTGGTTAATTCTTCTTCCTGATGGGAAAATAGAGTGAGCTGTGCCTGTCCCAACACCTAGAGCTAGTCTCTCATTGGTTCCCCCTCTTCCCGTTCATCCTCAGGACAAATTGCAACGTGTACGGAACAGGAGGTTAAAGGTGCTGATTCTCCAAGGAGGGAGATTGCTAGTAAAGCGGCTGGAATGGCGAACCCGAGCACAAGGAGATGAGAAATGAGGAGCGTTTTAGAAACCTTTCCCGATCACACGGTGTACCATCTTCTGGGTTTCTCATGCATGTTTTCGATGTAGGAAGATGCCCTTGAACCTGGAGATTTGGGACCCATGGGATGGGTACCACGCAGTATTCCTTTAAAGGGTCTGCGTTTGCTCCCCCAACCTCACCAAACCTGTCAGCCCCAAGAGTGTCCACCCTTATGTCTCAATCAGCTGTGGGTCTAGATATGGTCAATACAGGTGGCATCACAGCCCCTGAACGAATTTGGTAAGAATTTCTCTCTCTTTCACTGTCTTTGTTTCACGGGTTTTTTAAAGTAAGTGATTTTTATAATGGGGTTTAGCTGCTTTTCACTACTGTGTTTATGCCGCTTTACACCCACGAGACTCACTTACAGAGAGATATCAATACATAGGTTTTAAGATTCTTACTAGTCAGATATATTCTTGGGCGGTGAATAGGGGGTCTTGAGTCCAGTTCAGTGAGCAAGGAGTAGGTCTTGTCTATTACATATTGGGTTTATGGAACGGTATCTGAGCTAATTTGAAGCCCTTGTTTTATGCATCACCCCATCTCACCTTTCCCGTTAAGCAGCCATCGTGTGTTTTCTAAACGTGTGACTCTGTTCTGTTTTGTAAGTCAGTTCAAGTGTAGCGGTTTTTACATTCCCTCTATAAGTGATATCTTCTGATAAGTGTCTTTTTCTGTGTGAATTATTTCACTTAGAATCGTCGTACCTAAATCCACTCATCATGCTGCTACTAGCCTTATGAGGTTGATTTCATGGCTGAGTGATATTCCATTGTACATAAGGACCACAACTTCTTTATCCATTTTTCTCTTTCCTGGGATATTTAAGGTGTAACGAAGTGGAGGTTCTTGTCAACAGGGCAGCCCTAAACTTTGGGGTGCCTGTGTCTTGCTGATTTTTAGTTTTCCCAATTTATACGCCCATGAGTGGAAGTGCCCTATGCTCTGTAAGCTGAGTTTTTTAGATGTTTCAGGACACACCGTACACTTCTCCAGAGTGGCTGTTGGCAATTTCCATCCCGCCCATCAGCGTAGCAAGGCTCCCGTTTCTCCTTGGCCTGTCCTGCATTTCTGGTTTTGACACTTTATTCAGCATGGCCCTTTTGACCGATGGGAAGAGAGACTTCTTTGTAGCGCTGATTTGCCTTTCCAGGTTGCTTGGTTGGCCAAAAAGGGCGTATGCGTTTTTTCCTGAATATATTCAGGAAAAAACGCATACGCCCTTTTTGGCCAAGGGCATCATTGTGGAGGTTTTGCCTCTTTTCCTGTGCTTTGAAGGCGATTCGTATCTACCTCCTGAAATCTGTTTCCTGCAATTCTGCCTTGCTTTCAAATCCTCTTCGTTGCCTTCCCTCGATATATTTGTGGACGAGAGTTATCATTTATAACTCTGCAGGTTTGTGAATTGCAGTGCCCCTGAGCTCCATTTTTCAACTCGCTTTCTTGGGAGCTGGCCGCAAAAGCGCAGGATTGCTTCAGGCCCTATTCTGGTTCCGGGCGCAGGCTGAGCCTGTGGTTAATTCTTCTTCCTGATGGGAAAATACAGTGGCCTGTGCCTGTCCCAACACCTAGAGCCAGTCTCTCATTGGTTCCCCCTCTTCCCGTTCATCCTCAGGACAAATTGCAACGTGTACGGAACAGGAGGTTAAAGGTGTTGATTCTCCAAGGAGGGAGATTGCTAGTAAAGCGGCTGGAATGGCGAACCCGAGCACAAGGAGATGAGAAATGAGGAGCGTTTTAGAAACCTTTCCCGATCACACGGTGTACCATCTTCTGGGTTTCTGATGCATGTTTTCGATGTAGGAAGATACCCTTGAACCTGGAGATTTGGGACCCATGGGATGGGTACCACGCAGTATTCCTTTAAAGGGTCTGCGTTTGCTCCCCCAACCTCACCAAACCTCTCAGCCCCAAGAGGGTCCATCCTTATGTCTCAATCAGCTGTGGGTCTAGATATGGTCAATCCAGGTGGCATCACAGCCCCTGAACGAATTTTGTAAGAATTTCTCTCTCTTTCACGGTCTTTGTTCACGGGTATTTTAAAGTATTTGATTTCTATAATGGGGTTTAGCTGCTTTTCACTGCTGTGTTTCTGCCGCTTTACACCCACTTGACTCACTTACAGAGAGATATCAATACATAGGTTTTAACATTCTTACTAGTCAGATATATTCTTGGGCGGTGAATAGGGGGTGTTGAGTCCAGTTCACTGAGCAAGGAGTAGGTCTTGTCTATTACATATTGGGTTTATGGAACGGTATCTGAGCTAATTTGAAACCCTTGTTTTATGCATCACCCCACCTCTCCTTTCCCGTTAAGCAGCCATAGTGTGTTTTCTAAACGTGTGACTCTATTCTGTTTTGTAATTCAGTTCAAGTGTAGCGGTTCTTCCATTCCCTCTATAAGTGATATATTCTGATAAGTGTCTTTTTCTGTGTGACTTATTTCACTTAGAATCGTCGTAGCTACATCCACTCATCATGCTGCTACTAGCCTTATGACGTTGATTTCATGGCTGAGTGATATTCCATTGTACATAAGGACCACAACTTCTTTATCCATTTTTCTCTTTCCTGGGATTTTTAAGGTGTAACGAAGTGGAGGTTCTTGTCAACAGGGCAGCCCTAAACTTTGGGGTGCCTGTGTCTTGCTGATTTTTAGTTTTCCCAATTTATACGCCCATGAGTGGAAGTGCCCTATGCTCTCTAAACTGAGTTTTTTAGATGTTTCAGGACACACCGTACACTTCTCCAGAGTGGCTGTTGGCAATTTCCATCCCGCCCATCAGCGTAGCAAGGCTCCCGTTTCTCCTTGGCCTGTCCTGCATTTCTGGTTTTGACACTTTATTCAGCATGGCCCTTTTGACCGATGGGAGGCGAGACTTCTTTGTAGCGCTGATTTGCCTTTCCAGGTTGCTTGGTTGGCCAAAAAGGGCGTATGCGTTTTTTCCTGAATATATTCAGGAAAAAACGGATACGCCCTTTTTGGCCAAGGGCATCATTGTGGAGGTTTTGCCTCTTTTCCTGTGCTTTGAAGGCGATTCGAATCTACCTCCTGAAATCTGTTTCCTGCAATTCTGCCTTGCTTTCAAATCCTCTTCGTTGCCTTCCCTCGATATATTTGTGGACGAGAGTTATCATTTATAACTCTGCAGGTTTGTGAATTGCAGTGCCCCTGAGCTCCATTTTTCAACTCGCTTTCTTGGGAGCTGGCCGCAAAAGCGCAGGATTGCTTCAGGCCCTATTCTGGTTCCGAGCGCAGGCTGAGCCTGTGGTTAATTCTTCTTCCTGATGGGAAAATACAGTGGCCTGTGCCTGTCCCAACACCTAGAGCCAGTCTCTCATTGGTTCCCCCTCTTCCCGTTCATCCTCAGGACAAATTGCAACGTGTACGGAACAGGAGGTTAAAGTTGTTGATTCTCCAAGGAGGGAGATTGCTAGTAAAGCGGCTGGAATGGCGAACCCGAGCACAAGGAGATGAGAAATGAGGAGCGTTTTAGAAACCTTTCCCGATCACACGGTGTACCATCTTCTGGGTTTCTCATGCATGTTTTCGATGTAGGAAGATGCCCTTGAACCTGGAGATTTGGGACCCATGGGATCGGTACCACGCAGTATTCCTTTAAAGGGTCTGCGTTTGCTCCCCCAACCTCACCAAACCTGTCAGCCCCAAGAGTGTCCACCCTTATGTCTCAATCAGCTGTGGGTCTAGATATGGTCAATACAGGTGGCATCACAGCCCCTGAACGAATTTGGTAAGAATTTCTCTCTCTTTCACTGTCTTTGTTTCACGGGTTTTTTAAAGTAAGTGATTTTTATAATGGGGTTTAGCTGCTTTTCACTACTGTGTTTATGCCGCTTTACACCCACGAGACTCACTTACAGAGAGATATCAATACATAGGTTTTAAGATTCTTACTAGTCAGATATATTCTTGGGCGGTGAATAGGGGGTCTTGAGTCCAGTTCACTGAGCAAGGAGTAGGTCTTGTCTATTACATATTGGGTTTATGGAACGGTATCTGAGCTAATTTGAAGCCCTTGTTTTATGCATCACCCCATCTCACCTTTCCCGTTAAGCAGCCATCGTGTGTTTTCTAAACGTGTGACTCTATGCTGTTTTGTCATTCAGTTCAAGTGTAGCGGTTTTTACATTCCCTCTATAAGTGATATCTTCTGATAAGTGTCTTTTTCTGTGTGACTTATTTCACTTAGAATCGTCGTACCTAAATCCACTCATCATGCTGCTACTAGCCTTATGAGGTTGATTTCATGGCTGAGTGATATTCCATTGTACATAAGGACCACAACTTCTTTATCCATTTTTCTCTTTCCTGGGATATTTAAGGTGTAACGAAGTGGAGGTTCTTGTCAACAGAGCAGCCCTAAACTTTGGGATGCCTGTGTCTTGCTGATTTTTAGTTTTCCCAATTTATACGCCCATGAGTGGAAGTGCCCTATGCTCTGTAAGCTGAGTTTTTTAGATGTTTCAGGACACACCGTACACTTCTCGAGAGTGGCTGTTGGCAATTTACATCCCGCCCATCACCGTAGCAAGGCTCCCGTTTCTCCATGGCCTGTCCTGCATTTCTGGTTTTGACACTTTATTCAGCATGGCCCTTTTGACCGATGGGAAGCGAGACTTCTTTGTAGCGCTGATTTGCCTTTCCAGGTTGCTTGGTTGGCCAAAAAGGGCGTATGCGTTTTTTCCTGAATATATTCAGGAAAAAACGCATACGCCCTTTTTGGCCAAGGGCATCATTGTCGAGGTTTCGCCGCTTTTCCTGTGCTTTAAAGGCGATTCGAATCTACCTCCTGAAATCTGTTTCCTGCAATTCTGCCTTGCTTTCAAATCCTCTTCGTTGCCTTCCCTCAAAATATTTGTGGCCGAGAGTTATCATTTATAACTCTGCAGGTTTGTGAATTGCAGTGCCCCTGAGCTCCATTTTTCAACTCGCTTTCTTGAAGGCTGGCCGCAAAAGCGCAGGATTGCTTCAGGCCCTATTCTGGTTCCGGGCGCAGGCTGAGCCTGTGGTTAATTCTTCTTCCTGATGGGAAAATAGAGTGGCCTGTGTCTGTCCCAACACCTAGAGCTAGTCTCTCATTCGTTCCCCCTCTTCCCGTTCATCGTCAGGACAAATTGCAACCTGTACGGAACAGGAGGTTAGAGGTACTGATTCTCCAAGGAGGGAGATTGCTAGTAAAGCGGCTGGAATGGCGAACCCGAGCACAAGGAGATGAGAAATGAAGAGCGTTTTAGAAACGTTTCCCGATCACACGGTGTACCATCTTCTGGGTTTCTCATGCATGTTTTCGATGTAGGAAGATGCCCTTGAACCTCGAGATTTGGGACCCCTGGGATGGGTACCACGCAGTATTTCTTTAAAGGGTCTGCGTTTTCTCTCCCAACCTCACCAAACCTCTCAGCCCCTGAGTGTCCACCCTTATGTCTGAATCAGCTGTGGGTCTAGATATGGTCAATCCAGGTGGCATCACAGCCCCTGAACGAATTTTGTAAGAATTTCTCTCTCTTTCACTGTCTTTGTTTCACGGGTTTTTTAAAGTAAGTGATTTTTATAATGGGGTTTAGCTCCTTTTCACTGCTGTGTTTCTGCCGCTTTACACCCACTTGACTCACTTACAGAGAGATATCAATACATAGGTTTTAACATTCTTATTAGTCAGTTATATTCTTGGGTGGTGAATAGGGGATGTTGAGTCCAGTTCACTGAGCAAGGAGTAGGTCTTGTCTATTACATATTGGGTTTATGGAACGGTATCTGAGCTAATTTGAAACCCTTGTTTTATGCATCACCCCACCTCTCCTTTCCCGTTAAGCAGCCATAGTGTGTTTTCTAAACGTGTGACTCTATTCTGTTTTGTAATTCAGTTCAAGTGTAGCGGTTTTTCCATTCCCTCTATAAGTGATATCTTATGATAAGTGTCTTTTTCTGTGTGCCTTATTTCACTTAGAATCGTCGTAGCTAAATCCACTCATCATGCTGCGACTAGCCTTATGACGTTGATTTCATGGCTGAGTGATATTCCATTGTACATAAGGACCACAACTTCTTTATCCATTTTTCTCTTTCCTGGGATATTTAAGGTGAAATGAAGTGGAGGCTCTTGTCAACAGGGCAGCCCTAAACTTTGGGGTGCCTGTGTCTTGCTGATTTTTAGTTTTCCCAATTTATACGCCCAGGAGTGGAAGTGCCCTATGCTCTGTAAGCTGAGTTTTTTAGATGTTTCAGGACACACCGTACACTTCTCCAGAGTGGCTGTTGGCAATTTACATCCCGCCCATCAGCGTAGCAAGGCTCCCGTTTCTCCATGGCCTGTCCTGCATTTCTGGTTTTGACACTTTATTCAGCATGGCCCTTTTGACCGATGGGAAGCGAGACTTCTTTGTAGCGCTGATTTGCCTTTCCAGGTTGCTTGGTTGGCCAAAAAGGGCGTATGCGTTTTTTCCTGAATATATTCAGGAAAAAACGCATACGCCCTTTTTGGCCAAGGGCATCATTGTCGAGGTTTCGCCGCTTTTCCTGTGCTTTAAAGGCGATTCGAATCTACCTCCTGAAATCTGTTTCCTGCAATTCTGCCTTGCTTTCAAATCCTCTTCGTTGCCTTCCCTCAAAATATTTGTGGCCGAGAGTTATCCTTTTTAACTCTGCAGGTTTGTGAATTGCAGTGCCCCTGAGCTCCATTTTTCAACTCGCTTTCTTGAAGGCTGGCCGCAAAAGCGCAGGATTGCTTCAGGCCCTATTCTGGTTCCGGGCGCAGGCTGAGCCTGTGGTTAATTCTTCTTCCTGATGGGAAAATAGAGTGGCCTGTGTCTGTCCCAACACCTAGAGCTAGTCTCTCATTCGTTCCCCCTCTTCCCGTTCATCGTCAGGACAAATTGCAACCTGTACGGAACAGGAGGTTAGAGGTGCTGATTCTCCAAGGAGGGAGATTGCTAGTAAAGCGGCTGGAATGGCGAACCCGAGCACAAGGAGATGAGAAATGAAGAGCGTTTTAGAAACGTTTCCCGATCACACGGTGTACCATCTTCTGGGTTTCTCATGCATGTTTTCGATGTAGGAAGATGCCCTTGAACCTCGAGATTTGGGACCCCTGGGATGGGTACCACGCAGTATTTCTTTAAAGGGTCTGCGTTTTCTCTCCCAACCTCACCAAACCTCTCAGCCCCTGAGTGTCCACCCTTATGTCTGAATCAGCTGTGGGTCTAGATATGGTCAATCCAGGTGGCATCACAGCCCCTGAACGAATTTTGTAAGAATTTCTCTCTCTTTCACTGTCTTTGTTTCACGGGTTTTTTAAAGTAAGTGATTTTTATAATGGGGTTTAGCTCCTTTTCACTGCTGTGTTTCTGCCGCTTTACACCCACTTGACTCACTTACAGAGAGATATCAATACATAGGTTTTAACATTCTTATTAGTCAGTTATATTCTTGGGTGGTGAATAGGGGATGTTGAGTCCAGTTCACTGAGCAAGGAGTAGGTCTTGTCTATTACATATTGGGTTTATGGAACGGTATCTGAGCTAATTTGAAACCCTTGTTTTATGCATCACCCCACCTCTCCGTTCCCGTTAAGCAGCCATAGTGTGTTTTCTAAACGTGTGACTCTATTCTGTTTTGTAATTCAGTTCAAGTGTAGCGGTTTTTCCATTCCCTCTATAAGTGATATCTTATGATAAGTGTCTTTTTCTGTGTGCCTTATTTCACTTAGAATCGTCGTAGCTAAATCCACTCATCATGCTGCGACTAGCCTTATGACGTTGATTTCATGGCTGAGTGATATTCCATTGTACATAAGGACCACAACTTCTTTATCCATTTTTCTCTTTCCTGGGATATTTAAGGTGAAATGAAGTGGAGGCTCTTGTCAACAGGGCAGCCCTAAACTTTGGGGTGCCTGTGTCTTGCTGATTTTTAGTTTTCCCAATTTATACGCCCAGGAGTGGAAGTGCCCTATGCTCTGTAAGCTGAGTTTTTTAGATGTTTCAGGACACACCGTACACTTCTCCAGAGTGGCTGTTGGCAATTTACATCCCGCCCATCAGCGTAGCAAGGCTCCCGTTTCTCCATGGCCTGTCCTGCATTTCTGGTTTTGACACTTTATTCAGCATGGCCCTTTTGACCGATGGGAAGCGAGACTTCTTTGTAGCGCTGATTTGCCTTTCCAGGTTGCTTGGTTGGCCAAAAAGGGCGTATGCGTTTTTTCCTGAATATATTCAGGAAAAAACGCATACGCCCTTTTTGGCCAAGGGCATCATTGTCGAGGTTTCGCCGCTTTTCCTGTGCTTTAAAGGCGATTCGAATCTACCTCCTGAAATCTGTTTCCTGCAATTCTGCCTTGCTTTCAAATCCTCTTCGTTGCCTTCCCTCAAAATATTTGTGGCCGAGAGTTATCATTTTTAACTCTGCAGGTTTGTGAATTGCAGTGCCCCTGAGCTCCATTTTTCAACTCGCTTTCTTGAAGGCTGGCCGCAAAAGCGCAGGATTGCTTCAGGCCCTATTCTGGTTCCGGGCGCAGGCTGAGCCTGTGGTTAATTCTTCTTCCTGATGGGAAAATAGAGTGGCCTGTGTCTGTCCCAACACCTAGAGCTAGTCTCTCATTGGTTCCCCCTCTTCCCGTTCATCGTCAGGACAAATTGCAACCTGTACGGAACAGGAGGTTAGAGGCGCTGATTCTCCAAGGAGGGAGATTGCTAGTAAAGCGGCTGGAATGGCGAACCCGAGCACAAGGAGATGAGAAATGAAGAGCGTTTTAGAAACGTTTCCCGATCACACGGTGTACCATCTTCTGGGTTTCTCATGCATGTTTTCGATGTAGGAAGATGCCCTTGAACCTCGAGATTTGGGACCCCTGGGATGGGTACCACGCAGTATTTCTTTAAAGGGTCTGCGTTTTCTCTCCCAACCTCACCAAACCTCTCAGCCCCTGAGTGTCCACCCTTATGTCTGAATCAGCTGTGGGTCTAGATATGGTCAATCCAGGTGGCATCACAGCCCCTGAACGAATTTTGTAAGAATTTCTCTCTCTTTCACTGTCTTTGTTTCACGGGTTTTTTAAACTAAGTGATTTTTATAATGGGGTTTAGCTCCTTTTCACTGCTGTGTTTCTGCCGCTTTACACCCACTTGACTCACTTACAGAGAGATATCAATACATAGGTTTTAACATTCTTATTAGTCAGATATATTCTTGGGTGGTGAATAGGGGGTGTTGAGTCCAGTTCACTGAGCAAGGAGTAGGTCTTGTCTATTACATATTGGGTTTATGGAACGGTATCTGAGCTAATTTGAAACCCTTGTTTTATGCATCACCCCACCTCTCCGTTCCCGTTAAGCAGCCACAGTGTGTTTTCTAAACGTGTGACTCTATTCTGTTTTGTAATTCAGTTCAAGTGTAGCGGTTTTTCCATTCCCTCTATAAGTGATATCTTATGATAAGTGTCTTTTTCTGTGTGCCTTATTTCACTTAGAATCGTCGTAGCTAAATCCACTCATCATGCTGCGACTAGCCTTATGACGTTGATTTCATGGCTGAGTGATATTCCATTGTACATAAGGACCACAACTTCTTTATCCATTTTTCTCTTTCCTGGGATATTTAAGGTGAAATGAAGTGGAGGCTCTTGTCAACAGGGCAGCCCTAAACTTTGGGGTGCCTGTGTCTTGCTGATTTTTAGTTTTCCCAATTTATACGCCCAGGAGTGGAAGTGCCCTATGCTCTGTAAGCTGAGTTTTTTAGATGTTTCAGGACACACCGTACACTTCTCCAGAGTGGCTGTTGGCAATTTACATCCCGCCCATCAGCGTAGCAAGGCTCCCGTTTCTCCATGGCCTGTCCTGCATTTCTGGTTTTGACACTTTATTCAGCATGGCCCTTTTGACCGATGGGAAGCGAGACTTCTTTGTAGCGCTGATTTGCCTTTCCAGGTTGCTTGGTTGGCCAAAAAGGGCGTATGCGTTTTTTCCTGAATATATTCAGGAAAAAACGCATACGCCCTTTTTGGCCAAGGGCATCATTGTCGAGGTTTCGCCGCTTTTCCTGTGCTTTAAAGGCGATTCGAATCTACCTCCTGAAATCTGTTTCCTGCAATTCTGCCTTGCTTTCAAATCCTCTTCGTTGCCTTCCCTCAAAATATTTGTGGCCGAGAGTTATCATTTTTAACTCTGCAGGTTTGTGAATTGCAGTGCCCCTGAGCTCCATTTTTCAACTCGCTTTCTTGAAGGCTGGCCGCAAAAGCGCAGGATTGCTTCAGGCCCTATTCTGGTTCCGGGCGCAGGCTGAGCCTGTGGTTAATTCTTCTTCCTGATGGGAAAATAGAGTGGCCTGTGTCTGTCCCAACACCTAGAGCTAGTCTCTCATTCGTTCCCCCTCTTCCCGTTCATCGTCAGGACAAATTGCAACCTGTACGGAACAGGAGGTTAGAGGTGCTGATTCTCCAAGGAGGGAGATTGCTAGTAAAGCGGCTGGAATGGCGAACCCGAGCACAAGGAGATGAGAAATGAAGAGCGTTTTAGAAACGTTTCCCGATCACACGGTGTACCATCTTCTGGGTTTCTCATGCATGTTTTCGATGTAGGAAGATGCCCTTGAACCTCGAGATTTGGGACCCCTGGGATGGGTACCACGCAGTATTTCTTTAAAGGGTCTGCGTTTTCTCTCCCAACCTCACCAAACCTCTCAGCCCCTGAGTGTCCACCCTTATGTCTGAATCAGCTGTGGGTCTAGATATGGTCAATCCAGGTGGCATCACAGCCCCTGAACGAATTTTGTAAGAATTTCTCTCTCTTTCACTGTCTTTGTTTCACGGGTTTTTTAAAGTAAGTGATTTTTATAATGGGGTTTAGCTCCTTTTCACTGCTGTGTTTCTGCCGCTTTACACCCACTTGACTCACTTACAGAGAGATATCAATACATAGGTTTTAACATTCTTATTAGTCAGTTATATTCTTGGGTGGTGAATAGGGGATGTTGAGTCCAGTTCACTGAGCAAGGAGTAGGTCTTGTCTATTACATATTGGGTTTATGGAACGGTATCTGAGCTAATTTGAAACCCTTGTTTTATGCATCACCCCACCTCTCCGTTCCCGTTAAGCAGCCATAGTGTGTTTTCTAAACGTGTGACTCTATTCTGTTTTGTAATTCAGTTCAAGTGTAGCGGTTTTTCCATTCCCTCTATAAGTGATATCTTATGATAAGTGTCTTTTTCTGTGTGCCTTATTTCACTTAGAATCGTCGTAGCTAAATCCACTCATCATGCTGCGACTAGCCTTATGACGTTGATTTCATGGCTGAGTGATATTCCATTGTACATAAGGACCACAACTTCTTTATCCATTTTTCTCTTTCCTGGGATATTTAAGGTGAAATGAAGTGGAGGCTCTTGTCAACAGGGCAGCCCTAAACTTTGGGGTGCCTGTGTCTTGCTGATTTTTAGTTTTCCCAATTTATACGCCCAGGAGTGGAAGTGCCCTATGCTCTGTAAGCTGAGTTTTTTAGATGTTTCAGGACACACCGTACACTTCTCCAGAGTGGCTGTTGGCAATTTACATCCCGCCCATCAGCGTAGCAAGGCTCCCGTTTCTCCATGGCCTGTCCTGCATTTCTGGTTTTGACACTTTATTCAGCATGGCCCTTTTGACCGATGGGAAGCGAGACTTCTTTGTAGCGCTGATTTGCCTTTCCAGGTTGCTTGGTTGGCCAAAAAGGGCGTATGCGTTTTTTCCTGAATATATTCAGGAAAAAACGCATACGCCCTTTTTGGCCAAGGGCATCATTGTCGAGGTTTCGCCGCTTTTCCTGTGCTTTAAAGGCGATTCGAATCTACCTCCTGAAATCTGTTTCCTGCAATTCTGCCTTGCTTTCAAATCCTCTTCGTTGCCTTCCCTCAAAATATTTGTGGCCGAGAGTTATCATTTTTAACTCTGCAGGTTTGTGAATTGCAGTGCCCCTGAGCTCCATTTTTCAACTCGCTTTCTTGAAGGCTGGCCGCAAAAGCGCAGGATTGCTTCAGGCCCTATTCTGGTTCCGGGCGCAGGCTGAGCCTGTGGTTAATTCTTCTTCCTGATGGGAAAATAGAGTGGCCTGTGTCTGTCCCAACACCTAGAGCTAGTCTCTCATTGGTTCCCCCTCTTCCCGTTCATCGTCAGGACAAATTGCAACCTGTACGGAACAGGAGGTTAGAGGCGCTGATTCTCCAAGGAGGGAGATTGCTAGTAAAGCGGCTGGAATGGCGAACCCGAGCACAAGGAGATGAGAAATGAAGAGCGTTTTAGAAACGTTTCCCGATCACACGGTGTACCATCTTCT
Organism: Balaenoptera acutorostrata; assembly: GCF_949987535.1. NCBI lineage: Eukaryota > Metazoa > Chordata > Mammalia > Artiodactyla > Balaenopteridae > Balaenoptera > Balaenoptera acutorostrata. Next base: position 276,061 of record NW_026646510.1, read on the forward strand.
GGGTTTCTCATGCATGTTTTCGATGTAGGAAGATGCCCTTGAACCTCGAGATTTGGGACCCCTGGGATGGGTACCACGCAGTATTTCTTTAAAGGGTCTGCGTTTTCTCTCCCAACCTCACCAAACCTCTCAGCCCCTGAGTGTCCACCCTTATGTCTGAATCAGCTGTGGGTCTAGATATGGTCAATCCAGGTGGCATCACAGCCCCTGAACGAATTTTGTAAGAATTTCTCTCTCTTTCACTGTCTTTGTTTCACGGGTTTTTTAAACTAAGTGATTTTTATAATGGGGTTTAGCTCCTTTTCACTGCTGTGTTTCTGCCGCTTTACACCCACTTGACTCACTTACAGAGAGATATCAATACATAGGTTTTAACATTCTTATTAGTCAGATATATTCTTGGGTGGTGAATAGGGGGTGTTGAGTCCAGTTCACTGAGCAAGGAGTAGGTCTTGTCTATTACATATTGGGTTTATGGAACGGTATCTGAGCTAATTTGAAACCCTTGTTTTATGCATCACCCCACCTCTCCGTTCCCGTTAAGCAGCCACAGTGTGTTTTCTAAACGTGTGACTCTATTCTGTTTTGTAATTCAGTTCAAGTGTAGCGGTTTTTCCATTCCCTCTATAAGTGATATCTTATGATAAGTGTCTTTTTCTGTGTGCCTTATTTCACTTAGAATCGTCGTAGCTAAATCCACTCATCATGCTGCGACTAGCCTTATGACGTTGATTTCATGGCTGAGTGATATTCCATTGTACATAAGGACCACAACTTCTTTATCCATTTTTCTCTTTCCTGGGATATTTAAGGTGAAATGAAGTGGAGGCTCTTGTCAACAGGGCAGCCCTAAACTTTGGGGTGCCTGTGTCTTGCTGATTTTTAGTTTTCCCAATTTATACGCCCAGGAGTGGAAGTGCCCTATGCTCTGTAAGCTGAGTTTTTTAGATGTTTCAGGACACACCGTACACTTCTCCAGAGTGGCTGTTGGCAATTTACATCCCGCCCATCAGCGTAGCAAGGCTCCCGTTTCTCCATGGCCTGTCCTGCATTTCTGGTTTTGACACTTTATTCAGCATGGCCCTTTTGACCGATGGGAAGCGAGACTTCTTTGTAGCGCTGATTTGCCTTTCCAGGTTGCTTGGTTGGCCAAAAAGGGCGTATGCGTTTTTTCCTGAATATATTCAGGAAAAAACGCATACGCCCTTTTTGGCCAAGGGCATCATTGTCGAGGTTTCGCCGCTTTTCCTGTGCTTTAAAGGCGATTCGAATCTACCTCCTGAAATCTGTTTCCTGCAATTCTGCCTTGCTTTCAAATCCTCTTCGTTGCCTTCCCTCAAAATATTTGTGGCCGAGAGTTATCATTTTTAACTCTGCAGGTTTGTGAATTGCAGTGCCCCTGAGCTCCATTTTTCAACTCGCTTTCTTGAAGGCTGGCCGCAAAAGCGCAGGATTGCTTCAGGCCCTATTCTGGTTCCGGGCGCAGGCTGAGCCTGTGGTTAATTCTTCTTCCTGATGGGAAAATAGAGTGGCCTGTGTCTGTCCCAACACCTAGAGCTAGTCTCTCATTGGTTCCCCCTCTTCCCGTTCATCGTCAGGACAAATTGCAACCTGTACGGAACAGGAGGTTAGAGGCGCTGATTCTCCAAGGAGGGAGATTGCTAGTAAAGCGGCTGGAATGGCGAACCCGAGCACAAGGAGATGAGAAATGAAGAGCGTTTTAGAAACGTTTCCCGATCACACGGTGTACCATCTTCTGGGTTTCTCATGCATGTTTTCGATGTAGGAAGATGCCCTTGAACCTCGAGATTTGGGACCCCTGGGATGGGTACCACGCAGTATTTCTTTAAAGGGTCTGCGTTTTCTCTCCCAACCTCACCAAACCTCTCAGCCCCTGAGTGTCCACCCTTATGTCTGAATCAGCTGTGGGTCTAGATATGGTCAATCCAGGTGGCATCACAGCCCCTGAACGAATTTTGTAAGAATTTCTCTCTCTTTCACTGTCTTTGTTTCACGGGTTTTTTAAACTAAGTGATTTTTATAATGGGGTTTAGCTCCTTTTCACTGCTGTGTTTCTGCCGCTTTACACCCACTTGACTCACTTACAGAGAGATATCAATACATAGGTTTTAACATTCTTATTAGTCAGATATATTCTTGGGTGGTGAATAGGGGGTGTTGAGTCCAGTTCACTGAGCAAGGAGTAGGTCTTGTCTATTACATATTGGGTTTATGGAACGGTATCTGAGCTAATTTGAAACCCTTGTTTTATGCATCACCCCACCTCTCCGTTCCCGTTAAGCAGCCACAGTGTGTTTTCTAAACGTGTGACTCTATTCTGTTTTGTAATTCAGTTCAAGTGTAGCGGTTTTTCCATTCCCTCTATAAGTGATATCTTATGATAAGTGTCTTTTTCTGTGTGCCTTATTTCACTTAGAATCGTCGTAGCTAAATCCACTCATCATGCTGCTACTAGCCTTATGACGTTGATTTCATGGCTGAGTGATATTCCATTGTACATAAGGACCACAACTTCTTTATCCATTTTTCTCTTTCCTGGGATATTTAAGGTGAAATGAAGTGGAGGCTCTTGTCAACAGGGCAGCCCTAAACTTTGGGGTGCCTGTGTCTTGCTGATTTTTAGTTTTCCCAATTTATACGCCCAGGAGTGGAAGTGCCCTATGCTCTGTAAGCTGAGTTTTTTAGATGTTTCAGGACACACCGTACACTTCTCCAGAGTGGCTGTTGGCAATTTACATCCCGCCCATCAGCGTAGCAAGGCTCCCGTTTCTCCATGGCCTGTCCTGCATTTCTGGTTTTGACACTTTATTCAGCATGGCCCTTTTGACCGATGGGAAGCGAGACTTCTTTGTAGCGCTGATTTGCCTTTCCAGGTTGCTTGGTTGGCCAAAAAGGGCGTATGCGTTTTTTCCTGAATATATTCAGGAAAAAACGCATACGCCCTTTTTGGCCAAGGGCATCATTGTCGAGGTTTCGCCGCTTTTCCTGTGCTTTAAAGGCGATTCGAATCTACCTCCTGAAATCTGTTTCCTGCAATTCTGCCTTGCTTTCAAATCCTCTTCGTTGCCTTCCCTCAAAATATTTGTGGCCGAGAGTTATCATTTTTAACTCTGCAGGTTTGTGAATTGCAGTGCCCCTGAGCTCCATTTTTCAACTCGCTTTCTTGGGAGCTGGCCGCAAAAGCGCAGGATTGCTTCAGGCCCTATTCTGGTTCCGGGCGCAGGCTGAGCCTGTGGGTAATTCTTCTTCCTGATGGGAAAATAGAGTGAGCTGTGCCGGTCCCAACACCTAGAGCTAGTCTCTCATTGGTTCCCCCTCTTCCCGTTCATCCTCAGGACAAATTGCAACCTGTACGGAACAGGAGGTTAAAGGTGCTGATTCTCCAAGGAGGGAGATTGCTAGTAAAGCGGCTGGAATGGCGAACCCGAGCACAAGGAGATGAGAAATTAGGTGCGTTTTAGAAACGTTTCCCGATCACACGGTGTACCATCTTCTGGGTTTCTCATGCATGTTTTCGATGTAGGAAGATGCCCTTGAACCTGGAGATTTGGGAACCCTGGGATGAGTACCACGCAGTATTCCTTTAAAGGGTCTGCGTTTGCTTCCCCAACCTCACCAAACCTCTCAGCCCCTGAGTGTCCACCCTTATGTCTCAATCAGCTGTGGGTCTAGATATGGTCAATCCAGGTGGCATCACAGCCCCTGAACGAATTTTGTAAGAATTTCTCTCTCTTTCACTGTCTTTGTTTCACGGGTTTTTTAAAGTAAGTGATTTTTATAATGGGGTTTAGCTCCTTTTCACTGCTGTGTTTCTGCCGCTTTACACCCACTTGACTCACTTACAGAGAGATATCAATACATAGGTTTTAACATTCTTATTAGTCAGATATATTCTTGGGTGGTGAATAGGGGGTGTTGAGTCCAGTTCACTGAGCAAGGAGTAGGTCTTGTCTATTACATATTGGGTTTATGGAACGGTATCTGAGCTAATTTGAAACCCTTGTTTTATGCATCACCCCACCTCTCCGTTCCCGTTAAGCAGCCATAGTGTGTTTTCTAAACGTGTGACTCTATTCTGTTTTGTAATTCAGTTCAAGTGTAGCGGTTTTTCCATTCCCTCTATAAGTGATATCTTATGATAAGTGTCTTTTTCTGTGTGCCTTATTTCACTTAGAATCGTCGTAGCTAAATCCACTCATCATGCTGCGACTAGCCTTATGACGTTGATTTCATGGCTGAGTGATATTCCATTGTACATAAGGACCACAACTTCTTTATCCATTTTTCTCTTTCCTGGGATATTTAAGGTGAAATGAAGTGGAGGCTCTTGTCAACAGGGCAGCCCTAAACTTTGGGGTGCCTGTGTCTTGCTGATTTTTAGTTTTCCCAATTTATACGCCCAGGAGTGGAAGTGCCCTATGCTCTGTAAGCTGAGTTTTTTAGATGTTTCAGGACACACCGTACACTTCTCCAGAGTGGCTGTTGGCAATTTACATCCCGCCCATCAGCGTAGCAAGGCTCCCGTTTCTCCATGGCCTGTCCTGCATTTCTGGTTTTGACACTTTATTCAGCATGGCCCTTTTGACCGATGGGAAGCGAGACTTCTTTGTAGCGCTGATTTGCCTTTCCAGGTTGCTTGGTTGGCCAAAAAGGGCGTATGCGTTTTTTCCTGAATATATTCAGGAAAAAACGCATACGCCCTTTTTGGCCAAGGGCATCATTGTCGAGGTTTCGCCGCTTTTCCTGTGCTTTAAAGGCGATTCGAATCTACCTCCTGAAATCTGTTTCCTGCAATTCTGCCTTGCTTTCAAATCCTCTTCGTTGCCTTCCCTCAAAATATTTGTGGCCGAGAGTTATCATTTTTAACTCTGCAGGTTTGTGAATTGCAGTGCCCCTGAGCTCCATTTTTCAACTCGCTTTCTTGAAGGCTGGCCGCAAAAGCGCAGGATTGCTTCAGGCCCTATTCTGGTTCCGGGCGCAGGCTGAGCCTGTGGTTAATTCTTCTTCCTGATGGGAAAATAGAGTGGCCTGTGTCTGTCCCAACACCTAGAGCTAGTCTCTCATTCGTTCCCCCTCTTCCCGTTCATCGTCAGGACAAATTGCAACCTGTACGGAACAGGAGGTTAGAGGTGCTGATTCTCCAAGGAGGGAGATTGCTAGTAAAGCGGCTGGAATGGCGAACCCGAGCACAAGGAGATGAGAAATGAAGAGCGTTTTAGAAACGTTTCCCGATCACACGGTGTACCATCTTCTGGGTTTCTCATGCATGTTTTCGATGTAGGAAGATGCCCTTGAACCTCGAGATTTGGGACCCCTGGGATGGGTACCACGCAGTATTTCTTTAAAGGGTCTGCGTTTTCTCTCCCAACCTCACCAAACCTCTCAGCCCCTGAGTGTCCACCCTTATGTCTGAATCAGCTGTGGGTCTAGATATGGTCAATCCAGGTGGCATCACAGCCCCTGAACGAATTTTGTAAGAATTTCTCTCTCTTTCACTGTCTTTGTTTCACGGGTTTTTTAAAGTAAGTGATTTTTATAATGGGGTTTAGCTCCTTTTCACTGCTGTGTTTCTGCCGCTTTACACCCACTTGACTCACTTACAGAGAGATATCAATACATAGGTTTTAACATTCTTATTAGTCAGTTATATTCTTGGGTGGTGAATAGGGGATGTTGAGTCCAGTTCACTGAGCAAGGAGTAGGTCTTGTCTATTACATATTGGGTTTATGGAACGGTATCTGAGCTAATTTGAAACCCTTGTTTTATGCATCACCCCACCTCTCCGTTCCCGTTAAGCAGCCATAGTGTGTTTTCTAAACGTGTGACTCTATTCTGTTTTGTAATTCAGTTCAAGTGTAGCGGTTTTTCCATTCCCTCTATAAGTGATATCTTATGATAAGTGTCTTTTTCTGTGTGCCTTATTTCACTTAGAATCGTCGTAGCTAAATCCACTCATCATGCTGCGACTAGCCTTATGACGTTGATTTCATGGCTGAGTGATATTCCATTGTACATAAGGACCACAACTTCTTTATCCATTTTTCTCTTTCCTGGGATATTTAAGGTGAAATGAAGTGGAGGCTCTTGTCAACAGGGCAGCCCTAAACTTTGGGGTGCCTGTGTCTTGCTGATTTTTAGTTTTCCCAATTTATACGCCCAGGAGTGGAAGTGCCCTATGCTCTGTAAGCTGAGTTTTTTAGATGTTTCAGGACACACCGTACACTTCTCCAGAGTGGCTGTTGGCAATTTACATCCCGCCCATCAGCGTAGCAAGGCTCCCGTTTCTCCATGGCCTGTCCTGCATTTCTGGTTTTGACACTTTATTCAGCATGGCCCTTTTGACCGATGGGAAGCGAGACTTCTTTGTAGCGCTGATTTGCCTTTCCAGGTTGCTTGGTTGGCCAAAAAGGGCGTATGCGTTTTTTCCTGAATATATTCAGGAAAAAACGCATACGCCCTTTTTGGCCAAGGGCATCATTGTCGAGGTTTCGCCGCTTTTCCTGTGCTTTAAAGGCGATTCGAATCTACCTCCTGAAATCTGTTTCCTGCAATTCTGCCTTGCTTTCAAATCCTCTTCGTTGCCTTCCCTCAAAATATTTGTGGCCGAGAGTTATCATTTTTAACTCTGCAGGTTTGTGAATTGCAGTGCCCCTGAGCTCCATTTTTCAACTCGCTTTCTTGAAGGCTGGCCGCAAAAGCGCAGGATTGCTTCAGGCCCTATTCTGGTTCCGGGCGCAGGCTGAGCCTGTGGTTAATTCTTCTTCCTGATGGGAAAATAGAGTGGCCTGTGTCTGTCCCAACACCTAGAGCTAGTCTCTCATTGGTTCCCCCTCTTCCCGTTCATCGTCAGGACAAATTGCAACCTGTACGGAACAGGAGGTTAGAGGCGCTGATTCTCCAAGGAGGGAGATTGCTAGTAAAGCGGCTGGAATGGCGAACCCGAGCACAAGGAGATGAGAAATGAAGAGCGTTTTAGAAACGTTTCCCGATCACACGGTGTACCATCTTCTGGGTTTCTCATGCATGTTTTCGATGTAGGAAGATGCCCTTGAACCTCGAGATTTGGGACCCCTGGGATGGGTACCACGCAGTATTTCTTTAAAGGGTCTGCGTTTTCTCTCCCAACCTCACCAAACCTCTCAGCCCCTGAGTGTCCACCCTTATGTCTGAATCAGCTGTGGGTCTAGATATGGTCAATCCAGGTGGCATCACAGCCCCTGAACGAATTTTGTAAGAATTTCTCTCTCTTTCACTGTCTTTGTTTCACGGGTTTTTTAAACTAAGTGATTTTTATAATGGGGTTTAGCTCCTTTTCACTGCTGTGTTTCTGCCGCTTTACACCCACTTGACTCACTTACAGAGAGATATCAATACATAGGTTTTAACATTCTTATTAGTCAGATATATTCTTGGGTGGTGAATAGGGGGTGTTGAGTCCAGTTCACTGAGCAAGGAGTAGGTCTTGTCTATTACATATTGGGTTTATGGAACGGTATCTGAGCTAATTTGAAACCCTTGTTTTATGCATCACCCCACCTCTCCGTTCCCGTTAAGCAGCCACAGTGTGTTTTCTAAACGTGTGACTCTATTCTGTTTTGTAATTCAGTTCAAGTGTAGCGGTTTTTCCATTCCCTCTATAAGTGATATCTTATGATAAGTGTCTTTTTCTGTGTGCCTTATTTCACTTAGAATCGTCGTAGCTAAATCCACTCATCATGCTGCGACTAGCCTTATGACGTTGATTTCATGGCTGAGTGATATTCCATTGTACATAAGGACCACAACTTCTTTATCCATTTTTCTCTTTCCTGGGATATTTAAGGTGAAATGAAGTGGAGGCTCTTGTCAACAGGGCAGCCCTAAACTTTGGGGTGCCTGTGTCTTGCTGATTTTTAGTTTTCCCAATTTATACGCCCAGGAGTGGAAGTGCCCTATGCTCTGTAAGCTGAGTTTTTTAGATGTTTCAGGACACACCGTACACTTCTCCAGAGTGGCTGTTGGCAATTTACATCCCGCCCATCAGCGTAGCAAGGCTCCCGTTTCTCCATGGCCTGTCCTGCATTTCTGGTTTTGACACTTTATTCAGCATGGCCCTTTTGACCGATGGGAAGCGAGACTTCTTTGTAGCGCTGATTTGCCTTTCCAGGTTGCTTGGTTGGCCAAAAAGGGCGTATGCGTTTTTTCCTGAATATATTCAGGAAAAAACGCATACGCCCTTTTTGGCCAAGGGCATCATTGTCGAGGTTTCGCCGCTTTTCCTGTGCTTTAAAGGCGATTCGAATCTACCTCCTGAAATCTGTTTCCTGCAATTCTGCCTTGCTTTCAAATCCTCTTCGTTGCCTTCCCTCAAAATATTTGTGGCCGAGAGTTATCATTTTTAACTCTGCAGGTTTGTGAATTGCAGTGCCCCTGAGCTCCATTTTTCAACTCGCTTTCTTGAAGGCTGGCCGCAAAAGCGCAGGATTGCTTCAGGCCCTATTCTGGTTCCGGGCGCAGGCTGAGCCTGTGGTTAATTCTTCTTCCTGATGGGAAAATAGAGTGGCCTGTGTCTGTCCCAACACCTAGAGCTAGTCTCTCATTGGTTCCCCCTCTTCCCGTTCATCGTCAGGACAAATTGCAACCTGTACGGAACAGGAGGTTAGAGGCGCTGATTCTCCAAGGAGGGAGATTGCTAGTAAAGCGGCTGGAATGGCGAACCCGAGCACAAGGAGATGAGAAATGAAGAGCGTTTTAGAAACGTTTCCCGATCACACGGTGTACCATCTTCTGGGTTTCTCATGCATGTTTTCGATGTAGGAAGATGCCCTTGAACCTCGAGATTTGGGACCCCTGGGATGGGTACCACGCAGTATTTCTTTAAAGGGTCTGCGTTTTCTCTCCCAACCTCACCAAACCTCTCAGCCCCTGAGTGTCCACCCTTATGTCTGAATCAGCTGTGGGTCTAGATATGGTCAATCCAGGTGGCATCACAGCCCCTGAACGAATTTTGTAAGAATTTCTCTCTCTTTCACTGTCTTTGTTTCACGGGTTTTTTAAACTAAGTGATTTTTATAATGGGGTTTAGCTCCTTTTCACTGCTGTGTTTCTGCCGCTTTACACCCACTTGACTCACTTACAGAGAGATATCAATACATAGGTTTTAACATTCTTATTAGTCAGATATATTCTTGGGTGGTGAATAGGGGGTGTTGAGTCCAGTTCACTGAGCAAGGAGTAGGTCTTGTCTATTACATATTGGGTTTATGGAACGGTATCTGAGCTAATTTGAAACCCTTGTTTTATGCATCACCCCACCTCTCCGTTCCCGTTAAGCAGCCATAGTGTGTTTTCTAAACGTGTGACTCTATTCTGTTTTGTAATTCAGTTCAAGTGTAGCGGTTTTTCCATTCCCTCTATAAGTGATATCTTATGATAAGTGTCTTTTTCTGTGTGCCTTATTTCACTTAGAATCGTCGTAGCTAAATCCACTCATCATGCTGCGACTAGCCTTATGACGTTGATTTCATGGCTGAGTGATATTCCATTGTACATAAGGACCACAACTTCTTTATCCATTTTTCTCTTTCCTGGGATATTTAAGGTGAAATGAAGTGGAGGCTCTTGTCAACAGGGCAGCCCTAAACTTTGGGGTGCCTGTGTCTTGCTGATTTTTAGTTTTCCCAATTTATACGCCCAGGAGTGGAAGTGCCCTATGCTCTGTAAGCTGAGTTTTTTAGATGTTTCAGGACACACCGTACACTTCTCCAGAGTGGCTGTTGGCAATTTACATCCCGCCCATCAGCGTAGCAAGGCTCCCGTTTCTCCATGGCCTGTCCTGCATTTCTGGTTTTGACACTTTATTCAGCATGGCCCTTTTGACCGATGGGAAGCGAGACTTCTTTGTAGCGCTGATTTGCCTTTCCAGGTTGCTTGGTTGGCCAAAAAGGGCGTATGCGTTTTTTCCTGAATATATTCAGGAAAAAACGCATACGCCCTTTTTGGCCAAGGGCATCATTGTCGAGGTTTCGCCGCTTTTCCTGTGCTTTAAAGGCGATTCGAATCTACCTCCTGAAATCTGTTTCCTGCAATTCTGCCTTGCTTTCAAATCCTCTTCGTTGCCTTCCCTCAAAATATTTGTGGCCGAGAGTTATCATTTTTAACTCTGCAGGTTTGTGAATTGCAGTGCCCCTGAGCTCCATTTTTCAACTCGCTTTCTTGAAGGCTGGCCGCAAAAGCGCAGGATTGCTTCAGGCCCTATTCTGGTTCCGGGCGCAGGCTGAGCCTGTGGTTAATTCTTCTTCCTGATGGGAAAATAGAGTGGCCTGTGTCTGTCCCAACACCTAGAGCTAGTCTCTCATTCGTTCCCCCTCTTCCCGTTCATCGTCAGGACAAATTGCAACCTGTACGGAACAGGAGGTTAGAGGTGCTGATTCTCCAAGGAGGGAGATTGCTAGTAAAGCGGCTGGAATGGCGAACCCGAGCACAAGGAGATGAGAAATGAAGAGCGTTTTAGAAACGTTTCCCGATCACACGGTGTACCATCTTCTGGGTTTCTCATGCATGTTTTCGATGTAGGAAGATGCCCTTGAACCTCGAGATTTGGGACCCCTGGGATGGGTACCACGCAGTATTTCTTTAAAGGGTCTGCGTTTTCTCTCCCAACCTCACCAAACCTCTCAGCCCCTGAGTGTCCACCCTTATGTCTGAATCAGCTGTGGGTCTAGATATGGTCAATCCAGGTGGCATCACAGCCCCTGAACGAATTTTGTAAGAATTTCTCTCTCTTTCACTGTCTTTGTTTCACGGGTTTTTTAAAGTAAGTGATTTTTATAATGGGGTTTAGCTCCTTTTCACTGCTGTGTTTCTGCCGCTTTACACCCACTTGACTCACTTACAGAGAGATATCAATACATAGGTTTTAACATTCTTATTAGTCAGTTATATTCTTGGGTGGTGAATAGGGGATGTTGAGTCCAGTTCACTGAGCAAGGAGTAGGTCTTGTCTATTACATATTGGGTTTATGGAACGGTATCTGAGCTAATTTGAAACCCTTGTTTTATGCATCACCCCACCTCTCCGTTCCCGTTAAGCAGCCATAGTGTGTTTTCTAAACGTGTGACTCTATTCTGTTTTGTAATTCAGTTCAAGTGTAGCGGTTTTTCCATTCCCTCTATAAGTGATATCTTATGATAAGTGTCTTTTTCTGTGTGCCTTATTTCACTTAGAATCGTCGTAGCTAAATCCACTCATCATGCTGCGACTAGCCTTATGACGTTGATTTCATGGCTGAGTGATATTCCATTGTACATAAGGACCACAACTTCTTTATCCATTTTTCTCTTTCCTGGGATATTTAAGGTGAAATGAAGTGGAGGCTCTTGTCAACAGGGCAGCCCTAAACTTTGGGGTGCCTGTGTCTTGCTGATTTTTAGTTTTCCCAATTTATACGCCCAGGAGTGGAAGTGCCCTATGCTCTGTAAGCTGAGTTTTTTAGATGTTTCAGGACACACCGTACACTTCTCCAGAGTGGCTGTTGGCAATTTACATCCCGCCCATCAGCGTAGCAAGGCTCCCGTTTCTCCATGGCCTGTCCTGCATTTCTGGTTTTGACACTTTATTCAGCATGGCCCTTTTGACCGATGGGAAGCGAGACTTCTTTGTAGCGCTGATTTGCCTTTCCAGGTTGCTTGGTTGGCCAAAAAGGGCGTATGCGTTTTTTCCTGAATATATTCAGGAAAAAACGCATACGCCCTTTTTGGCCAAGGGCATCATTGTCGAGGTTTCGCCGCTTTTCCTGTGCTTTAAAGGCGATTCGAATCTACCTCCTGAAATCTGTTTCCTGCAATTCTGCCTTGCTTTCAAATCCTCTTCGTTGCCTTCCCTCAAAATATTTGTGGCCGAGAGTTATCATTTTTAACTCTGCAGGTTTGTGAATTGCAGTGCCCCTGAGCTCCATTTTTCAACTCGCTTTCTTGAAGGCTGGCCGCAAAAGCGCAGGATTGCTTCAGGCCCTATTCTGGTTCCGGGCGCAGGCTGAGCCTGTGGTTAATTCTTCTTCCTGATGGGAAAATAGAGTGGCCTGTGTCTGTCCCAACACCTAGAGCTAGTCTCTCATTGGTTCCCCCTCTTCCCGTTCATCGTCAGGACAAATTGCAACCTGTACGGAACAGGAGGTTAGAGGCGCTGATTCTCCAAGGAGGGAGATTGCTAGTAAAGCGGCTGGAATGGCGAACCCGAGCACAAGGAGATGAGAAATGAAGAGCGTTTTAGAAACGTTTCCCGATCACACGGTGTACCATCTTCTGGGTTTCTCATGCATGTTTTCGATGTAGGAAGATGCCCTTGAACCTCGAGATTTGGGACCCCTGGGATGGGTACCACGCAGTATTTCTTTAAAGGGTCTGCGTTTTCTCTCCCAACCTCACCAAACCTCTCAGCCCCTGAGTGTCCACCCTTATGTCTGAATCAGCTGTGGGTCTAGATATGGTCAATCCAGGTGGCATCACAGCCCCTGAACGAATTTTGTAAGAATTTCTCTCTCTTTCACTGTCTTTGTTTCACGGGTTTTTTAAACTAAGTGATTTTTATAATGGGGTTTAGCTCCTTTTCACTGCTGTGTTTCTGCCGCTTTACACCCACTTGACTCACTTACAGAGAGATATCAATACATAGGTTTTAACATTCTTATTAGTCAGATATATTCTTGGGTGGTGAATAGGGGGTGTTGAGTCCAGTTCACTGAGCAAGGAGTAGGTCTTGTCTATTACATATTGGGTTTATGGAACGGTATCTGAGCTAATTTGAAACCCTTGTTTTATGCATCACCCCACCTCTCCGTTCCCGTTAAGCAGCCACAGTGTGTTTTCTAAACGTGTGACTCTATTCTGTTTTGTAATTCAGTTCAAGTGTAGCGGTTTTTCCATTCCCTCTATAAGTGATATCTTATGATAAGTGTCTTTTTCTGTGTGCCTTATTTCACTTAGAATCGTCGTAGCTAAATCCACTCATCATGCTGCGACTAGCCTTATGACGTTGATTTCATGGCTGAGTGATATTCCATTGTACATAAGGACCACAACTTCTTTATCCATTTTTCTCTTTCCTGGGATATTTAAGGTGAAATGAAGTGGAGGCTCTTGTCAACAGGGCAGCCCTAAACTTTGGGGTGCCTGTGTCTTGCTGATTTTTAGTTTTCCCAATTTATACGCCCAGGAGTGGAAGTGCCCTATGCTCTGTAAGCTGAGTTTTTTAGATGTTTCAGGACACACCGTACACTTCTCCAGAGTGGCTGTTGGCAATTTACATCCCGCCCATCAGCGTAGCAAGGCTCCCGTTTCTCCATGGCCTGTCCTGCATTTCTGGTTTTGACACTTTATTCAGCATGGCCCTTTTGACCGATGGGAAGCGAGACTTCTTTGTAGCGCTGATTTGCCTTTCCAGGTTGCTTGGTTGGCCAAAAAGGGCGTATGCGTTTTTTCCTGAATATATTCAGGAAAAAACGCATACGCCCTTTTTGGCCAAGGGCATCATTGTCGAGGTTTCGCCGCTTTTCCTGTGCTTTAAAGGCGATTCGAATCTACCTCCTGAAATCTGTTTCCTGCAATTCTGCCTTGCTTTCAAATCCTCTTCGTTGCCTTCCCTCAAAATATTTGTGGCCGAGAGTTATCATTTTTAACTCTGCAGGTTTGTGAATTGCAGTGCCCCTGAGCTCCATTTTTCAACTCGCTTTCTTGAAGGCTGGCCGCAAAAGCGCAGGATTGCTTCAGGCCCTATTCTGGTTCCGGGCGCAGGCTGAGCCTGTGGTTAATTCTTCTTCCTGATGGGAAAATAGAGTGGCCTGTGTCTGTCCCAACACCTAGAGCTAGTCTCTCATTGGTTCCCCCTCTTCCCGTTCATCGTCAGGACAAATTGCAACCTGTACGGAACAGGAGGTTAGAGGCGCTGATTCTCCAAGGAGGGAGATTGCTAGTAAAGCGGCTGGAATGGCGAACCCGAGCACAAGGAGATGAGAAATGAAGAGCGTTTTAGAAACGTTTCCCGATCACACGGTGTACCATCTTCTGGGTTTCTCATGCATGTTTTCGATGTAGGAAGATGCCCTTGAACCTCGAGATTTGGGACCCCTGGGATGGGTACCACGCAGTATTTCTTTAAAGGGTCTGCGTTTTCTCTCCCAACCTCACCAAACCTCTCAGCCCCTGAGTGTCCACCCTTATGTCTGAATCAGCTGTGGGTCTAGATATGGTCAATCCAGGTGGCATCACAGCCCCTGAACGAATTTTGTAAGAATTTCTCTCTCTTTCACTGTCTTTGTTTCACGGGTTTTTTAAACTAAGTGATTTTTATAATGGGGTTTAGCTCCTTTTCACTGCTGTGTTTCTGCCGCTTTACACCCACTTGACTCACTTACAGAGAGATATCAATACATAGGTTTTAACATTCTTATTAGTCAGATATATTCTTGGGTGGTGAATAGGGGGTGTTGAGTCCAGTTCACTGAGCAAGGAGTAGGTCTTGTCTATTACATATTGGGTTTATGGAACGGTATCTGAGCTAATTTGAAACCCTTGTTTTATGCATCACCCCACCTCTCCGTTCCCGTTAAGCAGCCACAGTGTGTTTTCTAAACGTGTGACTCTATTCTGTTTTGTAATTCAGTTCAAGTGTAGCGGTTTTTCCATTCCCTCTATAAGTGATATCTTATGATAAGTGTCTTTTTCTGTGTGCCTTATTTCACTTAGAATCGTCGTAGCTAAATCCACTCATCATGCTGCGACTAGCCTTATGACGTTGATTTCATGGCTGAGTGATATTCCATTGTACATAAGGACCACAACTTCTTTATCCATTTTTCTCTTTCCTGGGATATTTAAGGTGAAATGAAGTGGAGGCTCTTGTCAACAGGGCAGCCCTAAACTTTGGGGTGCCTGTGTCTTGCTGATTTTTAGTTTTCCCAATTTATACGCCCAGGAGTGGAAGTGCCCTATGCTCTGTAAGCTGAGTTTTTTAGATGTTTCAGGACACACCGTACACTTCTCCAGAGTGGCTGTTGGCAATTTACATCCCGCCCATCAGCGTAGCAAGGCTCCCGTTTCTCCATGGCCTGTCCTGCATTTCTGGTTTTGACACTTTATTCAGCATGGCCCTTTTGACCGATGGGAAGCGAGACTTCTTTGTAGCGCTGATTTGCCTTTCCAGGTTGCTTGGTTGGCCAAAAAGGGCGTATGCGTTTTTTCCTGAATATATTCAGGAAAAAACGCATACGCCCTTTTTGGCCAAGGGCATCATTGTCGAGGTTTCGCCGCTTTTCCTGTGCTTTAAAGGCGATTCGAATCTACCTCCTGAAATCTGTTTCCTGCAATTCTGCCTTGCTTTCAAATCCTCTTCGTTGCCTTCCCTCAAAATATTTGTGGCCGAGAGTTATCATTTTTAACTCTGCAGGTTTGTGAATTGCAGTGCCCCTGAGCTCCATTTTTCAACTCGCTTTCTTGAAGGCTGGCCGCAAAAGCGCAGGATTGCTTCAGGCCCTATTCTGGTTCCGGGCGCAGGCTGAGCCTGTGGTTAATTCTTCTTCCTGATGGGAAAATAGAGTGGCCTGTGTCTGTCCCAACACCTAGAGCTAGTCTCTCATTGGTTCCCCCTCTTCCCGTTCATCGTCAGGACAAATTGCAACCTGTACGGAACAGGAGGTTAGAGGCGCTGATTCTCCAAGGAGGGAGATTGCTAGTAAAGCGGCTGGAATGGCGAACCCGAGCACAAGGAGATGAGAAATGAAGAGCGTTTTAGAAACGTTTCCCGATCACACGGTGTACCATCTTCTGGGTTTCTCATGCATGTTTTCGATGTAGGAAGATGCCCTTGAACCTCGAGATTTGGGACCCCTGGGATGGGTACCACGCAGTATTTCTTTAAAGGGTCTGCGTTTTCTCTCCCAACCTCACCAAACCTCTCAGCCCCTGAGTGTCCACCCTTATGTCTGAATCAGCTGTGGGTCTAGATATGGTCAATCCAGGTGGCATCACAGCCCCTGAACGAATTTTGTAAGAATTTCTCTCTCTTTCACTGTCTTTGTTTCACGGGTTTTTTAAACTAAGTGATTTTTATAATGGGGTTTAGCTCCTTTTCACTGCTGTGTTTCTGCCGCTTTACACCCACTTGACTCACTTACAGAGAGATATCAATACATAGGTTTTAACATTCTTATTAGTCAGATATATTCTTGGGTGGTGAATAGGGGGTGTTGAGTCCAGTTCACTGAGCAAGGAGTAGGTCTTGTCTATTACATATTGGGTTTATGGAACGGTATCTGAGCTAATTTGAAACCCTTGTTTTATGCATCACCCCACCTCTCCGTTCCCGTTAAGCAGCCACAGTGTGTTTTCTAAACGTGTGACTCTATTCTGTTTTGTAATTCAGTTCAAGTGTAGCGGTTTTTCCATTCCCTCTATAAGTGATATCTTATGATAAGTGTCTTTTTCTGTGTGCCTTATTTCACTTAGAATCGTCGTAGCTAAATCCACTCATCATGCTGCGACTAGCCTTATGACGTTGATTTCATGGCTGAGTGATATTCCATTGTACATAAGGACCACAACTTCTTTATCCATTTTTCTCTTTCCTGGGATATTTAAGGTGAAATGAAGTGGAGGCTCTTGTCAACAGGGCAGCCCTAAACTTTGGGGTGCCTGTGTCTTGCTGATTTTTAGTTTTCCCAATTTATACGCCCAGGAGTGGAAGTGCCCTATGCTCTGTAAGCTGAGTTTTTTAGATGTTTCAGGACACACCGTACACTTCTCCAGAGTGGCTGTTGGCAATTTACATCCCGCCCATCAGCGTAGCAAGGCTCCCGTTTCTCCATGGCCTGTCCTGCATTTCTGGTTTTGACACTTTATTCAGCATGGCCCTTTTGACCGATGGGAAGCGAGACTTCTTTGTAGCGCTGATTTGCCTTTCCAGGTTGCTTGGTTGGCCAAAAAGGGCGTATGCGTTTTTTCCTGAATATATTCAGGAAAAAACGCATACGCCCTTTTTGGCCAAGGGCATCATTGTCGAGGTTTCGCCGCTTTTCCTGTGCTTTAAAGGCGATTCGAATCTACCTCCTGAAATCTGTTTCCTGCAATTCTGCCTTGCTTTCAAATCCTCTTCGTTGCCTTCCCTCAAAATATTTGTGGCCGAGAGTTATCATTTTTAACTCTGCAGGTTTGTGAATTGCAGTGCCCCTGAGCTCCATTTTTCAACTCGCTTTCTTGAAGGCTGGCCGCAAAAGCGCAGGATTGCTTCAGGCCCTATTCTGGTTCCGGGCGCAGGCTGAGCCTGTGGTTAATTCTTCTTCCTGATGGGAAAATAGAGTGGCCTGTGTCTGTCCCAACACCTAGAGCTAGTCTCTCATTGGTTCCCCCTCTTCCCGTTCATCGTCAGGACAAATTGCAACCTGTACGGAACAGGAGGTTAGAGGCGCTGATTCTCCAAGGAGGGAGATTGCTAGTAAAGCGGCTGGAATGGCGAACCCGAGCACAAGGAGATGAGAAATGAAGAGCGTTTTAGAAACGTTTCCCGATCACACGGTGTACCATCTTCTGGGTTTCTCATGCATGTTTTCGATGTAGGAAGATGCCCTTGAACCTCGAGATTTGGGACCCCTGGGATGGGTACCACGCAGTATTTCTTTAAAGGGTCTGCGTTTTCTCTCCCAACCTCACCAAACCTCTCAGCCCCTGAGTGTCCACCCTTATGTCTGAATCAGCTGTGGGTCTAGATATGGTCAATCCAGGTGGCATCACAGCCCCTGAACGAATTTTGTAAGAATTTCTCTCTCTTTCACTGTCTTTGTTTCACGGGTTTTTTAAACTAAGTGATTTTTATAATGGGGTTTAGCTCCTTTTCACTGCTGTGTTTCTGCCGCTTTACACCCACTTGACTCACTTACAGAGAGATATCAATACATAGGTTTTAACATTCTTATTAGTCAGATATATTCTTGGGTGGTGAATAGGGGGTGTTGAGTCCAGTTCACTGAGCAAGGAGTAGGTCTTGTCTATTACATATTGGGTTTATGGAACGGTATCTGAGCTAATTTGAAACCCTTGTTTTATGCATCACCCCACCTCTCCGTTCCCGTTAAGCAGCCACAGTGTGTTTTCTAAACGTGTGACTCTATTCTGTTTTGTAATTCAGTTCAAGTGTAGCGGTTTTTCCATTCCCTCTATAAGTGATATCTTATGATAAGTGTCTTTTTCTGTGTGCCTTATTTCACTTAGAATCGTCGTAGCTAAATCCACTCATCATGCTGCTACTAGCCTTATGACGTTGATTTCATGGCTGAGTGATATTCCATTGTACATAAGGACCACAACTTCTTTATCCATTTTTCTCTTTCCTGGGATATTTAAGGTGAAATGAAGTGGAGGCTCTTGTCAACAGGGCAGCCCTAAACTTTGGGGTGCCTGTGTCTTGCTGATTTTTAGTTTTCCCAATTTATACGCCCAGGAGTGGAAGTGCCCTATGCTCTGTAAGCTGAGTTTTTTAGATGTTTCAGGACACACCGTACACTTCTCCAGAGTGGCTGTTGGCAATTTACATCCCGCCCATCAGCGTAGCAAGGCTCCCGTTTCTCCATGGCCTGTCCTGCATTTCTGGTTTTGACACTTTATTCAGCATGGCCCTTTTGACCGATGGGAAGCGAGACTTCTTTGTAGCGCTGATTTGCCTTTCCAGGTTGCTTGGTTGGCCAAAAAGGGCGTATGCGTTTTTTCCTGAATATATTCAGGAAAAAACGCATACGCCCTTTTTGGCCAAGGGCATCATTGTCGAGGTTTCGCCGCTTTTCCTGTGCTTTAAAGGCGATTCGAATCTACCTCCTGAAATCTGTTTCCTGCAATTCTGCCTTGCTTTCAAATCCTCTTCGTTGCCTTCCCTCAAAATATTTGTGGCCGAGAGTTATCATTTTTAACTCTGCAGGTTTGTGAATTGCAGTGCCCCTGAGCTCCATTTTTCAACTCGCTTTCTTGGGAGCTGGCCGCAAAAGCGCAGGATTGCTTCAGGCCCTATTCTGGTTCCGGGCGCAGGCTGAGCCTGTGGGTAATTCTTCTTCCTGATGGGAAAATAGAGTGAGCTGTGCCGGTCCCAACACCTAGAGCTAGTCTCTCATTGGTTCCCCCTCTTCCCGTTCATCCTCAGGACAAATTGCAACCTGTACGGAACAGGAGGTTAAAGGTGCTGATTCTCCAAGGAGGGAGATTGCTAGTAAAGCGGCTGGAATGGCGAACCCGAGCACAAGGAGATGAGAAATTAGGTGCGTTTTAGAAACGTTTCCCGATCACACGGTGTACCATCTTCTGGGTTTCTCATGCATGTTTTCGATGTAGGAAGATGCCCTTGAACCTGGAGATTTGGGAACCCTGGGATGAGTACCACGCAGTATTCCTTTAAAGGGTCTGCGTTTGCTTCCCCAACCTCACCAAACCTCTCAGCCCCTGAGTGTCCACCCTTATGTCTCAATCAGCTGTGGGTCTAGATATGGTCAATCCAGGTGGCATCACAGCCCCTGAACGAATTTTGTAAGAATTTCTCTCTCTTTCACTGTCTTTGTTTCACGGGTTTTTTAAAGTAAGTGATTTTTATAATGGGGTTTAGCTCCTTTTCACTGCTGTGTTTCTGCCGCTTTACACCCACTTGACTCACTTACAGAGAGATATCAATACATAGGTTTTAACATTCTTATTAGTCAGATATATTCTTGGGTGGTGAATAGGGGGTGTTGAGTCCAGTTCACTGAGCAAGGAGTAGGTCTTGTCTATTACATATTGGGTTTATGGAACGGTATCTGAGCTAATTTGAAACCCTTGTTTTATGCATCACCCCACCTCTCCGTTCCCGTTAAGCAGCCATAGTGTGTTTTCTAAACGTGTGACTCTATTCTGTTTTGTAATTCAGTTCAAGTGTAGCGGTTTTTCCATTCCCTCTATAAGTGATATCTTATGATAAGTGTCTTTTTCTGTGTGCCTTATTTCACTTAGAATCGTCGTAGCTAAATCCACTCATCATGCTGCGACTAGCCTTATGACGTTGATTTCATGGCTGAGTGATATTCCATTGTACATAAGGACCACAACTTCTTTATCCATTTTTCTCTTTCCTGGGATATTTAAGGTGAAATGAAGTGGAGGCTCTTGTCAACAGGGCAGCCCTAAACTTTGGGGTGCCTGTGTCTTGCTGATTTTTAGTTTTCCCAATTTATACGCCCAGGAGTGGAAGTGCCCTATGCTCTGTAAGCTGAGTTTTTTAGATGTTTCAGGACACACCGTACACTTCTCCAGAGTGGCTGTTGGCAATTTACATCCCGCCCATCAGCGTAGCAAGGCTCCCGTTTCTCCATGGCCTGTCCTGCATTTCTGGTTTTGACACTTTATTCAGCATGGCCCTTTTGACCGATGGGAAGCGAGACTTCTTTGTAGCGCTGATTTGCCTTTCCAGGTTGCTTGGTTGGCCAAAAAGGGCGTATGCGTTTTTTCCTGAATATATTCAGGAAAAAACGCATACGCCCTTTTTGGCCAAGGGCATCATTGTCGAGGTTTCGCCGCTTTTCCTGTGCTTTAAAGGCGATTCGAATCTACCTCCTGAAATCTGTTTCCTGCAATTCTGCCTTGCTTTCAAATCCTCTTCGTTGCCTTCCCTCAAAATATTTGTGGCCGAGAGTTATCATTTTTAACTCTGCAGGTTTGTGAATTGCAGTGCCCCTGAGCTCCATTTTTCAACTCGCTTTCTTGAAGGCTGGCCGCAAAAGCGCAGGATTGCTTCAGGCCCTATTCTGGTTCCGGGCGCAGGCTGAGCCTGTGGTTAATTCTTCTTCCTGATGGGAAAATAGAGTGGCCTGTGTCTGTCCCAACACCTAGAGCTAGTCTCTCATTCGTTCCCCCTCTTCCCGTTCATCGTCAGGACAAATTGCAACCTGTACGGAACAGGAGGTTAGAGGTGCTGATTCTCCAAGGAGGGAGATTGCTAGTAAAGCGGCTGGAATGGCGAACCCGAGCACAAGGAGATGAGAAATGAAGAGCGTTTTAGAAACGTTTCCCGATCACACGGTGTACCATCTTCTGGGTTTCTCATGCATGTTTTCGATGTAGGAAGATGCCCTTGAACCTCGAGATTTGGGACCCCTGGGATGGGTACCACGCAGTATTTCTTTAAAGGGTCTGCGTTTTCTCTCCCAACCTCACCAAACCTCTCAGCCCCTGAGTGTCCACCCTTATGTCTGAATCAGCTGTGGGTCTAGATATGGTCAATCCAGGTGGCATCACAGCCCCTGAACGAATTTTGTAAGAATTTCTCTCTCTTTCACTGTCTTTGTTTCACGGGTTTTTTAAAGTAAGTGATTTTTATAATGGGGTTTAGCTCCTTTTCACTGCTGTGTTTCTGCCGCTTTACACCCACTTGACTCACTTACAGAGAGATATCAATACATAGGTTTTAACATTCTTATTAGTCAGTTATATTCTTGGGTGGTGAATAGGGGATGTTGAGTCCAGTTCACTGAGCAAGGAGTAGGTCTTGTCTATTACATATTGGGTTTATGGAACGGTATCTGAGCTAATTTGAAACCCTTGTTTTATGCATCACCCCACCTCTCCGTTCCCGTTAAGCAGCCATAGTGTGTTTTCTAAACGTGTGACTCTATTCTGTTTTGTAATTCAGTTCAAGTGTAGCGGTTTTTCCATTCCCTCTATAAGTGATATCTTATGATAAGTGTCTTTTTCTGTGTGCCTTATTTCACTTAGAATCGTCGTAGCTAAATCCACTCATCATGCTGCGACTAGCCTTATGACGTTGATTTCATGGCTGAGTGATATTCCATTGTACATAAGGACCACAACTTCTTTATCCATTTTTCTCTTTCCTGGGATATTTAAGGTGAAATGAAGTGGAGGCTCTTGTCAACAGGGCAGCCCTAAACTTTGGGGTGCCTGTGTCTTGCTGATTTTTAGTTTTCCCAATTTATACGCCCAGGAGTGGAAGTGCCCTATGCTCTGTAAGCTGAGTTTTTTAGATGTTTCAGGACACACCGTACACTTCTCCAGAGTGGCTGTTGGCAATTTACATCCCGCCCATCAGCGTAGCAAGGCTCCCGTTTCTCCATGGCCTGTCCTGCATTTCTGGTTTTGACACTTTATTCAGCATGGCCCTTTTGACCGATGGGAAGCGAGACTTCTTTGTAGCGCTGATTTGCCTTTCCAGGTTGCTTGGTTGGCCAAAAAGGGCGTATGCGTTTTTTCCTGAATATATTCAGGAAAAAACGCATACGCCCTTTTTGGCCAAGGGCATCATTGTCGAGGTTTCGCCGCTTTTCCTGTGCTTTAAAGGCGATTCGAATCTACCTCCTGAAATCTGTTTCCTGCAATTCTGCCTTGCTTTCAAATCCTCTTCGTTGCCTTCCCTCAAAATATTTGTGGCCGAGAGTTATCATTTTTAACTCTGCAGGTTTGTGAATTGCAGTGCCCCTGAGCTCCATTTTTCAACTCGCTTTCTTGAAGGCTGGCCGCAAAAGCGCAGGATTGCTTCAGGCCCTATTCTGGTTCCGGGCGCAGGCTGAGCCTGTGGTTAATTCTTCTTCCTGATGGGAAAATAGAGTGGCCTGTGTCTGTCCCAACACCTAGAGCTAGTCTCTCATTGGTTCCCCCTCTTCCCGTTCATCGTCAGGACAAATTGCAACCTGTACGGAACAGGAGGTTAGAGGCGCTGATTCTCCAAGGAGGGAGATTGCTAGTAAAGCGGCTGGAATGGCGAACCCGAGCACAAGGAGATGAGAAATGAAGAGCGTTTTAGAAACGTTTCCCGATCACACGGTGTACCATCTTCTGGGTTTCTCATGCATGTTTTCGATGTAGGAAGATGCCCTTGAACCTCGAGATTTGGGACCCCTGGGATGGGTACCACGCAGTATTTCTTTAAAGGGTCTGCGTTTTCTCTCCCAACCTCACCAAACCTCTCAGCCCCTGAGTGTCCACCCTTATGTCTGAATCAGCTGTGGGTCTAGATATGGTCAATCCAGGTGGCATCACAGCCCCTGAACGAATTTTGTAAGAATTTCTCTCTCTTTCACTGTCTTTGTTTCACGGGTTTTTTAAACTAAGTGATTTTTATAATGGGGTTTAGCTCCTTTTCACTGCTGTGTTTCTGCCGCTTTACACCCACTTGACTCACTTACAGAGAGATATCAATACATAGGTTTTAACATTCTTATTAGTCAGATATATTCTTGGGTGGTGAATAGGGGGTGTTGAGTCCAGTTCACTGAGCAAGGAGTAGGTCTTGTCTATTACATATTGGGTTTATGGAACGGTATCTGAGCTAATTTGAAACCCTTGTTTTATGCATCACCCCACCTCTCCGTTCCCGTTAAGCAGCCACAGTGTGTTTTCTAAACGTGTGACTCTATTCTGTTTTGTAATTCAGTTCAAGTGTAGCGGTTTTTCCATTCCCTCTATAAGTGATATCTTATGATAAGTGTCTTTTTCTGTGTGCCTTATTTCACTTAGAATCGTCGTAGCTAAATCCACTCATCATGCTGCGACTAGCCTTATGACGTTGATTTCATGGCTGAGTGATATTCCATTGTACATAAGGACCACAACTTCTTTATCCATTTTTCTCTTTCCTGGGATATTTAAGGTGAAATGAAGTGGAGGCTCTTGTCAACAGGGCAGCCCTAAACTTTGGGGTGCCTGTGTCTTGCTGATTTTTAGTTTTCCCAATTTATACGCCCAGGAGTGGAAGTGCCCTATGCTCTGTAAGCTGAGTTTTTTAGATGTTTCAGGACACACCGTACACTTCTCCAGAGTGGCTGTTGGCAATTTACATCCCGCCCATCAGCGTAGCAAGGCTCCCGTTTCTCCATGGCCTGTCCTGCATTTCTGGTTTTGACACTTTATTCAGCATGGCCCTTTTGACCGATGGGAAGCGAGACTTCTTTGTAGCGCTGATTTGCCTTTCCAGGTTGCTTGGTTGGCCAAAAAGGGCGTATGCGTTTTTTCCTGAATATATTCAGGAAAAAACGCATACGCCCTTTTTGGCCAAGGGCATCATTGTCGAGGTTTCGCCGCTTTTCCTGTGCTTTAAAGGCGATTCGAATCTACCTCCTGAAATCTGTTTCCTGCAATTCTGCCTTGCTTTCAAATCCTCTTCGTTGCCTTCCCTCAAAATATTTGTGGCCGAGAGTTATCATTTTTAACTCTGCAGGTTTGTGAATTGCAGTGCCCCTGAGCTCCATTTTTCAACTCGCTTTCTTGAAGGCTGGCCGCAAAAGCGCAGGATTGCTTCAGGCCCTATTCTGGTTCCGGGCGCAGGCTGAGCCTGTGGTTAATTCTTCTTCCTGATGGGAAAATAGAGTGGCCTGTGTCTGTCCCAACACCTAGAGCTAGTCTCTCATTGGTTCCCCCTCTTCCCGTTCATCGTCAGGACAAATTGCAACCTGTACGGAACAGGAGGTTAGAGGCGCTGATTCTCCAAGGAGGGAGATTGCTAGTAAAGCGGCTGGAATGGCGAACCCGAGCACAAGGAGATGAGAAATGAAGAGCGTTTTAGAAACGTTTCCCGATCACACGGTGTACCATCTTCTGGGTTTCTCATGCATGTTTTCGATGTAGGAAGATGCCCTTGAACCTCGAGATTTGGGACCCCTGGGATGGGTACCACGCAGTATTTCTTTAAAGGGTCTGCGTTTTCTCTCCCAACCTCACCAAACCTCTCAGCCCCTGAGTGTCCACCCTTATGTCTGAATCAGCTGTGGGTCTAGATATGGTCAATCCAGGTGGCATCACAGCCCCTGAACGAATTTTGTAAGAATTTCTCTCTCTTTCACTGTCTTTGTTTCACGGGTTTTTTAAACTAAGTGATTTTTATAATGGGGTTTAGCTCCTTTTCACTGCTGTGTTTCTGCCGCTTTACACCCACTTGACTCACTTACAGAGAGATATCAATACATAGGTTTTAACATTCTTATTAGTCAGATATATTCTTGGGTGGTGAATAGGGGGTGTTGAGTCCAGTTCACTGAGCAAGGAGTAGGTCTTGTCTATTACATATTGGGTTTATGGAACGGTATCTGAGCTAATTTGAAACCCTTGTTTTATGCATCACCCCACCTCTCCGTTCCCGTTAAGCAGCCATAGTGTGTTTTCTAAACGTGTGACTCTATTCTGTTTTGTAATTCAGTTCAAGTGTAGCGGTTTTTCCATTCCCTCTATAAGTGATATCTTATGATAAGTGTCTTTTTCTGTGTGCCTTATTTCACTTAGAATCGTCGTAGCTAAATCCACTCATCATGCTGCGACTAGCCTTATGACGTTGATTTCATGGCTGAGTGATATTCCATTGTACATAAGGACCACAACTTCTTTATCCATTTTTCTCTTTCCTGGGATATTTAAGGTGAAATGAAGTGGAGGCTCTTGTCAACAGGGCAGCCCTAAACTTTGGGGTGCCTGTGTCTTGCTGATTTTTAGTTTTCCCAATTTATACGCCCAGGAGTGGAAGTGCCCTATGCTCTGTAAGCTGAGTTTTTTAGATGTTTCAGGACACACCGTACACTTCTCCAGAGTGGCTGTTGGCAATTTACATCCCGCCCATCAGCGTAGCAAGGCTCCCGTTTCTCCATGGCCTGTCCTGCATTTCTGGTTTTGACACTTTATTCAGCATGGCCCTTTTGACCGATGGGAAGCGAGACTTCTTTGTAGCGCTGATTTGCCTTTCCAGGTTGCTTGGTTGGCCAAAAAGGGCGTATGCGTTTTTTCCTGAATATATTCAGGAAAAAACGCATACGCCCTTTTTGGCCAAGGGCATCATTGTCGAGGTTTCGCCGCTTTTCCTGTGCTTTAAAGGCGATTCGAATCTACCTCCTGAAATCTGTTTCCTGCAATTCTGCCTTGCTTTCAAATCCTCTTCGTTGCCTTCCCTCAAAATATTTGTGGCCGAGAGTTATCATTTTTAACTCTGCAGGTTTGTGAATTGCAGTGCCCCTGAGCTCCATTTTTCAACTCGCTTTCTTGAAGGCTGGCCGCAAAAGCGCAGGATTGCTTCAGGCCCTATTCTGGTTCCGGGCGCAGGCTGAGCCTGTGGTTAATTCTTCTTCCTGATGGGAAAATAGAGTGGCCTGTGTCTGTCCCAACACCTAGAGCTAGTCTCTCATTCGTTCCCCCTCTTCCCGTTCATCGTCAGGACAAATTGCAACCTGTACGGAACAGGAGGTTAGAGGTGCTGATTCTCCAAGGAGGGAGATTGCTAGTAAAGCGGCTGGAATGGCGAACCCGAGCACAAGGAGATGAGAAATGAAGAGCGTTTTAGAAACGTTTCCCGATCACACGGTGTACCATCTTCTGGGTTTCTCATGCATGTTTTCGATGTAGGAAGATGCCCTTGAACCTCGAGATTTGGGACCCCTGGGATGGGTACCACGCAGTATTTCTTTAAAGGGTCTGCGTTTTCTCTCCCAACCTCACCAAACCTCTCAGCCCCTGAGTGTCCACCCTTATGTCTGAATCAGCTGTGGGTCTAGATATGGTCAATCCAGGTGGCATCACAGCCCCTGAACGAATTTTGTAAGAATTTCTCTCTCTTTCACTGTCTTTGTTTCACGGGTTTTTTAAAGTAAGTGATTTTTATAATGGGGTTTAGCTCCTTTTCACTGCTGTGTTTCTGCCGCTTTACACCCACTTGACTCACTTACAGAGAGATATCAATACATAGGTTTTAACATTCTTATTAGTCAGTTATATTCTTGGGTGGTGAATAGGGGATGTTGAGTCCAGTTCACTGAGCAAGGAGTAGGTCTTGTCTATTACATATTGGGTTTATGGAACGGTATCTGAGCTAATTTGAAACCCTTGTTTTATGCATCACCCCACCTCTCCGTTCCCGTTAAGCAGCCATAGTGTGTTTTCTAAACGTGTGACTCTATTCTGTTTTGTAATTCAGTTCAAGTGTAGCGGTTTTTCCATTCCCTCTATAAGTGATATCTTATGATAAGTGTCTTTTTCTGTGTGCCTTATTTCACTTAGAATCGTCGTAGCTAAATCCACTCATCATGCTGCGACTAGCCTTATGACGTTGATTTCATGGCTGAGTGATATTCCATTGTACATAAGGACCACAACTTCTTTATCCATTTTTCTCTTTCCTGGGATATTTAAGGTGAAATGAAGTGGAGGCTCTTGTCAACAGGGCAGCCCTAAACTTTGGGGTGCCTGTGTCTTGCTGATTTTTAGTTTTCCCAATTTATACGCCCAGGAGTGGAAGTGCCCTATGCTCTGTAAGCTGAGTTTTTTAGATGTTTCAGGACACACCGTACACTTCTCCAGAGTGGCTGTTGGCAATTTACATCCCGCCCATCAGCGTAGCAAGGCTCCCGTTTCTCCATGGCCTGTCCTGCATTTCTGGTTTTGACACTTTATTCAGCATGGCCCTTTTGACCGATGGGAAGCGAGACTTCTTTGTAGCGCTGATTTGCCTTTCCAGGTTGCTTGGTTGGCCAAAAAGGGCGTATGCGTTTTTTCCTGAATATATTCAGGAAAAAACGCATACGCCCTTTTTGGCCAAGGGCATCATTGTCGAGGTTTCGCCGCTTTTCCTGTGCTTTAAAGGCGATTCGAATCTACCTCCTGAAATCTGTTTCCTGCAATTCTGCCTTGCTTTCAAATCCTCTTCGTTGCCTTCCCTCAAAATATTTGTGGCCGAGAGTTATCATTTTTAACTCTGCAGGTTTGTGAATTGCAGTGCCCCTGAGCTCCATTTTTCAACTCGCTTTCTTGAAGGCTGGCCGCAAAAGCGCAGGATTGCTTCAGGCCCTATTCTGGTTCCGGGCGCAGGCTGAGCCTGTGGTTAATTCTTCTTCCTGATGGGAAAATAGAGTGGCCTGTGTCTGTCCCAACACCTAGAGCTAGTCTCTCATTGGTTCCCCCTCTTCCCGTTCATCGTCAGGACAAATTGCAACCTGTACGGAACAGGAGGTTAGAGGCGCTGATTCTCCAAGGAGGGAGATTGCTAGTAAAGCGGCTGGAATGGCGAACCCGAGCACAAGGAGATGAGAAATGAAGAGCGTTTTAGAAACGTTTCCCGATCACACGGTGTACCATCTTCTGGGTTTCTCATGCATGTTTTCGATGTAGGAAGATGCCCTTGAACCTCGAGATTTGGGACCCCTGGGATGGGTACCACGCAGTATTTCTTTAAAGGGTCTGCGTTTTCTCTCCCAACCTCACCAAACCTCTCAGCCCCTGAGTGTCCACCCTTATGTCTGAATCAGCTGTGGGTCTAGATATGGTCAATCCAGGTGGCATCACAGCCCCTGAACGAATTTTGTAAGAATTTCTCTCTCTTTCACTGTCTTTGTTTCACGGGTTTTTTAAACTAAGTGATTTTTATAATGGGGTTTAGCTCCTTTTCACTGCTGTGTTTCTGCCGCTTTACACCCACTTGACTCACTTACAGAGAGATATCAATACATAGGTTTTAACATTCTTATTAGTCAGATATATTCTTGGGTGGTGAATAGGGGGTGTTGAGTCCAGTTCACTGAGCAAGGAGTAGGTCTTGTCTATTACATATTGGGTTTATGGAACGGTATCTGAGCTAATTTGAAACCCTTGTTTTATGCATCACCCCACCTCTCCGTTCCCGTTAAGCAGCCACAGTGTGTTTTCTAAACGTGTGACTCTATTCTGTTTTGTAATTCAGTTCAAGTGTAGCGGTTTTTCCATTCCCTCTATAAGTGATATCTTATGATAAGTGTCTTTTTCTGTGTGCCTTATTTCACTTAGAATCGTCGTAGCTAAATCCACTCATCATGCTGCGACTAGCCTTATGACGTTGATTTCATGGCTGAGTGATATTCCATTGTACATAAGGACCACAACTTCTTTATCCATTTTTCTCTTTCCTGGGATATTTAAGGTGAAATGAAGTGGAGGCTCTTGTCAACAGGGCAGCCCTAAACTTTGGGGTGCCTGTGTCTTGCTGATTTTTAGTTTTCCCAATTTATACGCCCAGGAGTGGAAGTGCCCTATGCTCTGTAAGCTGAGTTTTTTAGATGTTTCAGGACACACCGTACACTTCTCCAGAGTGGCTGTTGGCAATTTACATCCCGCCCATCAGCGTAGCAAGGCTCCCGTTTCTCCATGGCCTGTCCTGCATTTCTGGTTTTGACACTTTATTCAGCATGGCCCTTTTGACCGATGGGAGGCGAGACTTCTTTGTAGCGCTGATTTGCCTTTCCAGGTTGCTTGGTTGGCCAAAAAGGGCGTATGCGTTTTTTCCTGAATATATTCAGGAAAAAACGCATACGCCCTTTTTGGCCAAGGGCATCATTGTCGAGGTTTCGCCGCTTTTCCTGTGCTTTAAAGGCGATTCGAATCTACCTCCTGAAATCTGTTTCCTGCAATTCTGCCTTGCTTTCAAATCCTCTTCGTTGCCTTCCCTCAAAATATTTGTGGCCGAGAGTTATCATTTTTAACTCTGCAGGTTTGTGAATTGCAGTGCCCCTGAGCTCCATTTTTCAACTCGCTTTCTTGAAGGCTGGCCGCAAAAGCGCAGGATTGCTTCAGGCCCTATTCTGGTTCCGGGCGCAGGCTGAGCCTGTGGTTAATTCTTCTTCCTGATGGGAAAATAGAGTGGCCTGTGTCTGTCCCAACACCTAGAGCTAGTCTCTCATTGGTTCCCCCTCTTCCCGTTCATCGTCAGGACAAATTGCAACCTGTACGGAACAGGAGGTTAGAGGCGCTGATTCTCCAAGGAGGGAGATTGCTAGTAAAGCGGCTGGAATGGCGAACCCGAGCACAAGGAGATGAGAAATGAAGAGCGTTTTAGAAACGTTTCCCGATCACACGGTGTACCATCTTCTGGGTTTCTCATGCATGTTTTCGATGTAGGAAGATGCCCTTGAACCTCGAGATTTGGGACCCCTGGGATGGGTACCACGCAGTATTTCTTTAAAGGGTCTGCGTTTTCTCTCCCAACCTCACCAAACCTCTCAGCCCCTGAGTGTCCACCCTTATGTCTGAATCAGCTGTGGGTCTAGATATGGTCAATCCAGGTGGCATCACAGCCCCTGAACGAATTTTGTAAGAATTTCTCTCTCTTTCACTGTCTTTGTTTCACGGGTTTTTTAAACTAAGTGATTTTTATAATGGGGTTTAGCTCCTTTTCACTGCTGTGTTTCTGCCGCTTTACACCCACTTGACTCACTTACAGAGAGATATCAATACATAGGTTTTAACATTCTTATTAGTCAGATATATTCTTGGGTGGTGAATAGGGGGTGTTGAGTCCAGTTCACTGAGCAAGGAGTAGGTCTTGTCTATTACATATTGGGTTTATGGAACGGTATCTGAGCTAATTTGAAACCCTTGTTTTATGCATCACCCCACCTCTCCGTTCCCGTTAAGCAGCCACAGTGTGTTTTCTAAACGTGTGACTCTATTCTGTTTTGTAATTCAGTTCAAGTGTAGCGGTTTTTCCATTCCCTCTATAAGTGATATCTTATGATAAGTGTCTTTTTCTGTGTGCCTTATTTCACTTAGAATCGTCGTAGCTAAATCCACTCATCATGCTGCGACTAGCCTTATGACGTTGATTTCATGGCTGAGTGATATTCCATTGTACATAAGGACCACAACTTCTTTATCCATTTTTCTCTTTCCTGGGATATTTAAGGTGAAATGAAGTGGAGGCTCTTGTCAACAGGGCAGCCCTAAACTTTGGGGTGCCTGTGTCTTGCTGATTTTTAGTTTTCCCAATTTATACGCCCAGGAGTGGAAGTGCCCTATGCTCTGTAAGCTGAGTTTTTTAGATGTTTCAGGACACACCGTACACTTCTCCAGAGTGGCTGTTGGCAATTTACATCCCGCCCATCAGCGTAGCAAGGCTCCCGTTTCTCCATGGCCTGTCCTGCATTTCTGGTTTTGACACTTTATTCAGCATGGCCCTTTTGACCGATGGGAAGCGAGACTTCTTTGTAGCGCTGATTTGCCTTTCCAGGTTGCTTGGTTGGCCAAAAAGGGCGTATGCGTTTTTTCCTGAATATATTCAGGAAAAAACGCATACGCCCTTTTTGGCCAAGGGCATCATTGTCGAGGTTTCGCCGCTTTTCCTGTGCTTTAAAGGCGATTCGAATCTACCTCCTGAAATCTGTTTCCTGCAATTCTGCCTTGCTTTCAAATCCTCTTCGTTGCCTTCCCTCAAAATATTTGTGGCCGAGAGTTATCATTTTTAACTCTGCAGGTTTGTGAATTGCAGTGCCCCTGAGCTCCATTTTTCAACTCGCTTTCTTGAAGGCTGGCCGCAAAAGCGCAGGATTGCTTCAGGCCCTATTCTGGTTCCGGGCGCAGGCTGAGCCTGTGGTTAATTCTTCTTCCTGATGGGAAAATAGAGTGGCCTGTGTCTGTCCCAACACCTAGAGCTAGTCTCTCATTGGTTCCCCCTCTTCCCGTTCATCGTCAGGACAAATTGCAACCTGTACGGAACAGGAGGTTAGAGGCGCTGATTCTCCAAGGAGGGAGATTGCTAGTAAAGCGGCTGGAATGGCGAACCCGAGCACAAGGAGATGAGAAATGAAGAGCGTTTTAGAAACGTTTCCCGATCACACGGTGTACCATCTTCTGGGTTTCTCATGCATGTTTTCGATGTAGGGAGATGCCCTTGAACCTCGAGATTTGGGACCCCTGGGATGGGTACCACGCAGTATTTCTTTAAAGGGTCTGCGTTTTCTCTCCCAACCTCACCAAACCTCTCAGCCCCTGAGTGTCCACCCTTATGTCTGAATCAGCTGTGGGTCTAGATATGGTCAATCCAGGTGGCATCACAGCCCCTGAACGAATTTTGTAAGAATTTCTCTCTCTTTCACTGTCTTTGTTTCACGGGTTTTTTAAAGTAAGTGATTTTTATAATGGGGTTTAGCTCCTTTTCACTGCTGTGTTTCTGCCGCTTTACACCCACTTGACTCACTTACAGAGAGATATCAATACATAGGTTTTAACATTCTTATTAGTCAGATATATTCTTGGGTGGTGAATAGGGGGTGTTGAGTCCAGTTCACTGAGCAAGGAGTAGGTCTTGTCTATTACATATTGGGTTTATGGAACGGTATCTGAGCTAATTTGAAACCCTTGTTTTATGCATCACCCCACCTCTCCGTTCCCGTTAAGCAGCCATAGTGTGTTTTCTAAACGTGTGACTCTATTCTGTTTTGTAATTCAGTTCAAGTGTAGCGGTTTTTCCATTCCCTCTATAAGTGATATCTTATGATAAGTGTCTTTTTCTGTGTGCCTTATTTCACTTAGAATCGTCGTAGCTAAATCCACTCATCATGCTGCTACTAGCCTTATGACGTTGATTTCATGGCTGAGTGATATTCCATTGTACATAAGGACCACAACTTCTTTATCCATTTTTCTCTTTCCTGGGATATTTAAGGTGAAATGAAGTGGAGGCTCTTGTCAACAGGGCAGCCCTAAACTTTGGGGTGCCTGTGTCTTGCTGATTTTTAGTTTTCCCAATTTATACCCCCAGGAGTGGAAGTGCCCTATGCTCTGTAAGCTGAGTTTTTTAGATGTTTCAGGACACACCGTACACTTCTCCAGAGTGGCTGTTGGCAATTTACATCCCGCCCATCAGCGTAGCAAGGCTCCCGTTTCTCCATGGCCTGTCCTGCATTTCTGGTTTTGACACTTTATTCAGCATGGCCCTTTTGACCGATGGGAAGCGAGACTTCTTTGTAGCGCTGATTTGCCTTTCCAGGTTGCTTGGTTGGCCAAAAAGGGCGTATGCGTTTTTTCCTGAATATATTCAGGAAAAAACGCATACGCCCTTTTTGGCCAAGGGCATCATTGTCGAGGTTTCGCCGCTTTTCCTGTGCTTTAAAGGCGATTCGAATCTACCTCCTGAAATCTGTTTCCTGCAATTCTGCCTTGCTTTCAAATCCTCTTCGTTGCCTTCCCTCAAAATATTTGTGGCCGAGAGTTATCATTTTTAACTCTGCAGGTTTGTGAATTGCAGTGCCCCTGAGCTCCATTTTTCAACTCGCTTTCTTGAAGGCTGGCCGCAAAAGCGCAGGATTGCTTCAGGCCCTATTCTGGTTCCGGGCGCAGGCTGAGCCTGTGGTTAATTCTTCTTCCTGATGGGAAAATAGAGTGGCCTGTGTCTGTCCCAACACCTAGAGCTAGTCTCTCATTCGTTCCCCCTCTTCCCGTTCATCGTCAGGACAAATTGCAACCTGTACGGAACAGGAGGTTAGAGGTGCTGATTCTCCAAGGAGGGAGATTGCTAGTAAAGCGGCTGGAATGGCGAACCCGAGCACAAGGAGATGAGAAATGAAGAGCGTTTTAGAAACGTTTCCCGATCACACGGTGTACCATCTTCTGGGTTTCTCATGCATGTTTTCGATGTAGGAAGATGCCCTTGAACCTGGAGATTTGGGACCCCTGGGATGGGTACCACGCAGTATTTCTTTAAAGGGTCTGCGTTTTCTCTCCCAACCTCACCAAACCTCTCAGCCCCTGAGTGTCCACCCTTATGTCTGAATCAGCTGTGGGTCTAGATATGGTCAATCCAGGTGGCATCACAGCCCCTGAACGAATTTTGTAAGAATTTCTCTCTCTTTCACTGTCTTTGTTTCACGGGTTTTTTAAAGTAAGTGATTTTTATAATGGGGTTTAGCTCCTTTTCACTGCTGTGTTTCTGCCGCTTTACACCCACTTGACTCACTTACAGAGAGATATCAATACATAGGTTTTAACATTCTTATTAGTCAGTTATATTCTTGGGTGGTGAATAGGGGATGTTGAGTCCAGTTCACTGAGCAAGGAGTAGGTCTTGTCTATTACATATTGGGTTTATGGAACGGTATCTGAGCTAATTTGAAACCCTTGTTTTATGCATCACCCCACCTCTCCGTTCCCGTTAAGCAGCCATAGTGTGTTTTCTAAACGTGTGACTCTATTCTGTTTTGTAATTCAGTTCAAGTGTAGCGGTTTTTCCATTCCCTCTATAAGTGATATCTTATGATAAGTGTCTTTTTCTGTGTGCCTTATTTCACTTAGAATCGTCGTAGCTAAATCCACTCATCATGCTGCGACTAGCCTTATGACGTTGATTTCATGGCTGAGTGATATTCCATTGTACATAAGGACCACAACTTCTTTATCCATTTTTTTCTTTCCTGGGATATTTAAGGTGAAATGAAGTGGAGGCTCTTGTCAACAGGGCAGCCCTAAACTTTGGGGTGCCTGTGTCTTGCTGATTTTTAGTTTTCCCAATTTATACGCCCAGGAGTGGAAGTGCCCTATGCTCTGTAAGCTGAGTTTTTTAGATGTTTCAGGACACACCGTACACTTCTCCAGAGTGGCTGTTGGCAATTTACATCCCGCCCATCAGCGTAGCAAGGCTCCCGTTTCTCCATGGCCTGTCCTGCATTTCTGGTTTTGACACTTTATTCAGCATGGCCCTTTTGACCGATGGGAAGCGAGACTTCTTTGTAGCGCTGATTTGCCTTTCCAGGTTGCTTGGTTGGCCAAAAAGGGCGTATGCCTTTTTTCCTGAATATATTCAGGAAAAAACGCATACGCCCTTTTTGGGCAAGGGCATCATTGTCGAGGTTTCGCCGCTTTTCCTGTGCTTTAAAGGCGATTCGAATCTACCTCCTGAAATCTGTTTCCTGCAATTCTGCCTTGCTTTCAAATCCTCTTCGTTGCCTTCCCTCAAAATATTTGTGGCCGAGAGTTATCATTTTTACCTCTGCAGGTTTGTGAATTGCAGTGCCCCTGAGCTCCATTTTTCAACTCGCTTTCTTGGGAGCTGGCCGCAAAAGCGCAGGATTGCTTCAGGCCCTATTCTGGTTCCGGGCGCAGGCTGAGCCTGTGGGTAATTCTTCTTCCTGTTGGGAAAATAGAGTGAGCTGTGCCGGTCCCAACACCTAGAGCTAGTCTCTCATTGGTTCCCCCTCTTCCCGTTCATCCTCAGGACAAATTGCAACCTGTACGGAACAGGAGGTTAAAGGTGCTGATTCTCCAAGGAGGGAGATTGCTAGTAAAGCGGCTGGAATGGCGAACCCGAGCACAAGGAGATGAGAAATTAGGTGCGTTTTAGAAACGTTTCCCGATCACACGGTGTACCATCTTCTGGGTTTCTCATGCATGTTTTCGATGTAGGAAGATGCCCTTGAACCTGGAGATTTGGGAACCCTGGGATGAGTACCACGCAGTATTCCTTTAAAGGGTCTGCGTTTGCTTCCCCAACCTCACCAAACCTCTCAGCCCCTGAGTGTCCACCCTTATGTCTGAATCAGCTGTGGGTCTAGATATGGTCAATCCAGGTGGCATCACAGCCCCTGAACGAATTTTGTAAGAATTTCTCTCTCTTTCACTGTCTTTGTTTCACGGGTTTTTTAAAGTAAGTGATTTTTATAATGGGGTTTAGCTCCTTTTCACTGCTGTGTTTCTGCCGCTTTACACCCACTTGACTCACTTACAGAGAGATATCAATACATAGGTTTTAACATTCTTATTAGTCAGATATATTCTTGGGTGGTGAATAGGGGGTGTTGAGTCCAGTTCACTGAGCAAGGAGTAGGTCTTGTCTATTACATATTGGGTTTATGGAACGGTATCTGAGCTAATTTGAAACCCTTGTTTTATGCATCACCCCACCTCTCCGTTCCCGTTAAGCATTCATAGTGTGTTTTCTAAACGTGTGACTCTATTCTGTTTTGTAATTCAGTTCAAGTGTAGCGGTTTTTCCATTCCCTCTATAAGTGATATCTTATGATAAGTGTCTTTTTCTGTGTGCCTTATTTCACTTAGAATCGTCGTAGCTAAATCCACTCATCATGCTGCTACTAGCCTTATGACGTTGATTTCATGGCTGAGTGATATTCCATTGTACATAAGGACCACAACTTCTTTATCCATTTTTCTCTTTCCTGGGATATTTAAGGTGAAATGAAGTGGAGGCTCTTGTCAACAGGGCAGCCCTAAACTTTGGGGTGCCTGTGTCTTGCTGATTTTTAGTTTTCCCAATTTATACGCCCAGGAGTGGAAGTGCCCTATGCTCTGTAAGCTGAGTTTTTTAGATGTTTCAGGACACACCGTACACTTCTCCAGAGTGGCTGTTGGCAATTTACATCCCGCCCATCAGCGTAGCAAGGCTCCCGTTTCTCCATGGCCTGTCCTGCATTTCTGGTTTTGACACTTTATTCAGCATGGCCCTTTTGACCGATGGGAAGCGAGACTTCTTTGTAGCGCTGATTTGCCTTTCCAGGTTGCTTGGTTGGCCAAAAAGGGCGTATGCGTTTTTTCCTGAATATATTCAGGAAAAAACGCATACGCCCTTTTTGGCCAAGGGCATCATTGTCGAGGTTTCGCCGCTTTTCCTGTGCTTTAAAGGCGATTCGAATCTACCTCCTGAAATCTGTTTCCTGCAATTCTGCCTTGCTTTCAAATCCTCTTCGTTGCCTTCCCTCAAAATATTTGTGGCCGAGAGTTATCATTTTTAACTCTGCAGGTTTGTGAATTGCAGTGCCCCTGAGCTCCATTTTTCAACTCGCTTTCTTGAAGGCTGGCCGCAAAAGCGCAGGATTGCTTCAGGCCCTATTCTGGTTCCGGGCGCAGGCTGAGCCTGTGGTTAATTCTTCTTCCTGATGGGAAAATAGAGTGGCCTGTGTCTGTCCCAACACCTAGAGCTAGTCTCTCATTCGTTCCCCCTCTTCCCGTTCATCGTCAGGACAAATTGCAACCTGTACGGAACAGGAGGTTAGAGGCGCTGATTCTCCAAGGAGGGAGATTGCTAGTAAAGCGGCTGGAATGGCGAACCCGAGCACAAGGAGATGAGAAATGAAGAGCGTTTTAGAAACGTTTCCCGATCACACGGTGTACCATCTTCTGGGTTTCTCATGCATGTTTTCGATGTAGGAAGATGCCCTTGAACCTCGAGATTTGGGACCCCTGGGATGGGTACCACGCAGTATTTCTTTAAAGGGTCTGCGTTTTCTCTCCCAACCTCACCAAACCTCTCAGCCCCTGAGTGTCCACCCTTATGTCTGAATCAGCTGTGGGTCTAGATATGGTCAATCCAGGTGGCATCACAGCCCCTGAACGAATTTTGTAAGAATTTCTCTCTCTTTCACTGTCTTTGTTTCACGGGTTTTTTAAAGTAAGTGATTTTTATAATGGGGTTTAGCTCCTTTTCACTGCTGTGTTTCTGCCGCTTTACACCCACTTGACTCACTTACAGAGAGATATCAATACATAGGTTTTAACATTCTTATTAGTCAGATATATTCTTGGGTGGTGAATAGGGGGTGTTGAGTCCAGTTCACTAAGCAAGGAGTAGGTCTTGTCTATTACATATTGGGTTTATGGAACGGTATCTGAGCTAATTTGAAACCCTTGTTTTATGCATCACCCCACCTCTCCGTTCCCGTTAAGCAGCCATAGTGTGTTTTCTAAACGTGTGACTCTATTCTGTTTTGTAATTCAGTTCAAGTGTAGCGGTTTTTCCATTCCCTCTATAAGTGATATCTTATGATAAGTGTCTTTTTCTGTGTGCCTTATTTCACTTAGAATCGTCGTAGCTAAATCCACTCATCATGCTGCTACTAGCCTTATGACGTTGATTTCATGGCTGAGTGATATTCCATTGTACATAAGGACCACAACTTCTTTATCCATTTTTCTCTTTCCTGGGATATTTAAGGTGAAATGAAGTGGAGGCTCTTGTCAACAGGGCAGCCCTAAACTTTGGGGTGCCTGTGTCTTGCTGATTTTTAGTTTTCCCAATTTATACGCCCAGGAGTGGAAGTGCCCTATGCTCTGTAAGCTGAGTTTTTTAGATGTTTCAGGACACACCGTACACTTCTCCAGAGTGGCTGTTGGCAATTTACATCCCGCCCATCAGCGTAGCAAGGCTCCCGTTTCTCCATGGCCTGTCCTGCATTTCTGGTTTTGACACTTTATTCAGCATGGCCCTTTTGACCGATGGGAAGCGAGACTTCTTTGTAGCGCTGATTTGCCTTTCCAGGTTGCTTGGTTGGCCAAAAAGGGCGTATGCCTTTTTTCCTGAATATATTCAGGAAAAAACGCATACGCCCTTTTTGGGCAAGGGCATCATTGTCGAGGTTTCGCCGCTTTTCCTGTGCTTTAAAGGCGATTCGAATCTACCTCCTGAAATCTGTTTCCTGCAATTCTGCCTTGCTTTCAAATCCTCTTCGTTGCCTTCCCTCAAAATATTTGTGGCCGAGAGTTATCATTTTTACCTCTGCAGGTTTGTGAATTGCAGTGCCCCTGAGCTCCATTTTTCAACTCGCTTTCTTGGGAGCTGGCCGCAAAAGCGCAGGATTGCTTCAGGCCCTATTCTGGTTCCGGGCGCAGGCTGAGCCTGTGGTTAATTCTTCTTCCTGATGGGAAAATAGAGTGAGCTGTGCCGGTCCCAACACCTAGAGCTAGTCTCTCATTGGTTCCCCCTCTTCCCGTTCATCCTCAGGACAAATTGCAACCTGTACGGAACAGGAGGTTAAAGGTGCTGTTTCTCCAAGGAGGGAGATTGCTAGTAAAGCGGCTGGAATGGCGAACCCGAGCACAAGGAGATGAGAAATTAGGTGCGTTTTAGAAACGTTTCCCGATCACACGGTGTACCATCTTCTGGGTTTCTCATGCATGTTTTCGATGTAGGAAGATGCCCTTGAACCTGGAGATTTGGGAACCCTGGGATGAGTACCACGCAGTATTCCTTTAAAGGGTCTGCGTTTGCTTCCCCAACCTCACCAAACCTCTCAGCCCCTGAGTGTCCACCCTTATGTCTGAATCAGCTGTGGGTCTAGATATGGTCAATCCAGGTGGCATCACAGCCCGTGAACGAATTTTGTAAGAATTTCTCTCTCTTTCACTGTCTTTGTTTCACGGGTTTTTTAAAGTAAGTGA
The DNA here is from genome assembly GCF_949987535.1 of Balaenoptera acutorostrata. Classification (NCBI taxonomy): domain Eukaryota; kingdom Metazoa; phylum Chordata; class Mammalia; order Artiodactyla; family Balaenopteridae; genus Balaenoptera; species Balaenoptera acutorostrata. Next base: position 315,014 of record NW_026646510.1, read on the forward strand.
TTTTTATAATGGGGTTTAGCTCCTTTTCACTGCTGTGTTTCTGCCGCTTTACACCCACTTGACTCACTTACAGAGAGATATCAATACATAGGTTTTAACATTCTTATTAGTCAGATATATTCTTGGGTGGTGAATAGGGGGTGTTGAGTCCAGTTCACTGAGCAAGGAGTAGGTCTTGTCTATTACATATTGGGTTTATGGAACGGTATCTGAGCTAATTTGAAACCCTTGTTTTATGCATCACCCCACCTCTCCGTTCCCGTTAAGCAGCCATAGTGTGTTTTCTAAACGTGTGACTCTATTCTGTTTTGTAATTCAGTTCAAGTGTAGCGGTTTTTCCATTCCCTCTATAAGTGATATCTTATGATAAGTGTCTTTTTCTGTGTGCCTTATTTCACTTAGAATCGTCGTAGCTAAATCCACTCATCATGCTGCTACTAGCCTTATGACGTTGATTTCATGGCTGAGTGATATTCCATTGTACATAAGGACCACAACTTCTTTATCCATTTTTCTCTTTCCTGGGATATTTAAGGTGAAATGAAGTGGAGGCTCTTGTCAACAGGGCAGCCCTAAACTTTGGGGTGCCTGTGTCTTGCTGATTTTTAGTTTTCCCAATTTATACGCCCAGGAGTGGAAGTGCCCTATGCTCTGTAAGCTGAGTTTTTTAGATGTTTCAGGACACACCGTACACTTCTCCAGAGTGGCTGTTGGCAATTTACATCCCGCCCATCAGCGTAGCAAGGCTCCCGTTTCTCCATGGCCTGTCCTGCATTTCTGGTTTTGACACTTTATTCAGCATGGCCCTTTTGACCGATGGGAAGCGAGACTTCTTTGTAGCGCTGATTTGCCTTTCCAGGTTGCTTGGTTGGCCAAAAAGGGCGTATGCGTTTTTTCCTGAATATATTCAGGAAAAAACGCATACGCCCTTTTTGGCCAAGGGCATCATTGTCGAGGTTTTGCCGCTTTTCCTGTGCTTTAAAGGCGATTCGAATCTACCTCCTGAAATCTGTTTCCTGCAATTCTGCCTTGCTTTCAAATCCTCTTCGTTGCCTTCCCTCAAAATATTTGTGGCCGAGAGTTATCATTTTTAACTCTGCAGGTTTGTGAATTGCAGTGCCCCTGAGCTCCATTTTTCAACTCGCTTTCTTGAAGGCTGGCCGCAAAAGCGCAGGATTGCTTCAGGCCCTATTCTGGTTCCGGGCGCAGGCTGAGCCTGTGGTTAATTCTTCTTCCTGATGGGAAAATAGAGTGGCCTGTGTCTGTCCCAACACCTAGAGCTAGTCTCTCATTGGTTCCCCCTCTTCCCGTTCATCGTCAGGACAAATTGCAACCTGTACGGAACAGGAGGTTAGAGGCGCTGATTCTCCAAGGAGGGAGATTGCTAGTAAAGCGGCTGGAATGGCGAACCCGAGCACAAGGAGATGAGAAATGAAGAGCGTTTTAGAAACGTTTCCCGATCACACGGTGTACCATCTTCTGGGTTTCTCATGCATGTTTTCGATGTAGGAAGATGCCCTTGAACCTCGAGATTTGGGACCCCTGGGATGGGTACCACGCAGTATTTCTTTAAAGGGTCTGCGTTTTCTCTCCCAACCTCACCAAACCTCTCAGCCCCTGAGTGTCCACCCTTATGTCTGAATCAGCTGTGGGTCTAGATATGGTCAATCCAGGTGGCATCACAGCCCCTGAACGAATTTTGTAAGAATTTCTCTCTCTTTCACTGTCTTTGTTTCACGGGTTTTTTAAAGTAAGTGATTTTTATAATGGGGTTTAGCTCCTTTTCACTGCTGTGTTTCTGCCGCTTTACACCCACTTGACTCACTTACAGAGAGATATCAATACATAGGTTTTAACATTCTTATTAGTCAGATATATTCTTGGGTGGTGAATAGGGGGTGTTGAGTCCAGTTCACTGAGCAAGGAGTAGGTCTTGTCTATTACATATTGGGTTTATGGAACGGTATCTGAGCTAATTTGAAACCCTTGTTTTATGCATCACCCCACCTCTCCGTTCCCGTTAAGCAGCCATAGTGTGTTTTCTAAACGTGTGACTCTATTCTGTTTTGTAATTCAGTTCAAGTGTAGCGGTTTTTCCATTCCCTCTATAAGTGATATCTTATGATAAGTGTCTTTTTCTGTGTGCCTTATTTCACTTAGAATCGTCGTAGCTAAATCCACTCATCATGCTGCTACTAGCCTTATGACGTTGATTTCATGGCTGAGTGATATTCCATTGTACATAAGGACCACAACTTCTTTATCCATTTTTCTCTTTCCTGGGATATTTAAGGTGAAATGAAGTGGAGGCTCTTGTCAACAGGGCAGCCCTAAACTTTGGGGTGCCTGTGTCTTGCTGATTTTTAGTTTTCCCAATTTATACGCCCAGGAGTGGAAGTGCCCTATGCTCTGTAAGCTGAGTTTTTTAGATGTTTCAGGACACACCGTACACTTCTCCAGAGTGGCTGTTGGCAATTTACATCCCGCCCATCAGCGTAGCAAGGCTCCCGTTTCTCCATGGCCTGTCCTGCATTTCTGGTTTTGACACTTTATTCAGCATGGCCCTTTTGACCGATGGGAAGCGAGACTTCTTTGTAGCGCTGATTTGCCTTTCCAGGTTGCTTGGTTGGCCAAAAAGGGCGTATGCGTTTTTTCCTGAATATATTCAGGAAAAAACGCATACGCCCTTTTTGGCCAAGGGCATCATTGTCGAGGTTTCGCCGCTTTTCCTGTGCTTTAAAGGCGATTCGAATCTACCTCCTGAAATCTGTTTCCTGCAATTCTGCCTTGCTTTCAAATCCTCTTCGTTGCCTTCCCTCAAAATATTTGTGGCCGAGAGTTATCATTTTTAACTCTGCAGGTTTGTGAATTGCAGTGCCCCTGAGCTCCATTTTTCAACTCGCTTTCTTGAAGGCTGGCCGCAAAAGCGCAGGATTGCTTCAGGCCCTATTCTGGTTCCGGGCGCAGGCTGAGCCTGTGGTTAATTCTTCTTCCTGATGGGAAAATAGAGTGGCCTGTGTCTGTCCCAACACCTAGAGCTAGTCTCTCATTGGTTCCCCCTCTTCCCGTTCATCGTCAGGACAAATTGCAACCTGTACGGAACAGGAGGTTAGAGGCGCTGATTCTCCAAGGAGGGAGATTGCTAGTAAAGCGGCTGGAATGGCGAACCCGAGCACAAGGAGATGAGAAATGAAGAGCGTTTTAGAAACGTTTCCCGATCACACGGTGTACCATCTTCTGGGTTTCTCATGCATGTTTTCGATGTAGGAAGATGCCCTTGAACCTCGAGATTTGGGACCCCTGGGATGGGTACCACGCAGTATTTCTTTAAAGGGTCTGCGTTTTCTCTCCCAACCTCACCAAACCTCTCAGCCCCTGAGTGTCCACCCTTATGTCTGAATCAGCTGTGGGTCTAGATATGGTCAATCCAGGTGGCATCACAGCCCCTGAACGAATTTTGTAAGAATTTCTCTCTCTTTCACTGTCTTTGTTTCACGGGTTTTTTAAAGTAAGTGATTTTTATAATGGGGTTTAGCTCCTTTTCACTGCTGTGTTTCTGCCGCTTTACACCCACTTGACTCACTTACAGAGAGATATCAATACATAGGTTTTAACATTCTTATTAGTCAGATATATTCTTGGGTGGTGAATAGGGGGTGTTGAGTCCAGTTCACTGAGCAAGGAGTAGGTCTTGTCTATTACATATTGGGTTTATGGAACGGTATCTGAGCTAATTTGAAACCCTTGTTTTATGCATCACCCCACCTCTCCGTTCCCGTTAAGCAGCCATAGTGTGTTTTCTAAACGTGTGACTCTATTCTGTTTTGTAATTCAGTTCAAGTGTAGCGGTTTTTCCATTCCCTCTATAAGTGATATCTTATGATAAGTGTCTTTTTCTGTGTGCCTTATTTCACTTAGAATCGTCGTAGCTAAATCCACTCATCATGCTGCTACTAGCCTTATGACGTTGATTTCATGGCTGAGTGATATTCCATTGTACATAAGGACCACAACTTCTTTATCCATTTTTCTCTTTCCTGGGATATTTAAGGTGAAATGAAGTGGAGGCTCTTGTCAACAGGGCAGCCCTAAACTTTGGGGTGCCTGTGTCTTGCTGATTTTTAGTTTTCCCAATTTATACGCCCAGGAGTGGAAGTGCCCTATGCTCTGTAAGCTGAGTTTTTTAGATGTTTCAGGACACACCGTACACTTCTCCAGAGTGGCTGTTGGCAATTTACATCCCGCCCATCAGCGTAGCAAGGCTCCCGTTTCTCCATGGCCTGTCCTGCATTTCTGGTTTTGACACTTTATTCAGCATGGCCCTTTTGACCGATGGGAAGCGAGACTTCTTTGTAGCGCTGATTTGCCTTTCCAGGTTGCTTGGTTGGCCAAAAAGGGCGTATGCGTTTTTTCCTGAATATATTCAGGAAAAAACGCATACGCCCTTTTTGGCCAAGGGCATCATTGTCGAGGTTTCGCCGCTTTTCCTGTGCTTTAAAGGCGATTCGAATCTACCTCCTGAAATCTGTTTCCTGCAATTCTGCCTTGCTTTCAAATCCTCTTCGTTGCCTTCCCTCAAAATATTTGTGGCCGAGAGTTATCATTTTTACCTCTGCAGGTTTGTGAATTGCAGTGCCCCTGAGCTCCATTTTTCAACTCGCTTTCTTGGGAGCTGGCCGCAAAAGCGCAGGATTGCTTCAGGCCCTATTCTGGTTCCGGGCGCAGGCTGAGCCTGTGGGTAATTCTTCTTCCTGATGGGAAAATAGAGTGAGCTGTGCCGGTCCCAACACCTAGAGCTAGTCTCTCATTGGTTCCCCCTCTTCCCGTTCATCCTCAGGACAAATTGCAACCTGTACGGAACAGGAGGTTAAAGGTGCTGATTCTCCAAGGAGGGAGATTGCTAGTAAAGCGGCTGGAATGGCGAACCCGAGCACAAGGAGATGAGAAATGAGGTGCGTTTTAGAAACGTTTCCCGATCACACGGTGTACCATCTTCTGGGTTTCTCATGCATGTTTTCGATGTAGGAAGATGCCCTTGAACCTGGAGATTTGGGAACCCTGGGATGAGTACCACGCAGTATTCCTTTAAAGGGTCTGCGTTTGCTTCCCCAACCTCACCAAACCTCTCAGCCCCTGAGTGTCCACCCTTATGTCTCAATCAGCTGTGGGTCTAGATATGGTCAATCCAGGTGGCATCACAGCCCCTGAACGAATTTTGTAAGAATTTCTCTCTCTTTCACTGTCTTTGTTTCACGGGTTTTTTAAAGTAATTGATTTTTTTTTAAATATAAGCTAATTTTTTTTTACGATTTCTTTAGTGATTGATTGATTGATTGCTATGTTGGGTCTTCGTTTCTGTGCTAGGGCTTTCTCCAGTTGTGGCAAGTGGGGGCCACTCTTCATCGCGGTGAGCGGGCCTCTCACTATTGTGGCCTCTCTTGTGGCGGAGCACAGGCTCCAGACGCGCAGGCTCAGTACTTGTGGCTCACGGGCCTAGTTGCTCCACGGCATGTGGGATCTTCCCAGACCAGGGCTCGAACCCGTGTTTCCTGCATTAGCAGGCAGATTCTCAACCACTGCGCAACCAGGGAAGCCCAGTAATTGATTTTTATAATGGGGTTTAGCTGCTTTTCACTGCTGTGTTTATGCCGCTTTACATCCACATGTCTCACTTACAGAGAGATATCAATACATAGGTTTTAAGATTCTTACTAGTCAGATATATTCTACGGCGGTGAATAGGGGATGTTGAGTCCAGTTCACTGAGCAAGGAGTAGGTCTTGTCTATTACATATTGGGTTTATGGAACGGAATCTGAGCTAATTTCAAACCCTTGTTTTATGCATCACCCCACCTCTCCTTTCCCGTTAAGCAGCCATAGTGTGTGTTCTAAACGTGTGACTCTGTTCTGTTTTGTAATTCAGTTCAAGTGTAGCGGTTTTTACATTCCCTCTAAAAGTGATATCTTAGGATCAGTGTCTTTTTCTGTGTGCCTTATTTCACTTAGAATCGTCGTAGCTAAATCCACTCATCATGCTGCTACTAGCCTTATGACGTTGATTTCATGGCTGAGTGATATTCCATTGTACATAAGGACCACAACTTCTTTATCCATTTTTCTCTTTCCTGGGATATTTAAGGTGAAATGAAGTGGAGGCTCTTGTCAATAGGGCAGCCCTAAACTTTGGGGTGCCTGTGTCTTGCTGATTTTTAGTTTTCCCAATTTATACGCCCAGGAGTGGAAGTGCCCTATGCTCTGTAAGCTGAGTTTTTTAGATGTTTCAGGACACACCGTACACTTCTCCAGAGTGGCTGTTGGCAATTTACATCCCGCCCATCAGCGTAGCAAGGCTCCCGTTTCTCCATGGCCTGTCCTGCATTTCTGGTTTTGACACTTTATTCAGCATGGCCCTTTTGACCGATGGGAAGCGAGACTTCTTTGTAGCGCTGATTTGCCTTTCCAGGTTGCTTGGTTGGCCAAAAAGGGCGTATGCGTTTTTTCCTGAATATATTCAGGAAAAAACGCATACGCCCTTTTTGGCCAAGGGCATCATTGTCGAGGTTTCGCCGCTTTTCCTGTGCTTTAAAGGCGATTCGAATCTACCTCCTGAAATCTGTTTCCTGCAATTCTGCCTTGCTTTCAAATCCTCTTCGTTGCCTTCCCTCAAAATATTTGTGGCCGAGAGTTATCATTTATAACTCTGCAGGTTTGTGAATTGCAGTGCCCCTGAGCTCCATTTTTCAACTCGCTTTCTTGAAGGCTGGCCGCAAAAGCGCAGGATTGCTTCAGGCCCTATTCTGGTTCCGGGCGCAGGCTGAGCCTGTGGTTAATTCTTCTTCCTGATGGGAAAATAGAGTGGCCTGTGTCTGTCCCAACACCTAGAGCTAGTCTCTCATTGGTTCCCCCTCTTCCCGTTCATCGTCAGGACAAATTGCAACCTGTACGGAACAGGAGGTTAGAGGCGCTGATTCTCCAAGGAGGGAGATTGCTAGTAAAGCGGCTGGAATGGCGAACCCGAGCACAAGGAGATGAGAAATGAAGAGCGTTTTAGAAACGTTTCCCGATCACACGGTGTACCATCTTCTGGGTTTCTCATGCATGTTTTCGATGTAGGAAGATGCCCTTGAACCTCGAGATTTGGGACCCCTGGGATGGGTACCACGCAGTATTTCTTTAAAGGGTCTGCGTTTTCTCTCCCAACCTCACCAAACCTCTCAGCCCCTGAGTGTCCACCCTTATGTCTGAATCAGCTGTGGGTCTAGATATGGTCAATCCAGGTGGCATCACAGCCCCTGAACGAATTTTGTAAGAATTTCTCTCTCTTTCACTGTCTTTGTTTCACGGGTTTTTTAAAGTAAGTGATTTTTATAATGGGGTTTAGCTCCTTTTCACTGCTGTGTTTCTGCCGCTTTACACCCACTTGACTCACTTACAGAGAGATATCAATACATAGGTTTTAACATTCTTATTAGTCAGATATATTCTTGGGTGGTGAATAGGGGGTGTTGAGTCCAGTTCACTGAGCAAGGAGTAGGTCTTGTCTATTACATATTGGGTTTATGGAACGGTATCTGAGCTAATTTGAAACCCTTGTTTTATGCATCACCCCACCTCTCCGTTCCCGTTAAGCAGCCATAGTGTGTTTTCTAAACGTGTGACTCTATTCTGTTTTGTAATTCAGTTCAAGTGTAGCGGTTTTTCCATTCCCTCTATAAGTGATATCTTATGATAAGTGTCTTTTTCTGTGTGCCTTATTTCACTTAGAATCGTCGTAGCTAAATCCACTCATCATGCTGCTACTAGCCTTATGACGTTGATTTCATGGCTGAGTGATAATCCATTGTACATAAGGACCACAACTTCTTTATCCATTTTTCTCTTTCCTGGGATATTTAAGGTGAAATGAAGTGGAGGCTCTTGTCAACAGGGCAGCCCTAAACTTTGGGGTGCCTGTGTCTTGCTGATTTTTAGTTTTCCCAATTTATACGCCCAGGAGTGGAAGTGCCCTATGCTCTGTAAGCTGAGTTTTTTAGATGTTTCAGGACACACCGTACACTTCTCCAGAGTGGCTGTTGGCAATTTACATCCCGCCCATCAGCGTAGCAAGGCTCCCGTTTCTCCATGGCCTGTCCTGCATTTCTGGTTTTGACACTTTATTCAGCATGGCCCTTTTGACCGATGGGAAGCGAGACTTCTTTGTAGCGCTGATTTGCCTTTCCAGGTTGCTTGGTTGGCCAAAAAGGGCGTATGCGTTTTTTCCTGAATATATTCAGGAAAAAACGCATACGCCCTTTTTGGCCAAGGGCATCATTGTCGAGGTTTTGCCGCTTTTCCTGTGCTTTAAAGGCGATTCGAATCTACCTCCTGAAATCTGTTTCCTGCAATTCTGCCTTGCTTTCAAATCCTCTTCGTTGCCTTCCCTCAAAATATTTGTGGCCGAGAGTTATCATTTTTAACTCTGCAGGTTTGTGAATTGCAGTGCCCCTGAGCTCCATTTTTCAACTCGCTTTCTTGAAGGCTGGCCGCAAAAGCGCAGGATTGCTTCAGGCCCTATTCTGGTTCCGAGCGCAGGCTGAGCCTGTGGTTAATTCTTCTTCCTGATGGGAAAATAGAGTGGCCTGTGTCTGTCCCAACACCTAGAGCTAGTCTCTCATTGGTTCCCCCTCTTCCCGTTCATCGTCAGGACAAATTGCAACCTGTACGGAACAGGAGGTTAGAGGCGCTGATTCTCCAAGGAGGGAGATTGCTAGTAAAGCGGCTGGAATGGCGAACCCGAGCACAAGGAGATGAGAAATGAAGAGCGTTTTAGAAACGTTTCCCGATCACACGGTGTACCATCTTCTGGGTTTCTCATGCATGTTTTCGATGTAGGAAGATGCCCTTGAACCTCGAGATTTGGGACCCCTGGGATGGGTACCACGCAGTATTTCTTTAAAGGGTCTGCGTTTTCTCTCCCAACCTCACCAAACCTCTCAGCCCCTGAGTGTCCACCCTTCTGTCTGAATCAGCTGTGGGTCTAGATATGGTCAATCCAGGTGGCATCACAGCCCCTGAACGAATTTTGTAAGAATTTCTCTCTCTTTCACTGTCTTTGTTTCACGGGTTTTTTAAAGTAAGTGATTTTTATAATGGGGTTTAGCTCCTTTTCACTGCTGTGTTTCTGCCGCTTTACACCCACTTGACTCACTTACAGAGAGATATCAATACATAGGTTTTAACATTCTTACTAGTCAGATATATTCTTGAGCGGTGAATAGGGGGTGTTGAGTCCAGTTCACTGAGCAAGGAGTAGGTCTTGTCTATTACATATTGGGTTTATGGAACGGTATCTGAGCTAATTTGAAACCCTTGTTTTATGCATCACCCCACCTCTCCGTTCCCGTTAAGCAGCCATAGTGTGTTTTCTAAACGTGTGACTCTATTCTGTTTTGTAATTCAGTTCAAGTGTAGCGGTTTTTCCATTCCCTCTAAAAGTGATATCTTCTGATAAGTATCTTTTTCTGTGTGACTTATTTCACTTAGAATCGTCGTACCTAAATCCACTCATCATGCTGCTACTAGCCTTATGAGGTTGATTTCATGCCTGAGTGATATTCCATTGTACATAAGGACCACAACTTCTTTATCCATTTTTCTCTTTCCTGGGATATTTAAGGTGTAACGAAGTGGAGGTTCTTGTCAACAGAGCAGCCCTAAACTTTGGGATGCCTGTGTCTTGCTGATTTTTAGTTTTCCCAATTTATACGCCCATGAGTGGAAGTGCCCTATGCTCCGTAAGCTGAGTTTTTTAGATGTTTCAGGACACACCGTACACTTCTCCAGAGTGGCTGTTGGCAATTTACATCCCGCCCATCAGCGTAGCAAGGCTCCCGTTTCTCCATGGCCTGTCCTGCATTTCTGGTTTTGACACTTTATTCAGCATGGCCCTTTTGACCGATGGGAAGCGAGACTTCTTTGTAGCGCTGATTTGCCTTTCCAGGTTGCTTGGTTGGCCAAAAAGGGCGTATGCGTTTTTTCCTGAATATATTCAGGAAAAAACGCATACGCCCTTTTTGGCCAAGGGCATCATTGTCGAGGTTTCGCCGCTTTTCCTGTGCTTTAAAGGCGATTCGAATCTACCTCCTGAAATCTGTTTCCTGCAATTCTGCCTTGCTTTCAAATCCTCTTCGTTGCCTTCCCTCAAAATATTTGTGGCCGAGAGTTATCATTTTTACCTCTGCAGGTTTGTGAATTGCAGTGCCCCTGAGCTCCATTTTTCAACTCGCTTTCTTGGGAGCTGGCCGCAAAAGCGCAGGATTGCTTCAGGCCCTATTCTGGTTCCGGGCGCAGGCTGAGCCTGTGGGTAATTCTTCTTCCTGATGGGAAAATAGAGTGAGCTGTGCCGGTCCCAACACCTAGAGCTAGTCTCTCATTGGTTCCCCCTCTTCCCGTTCATCGTCAGGACAAATTGCAACCTGTACGGAACAGGAGGTTAGAGGCGCTGATTCTCCAAGGAGGGAGATTGCTAGTAAAGCGGCTGGAATGGCGAACCCGAGCACAAGGAGATGAGAAATGAAGAGCGTTTTAGAAACGTTTCCCGATCACACGGTGTACCATCTTCTGGGTTTCTCATGCATGTTTTCGATGTAGGAAGATGCCCTTGAACCTCGAGATTTGGGACCCCTGGGATGGGTACCACGCAGTATTTCTTTAAAGGGTCTGTGTTTTCTCTCCCAACCTCACCAAACCTCTCAGCCCCTGAGTGTCCACCCTTATGTCTGAATCAGCTGTGGGTCTAGATATGGTCAATCCAGGTGGCATCACAGCCCCTGAACGAATTTTGTAAGAATTTCTCTCTCTTTCACTGTCTTTGTTTCACGGGTTTTTTAAAGTAAGTGATTTTTATAATGGGGTTTAGCTCCTTTTCACTGCTGTGTTTCTGCCGCTTTACACCCACTTGACTCACTTACAGAGAGATATCAATACATAGGTTTTAACATTCTTATTAGTCAGATATATTCTTGGGTGGTGAATAGGGGGTGTTGAGTCCAGTTCACTGAGCAAGGAGTAGGTCTTGTCTATTACATATTGGGTTTATGGAACGGTATCTGAGCTAATTTGAAACCCTTGTTTTATGCATCACCCCACCTCTCCGTTCCCGTTAAGCAGCCATAGTGTGTTTTCTAAACGTGTGACTCTATTCTGTTTTGTAATTCAGTTCAAGTGTAGCGGTTTTTCCATTCCCTCTATAAGTGATATCTTATGATAAGTGTCTTTTTCTGTGTGCCTTATTTCACTTAGAATCGTCGTAGCTAAATCCACTCATCATGCTGCTACTAGCCTTATGACGTTGATTTCATGGCTGAGTGATAATCCATTGTACATAAGGACCACAACTTCTTTATCCATTTTTCTCTTTCCTGGGATATTTAAGGTGAAATGAAGTGGAGGCTCTTGTCAACAGGGCAGCCCTAAACTTTGGGGTGCCTGTGTCTTGCTGATTTTTAGTTTTCCCAATTTATACGCCCAGGAGTGGAAGTGCCCTATGCTCTGTAAGCTGAGTTTTTTAGATGTTTCAGGACACACCGTACACTTCTCCAGAGTGGCTGTTGGCAATTTACATCCCGCCCATCAGCGTAGCAAGGCTCCCGTTTCTCCATGGCCTGTCCTGCATTTCTGGTTTTGACACTTTATTCAGCATGGCCCTTTTGACCGATGGGAAGCGAGACTTCTTTGTAGCGCTGATTTGCCTTTCCAGGTTGCTTGGTTGGCCAAAAAGGGCGTATGCGTTTTTTCCTGAATATATTCAGGAAAAAACGCATACGCCCTTTTTGGCCAAGGGCATCATTGTCGAGGTTTCGCCGCTTTTCCTGTGCTTTAAAGGCGATTCGAGGGCTTCCCTGGTGGCGCAGTGGTTGAGAGTCTGCCTGCTAATGCAGGGGACACGGGTTCGAGCCCTGGTCTGGGAAGATCCCACATGCCACGGAGCAGCTGGGCCCGTGAGCCACAATTGCTGAGCCTGCGCGTCTGGAGCCTGTGCCCCGCGACGGGAGGGGCCGCGATAGAGAAAGGCCCGCGCACCGCGATGAAGAGCGGTCCCCGCACCGCGATGAAGAGTGGCCCCCGCTTGCCGCAACTGGAGAAAGCCCTCGCACGAACCGAAGACCCAACACAGCCAAAAATAAATAAAATAAATAAATAAATAAATAAGAAAATCCTTAAAGGCGATTCGAATCTACCTCCTGAAATCTGTTTCCTGCAATTCTGCCTTGCTTTCAAATCCTCTTCGTTGCCTTCCCTCAAAATATTTGTGGCCGAGAGTTATCATTTTTACCTCTGCAGGTTTGTGAATTGCAGTGCCCCTGAGCTCCATTTTTCAATTCGCTTTCTTGGGAGCTGGCCGCAAAAGCGCAGGATTGCTTCAGGCCCTATTCTGGTTCCGGGCGCAGGCTGAGCCTGTGGGTAATTCTTCTTCCTGATGGGAAAATAGAGTGAGCTGTGCCGGTCCCAACACCTAGAGCTAGTCTCTCATTGGTTCCCCCTCTTCCCGTTCATCGTCAGGACAAATTGCAACCTGTACGGAACAGGAGGTTAGAGGCGCTGATTCTCCAAGGAGGGAGATTGCTAGTAAAGCGGCTGGAATGGCGAACCCGAGCACAAGGAGATGAGAAATGAAGAGCGTTTTAGAAACGTTTCCCGATCACACGGTGTACCATCTTCTGGGTTTCTCATGCATGTTTTCGATGTAGGAAGATGCCCTTGAACCTCGAGATTTGGGACCCCTGGGATGGGTACCACGCAGTATTTCTTTAAAGGGTCTGTGTTTTCTCTCCCAACCTCACCAAACCTCTCAGCCCCTGAGTGTCCACCCTTATGTCTGAATCAGCTGTGGGTCTAGATATGGTCAATCCAGGTGGCATCACAGCCCCTGAACGAATTTTGTAAGAATTTCTCTCTCTTTCACTGTCTTTGTTTCACGGGTTTTTTAAAGTAAGTGATTTTTATAATGGGGTTTAGCTCCTTTTCACTGCTGTGTTTCTGCCGCTTTACACCCACTTGACTCACTTACAGAGAGATATCAATACATAGGATTTAACATTTTATTAGTCAGATATATTCTTGGGTGGTGAATAGGGGGTGTTGAGTCCAGTTCACTGAGCAAGGAGTAGGTCTTGTCTATTACATATTGGGTTTATGGAACGGTATCTGAGCTAATTTGAAACCCTTGTTTTATGCATCACCCCACCTCTCCGTTCCCGTTAAGCAGCCATAGTGTGTTTTCTAAACGTGTGACTCTATTCTGTTTTGTAATTCAGTTCAAGTGTAGCGGTTTTTCCATTCCCTCTATAAGTGATATCTTATGATAAGTGTCTTTTTCTGTGTGCCTTATTTCACTTAGAATCGTCGTAGCTAAATCCACTCATCATGCTGCTACTAGCCTTATGACGTTGATTTCATGGCTGAGTGATATTCCATTGTACATAAGGACCACAACTTCTTTATCCATTTTTCTCTTTCCTGGGATATTTAAGGTGAAATGAAGTGGAGGCTCTTGTCAACAGGGCAGCCCTAAACTTTGGGGTGCCTGTGTCTTGCTGATTTTTAGTTTTCCCAATTTATACGCCCAGGAGTGGAAGTGCCCTATGCTCTGTAAGCTGAGTTTTTTAGATGTTTCAGGACACACCGTACACTTCTCCAGAGTGGCTGTTGGCAATTTACATCCCGCCCATCAGCGTAGCAAGGCTCCCGTTTCTCCATGGCCTGTCCTGCATTTCTGGTTTTGACACTTTATTCAGCATGGCCCTTTTGACCGATGGGAAGCGAGACTTCTTTGTAGCGCTGATTTGCCTTTCCAGGTTGCTTGGTTGGCCAAAAAGGGCGTATGCGTTTTTTCCTGAATATATTCAGGAAAAAACGCATACGCCCTTTTTGGCCAAGGGCATCATTGTCGAGGTTTCGCCGCTTTTCCTGTGCTTTAAAGGCGATTCGAATCTACCTCCTGAAATCTGTTTCCTGCAATTCTGCCTTGCTTTCAAATCCTCTTCGTTGCCTTCCCTCAAAATATTTGTGGCCGAGAGTTATCATTTTTAACTCTGCAGGTTTGTGAATTGCAGTGCCCCTGAGCTCCATTTTTCAACTCGCTTTCTTGAAGGCTGGCCGCAAAAGCGCAGGATTGCTTCAGGCCCTATTCTGGTTCCGGGCGCAGGCTGAGCCTGTGGTTAATTCTTCTTCCTGATGGGAAAATAGAGTGGCCTGTGTCTGTCCCAACACCTAGAGCTAGTCTCTCATTGGTTCCCCCTCTTCCCGTTCATCGTCAGGACAAATTGCAACCTGTACGGAACAGGAGGTTAGAGGCGCTGATTCTCCAAGGAGGGAGATTGCTAGTAAAGCGGCTGGAATGGCGAACCCGAGCACAAGGAGATGAGAAATGAAGAGCGTTTTAGAAACGTTTCCCGATCACACGGTGTACCATCTTCTGGGTTTCTCATGCATGTTTTCGATGTAGGAAGATGCCCTTGAACCTCGAGATTTGGGACCCCTGGGATGGGTACCACGCAGTATTTCTTTAAAGGGTCTGCGTTTTCTCTCCCAACCTCACCAAACCTCTCAGCCCCTGAGTGTCCACCCTTCTGTCTGAATCAGCTGTGGGTCTAGATATGGTCAATCCAGGTGGCATCACAGCCCCTGAACGAATTTTGTAAGAATTTCTCTCTCTTTCACTGTCTTTGTTTCACGGGTTTTTTAAAGTAAGTGATTTTTATAATGGGGTTTAGCTCCTTTTCACTGCTGTGTTTCTGCCGCTTTACACCCACTTGACTCACTTACAGAGAGATATCAATACATAGGTTTTAACATTCTTACTAGTCAGATATATTCTTGAGCGGTGAATAGGGGGTGTTGAGTCCAGTTCACTGAGCAAGGAGTAGGTCTTGTCTATTACATATTGGGTTTATGGAACGGTATCTGAGCTAATTTGAAACCCTTGTTTTATGCATCACCCCACCTCTCCGTTCCCGTTAAGCAGCCATAGTGTGTTTTCTAAACGTGTGACTCTATTCTGTTTTGTAATTCAGTTCAAGTGTAGCGGTTTTTCCATTCCCTCTAAAAGTGATATCTTCTGATAAGTATCTTTTTCTGTGTGACTTATTTCACTTAGAATCGTCGTACCTAAATCCACTCATCATGCTGCTACTAGCCTTATGAGGTTGATTTCATGGCTGAGTGATATTCCATTGTACATAAGGACCACAACTTCTTTATCCATTTTTCTCTTTCCTGGGATATTTAAGGTGTAACGAAGTGGAGGTTCTTGTCAACAGAGCAGCCCTAAACTTTGGGATGCCTGTGTCTTGCTGATTTTTAGTTTTCCCAATTTATACGCCCATGAGTGGAAGTGCCCTATGCTCCGTAAGCTGAGTTTTTTAGATGTTTCAGGACACACCGTACACTTCTCCAGAGTGGCTGTTGGCAATTTACATCCCGCCCATCAGCGTAGCAAGGCTCCCGTTTCTCCATGGCCTGTCCTGCATTTCTGGTTTTGACACTTTATTCAGCATGGCCCTTTTGACCGATGGGAAGCGAGACTTCTTTGTAGCGCTGATTTGCCTTTCCAGGTTGCTTGGTTGGCCAAAAAGGGCGTATGCGTTTTTTCCTGAATATATTCAGGAAAAAACGCATACGCCCTTTTTGGCCAAGGGCATCATTGTCGAGGTTTCGCCGCTTTTCCTGTGCTTTAAAGGCGATTCGAATCTACCTCCTGAAATCTGTTTCCTGCAATTCTGCCTTGCTTTCAAATCCTCTTCGTTGCCTTCCCTCAAAATATTTGTGGCCGAGAGTTATCATTTTTACCTCTGCAGGTTTGTGAATTGCAGTGCCCCTGAGCTCCATTTTTCAACTCGCTTTCTTGGGAGCTGGCCGCAAAAGCGCAGGATTGCTTCAGGCCCTATTCTGGTTCCGGGCGCAGGCTGAGCCTGTGGGTAATTCTTCTTCCTGATGGGAAAATAGAGTGAGCTGTGCCGGTCCCAACACCTAGAGCTAGTCTCTCATTGGTTCCCCCTCTTCCCGTTCATCCTCAGGACAAATTGCAACCTGTACGGAACAGGAGGTTAAAGGTGCTGATTCTCCAAGGAGGGAGATTGCTAGTAAAGCGGCTGGAATGGCGAACCCGAGCACAAGGAGATGAGAAATGAGGTGCGTTTTAGAAACGTTTCCCGATCACACGGTGTACCATCTTCTGGGTTTCTCATGCATGTTTTCGATGTAGGAAGATGCCCTTGAACCTCGAGATTTGGGACCCCTGGGATGGGTACCACGCAGTATTTCTTTAAAGGGTCTGCGTTTTCTCTCCCAACCTCACCAAACCTCTCAGCCCCTGAGTGTCCACCCTTATGTCTGAATCAGCTGTGGGTCTAGATATGGTCAATCCAGGTGGCATCACAGCCCCTGAACGAATTTTGTAAGAATTTCTCTCTCTTTCACTGTCTTTGTTTCACGGGTTTTTTAAAGTAATGGTTTTTCTTTTTAAATATAAGCAAATTTTTTTTTAAGATTTCTTTAGTGATTGATTGATTGATTGATTGCTATGTTGGGTCTTCGTTTCTGTGCTAGGGCTTTCTCCAGTTGTGGCAAGTGGGGGCCACTCTTCATCGCGGTGAGCGGGCCTCTCACTATTGTGGCCTCTCTTGTGGCGGAGCACAGGCTCCAGACGCGCAGGCTCAGTAGTTGTGGCTCACGGGCCTAGTTGCTCCACGGCATGTGGGATCTTCCCAGACCAGGGCTCGAACCCGTGTTTCCTGCATTAGCAGGCAGATTCTCAACCACTGCGCAACCAGGGAAGCCCAGTAATTGATTTTTATAATGGGGTTTAGCTGCTTTTCACTGCTGTGTTTATGCCGCTTTACATCCACATGTCTCACTTACAGAGAGATATCAATACATAGGTTTTAAGATTCTTACTAGTCAGATATATTCTACGGCGGTGAATAGGGGATGTTGAGTCCAGTTCACTGAGCAAGGAGTAGGTCTTGTCTATTACATATTGGGTTTATGGAACGGAATCTGAGCTAATTTCAAACCCTTGTTTTATGCATCACCCCACCTCTCCTTTCCCGTTAAGCAGCCATAGTGTGTGTTCTAAACGTGTGACTCTGTTCTGTTTTGTAATTCAGTTCAAGTGTAGCGGTTTTTACATTCCCTCTAAAAGTGATATCTTAGGATCAGTGTCTTTTTCTGTGTGCCTTATTTCACTTAGAATCGTCGTAGCTAAATCCACTCATCATGCTGCTACTAGCCTTATGACGTTGATTTCATGGCTGAGTGATATTCCATTGTACATAAGGACCACAACTTCTTTATCCATTTTTCTCTTTCCTGGGATATTTAAGGTGAAATGAAGTGGAGGCTCTTGTCAATAGGGCAGCCCTAAACTTTGGGGTGCCTGTGTCTTGCTGATTTTTAGTTTTCCCAATTTATACGCCCAGGAGTGGAAGTGCCCTATGCTCTGTAAGCTGAGTTTTTTAGATGTTTCAGGACACACCGTACACTTCTCCAGAGTGGCTGTTGGCAATTTACATCCCGCCCATCAGCGTAGCAAGGCTCCCGTTTCTCCATGGCCTGTCCTGCATTTCTGGTTTTGACACTTTATTCAGCATGGCCCTTTTGACCGATGGGAAGCGAGACTTCTTTGTAGCGCTGATTTGCCTTTCCAGGTTGCTTGGTTGGCCAAAAAGGGCGTATGCGTTTTTTCCTGAATATATTCAGGAAAAAACGCATACGCCCTTTTTGGCCAAGGGCATCATTGTCGAGGTTTCGCCGCTTTTCCTGTGCTTTAAAGGCGATTCGAATCTACCTCCTGAAATCTGTTTCCTGCAATTCTGCCTTGCTTTCAAATCCTCTTCGTTGCCTTCCCTCAAAATATTTGTGGCCGAGAGTTATCATTTATAACTCTGCAGGTTTGTGAATTGCAGTGCCCCTGAGCTCCATTTTTCAACTCGCTTTCTTGAAGGCTGGCCGCAAAAGCGCAGGATTGCTTCAGGCCCTATTCTGGTTCCGGGCGCAGGCTGAGCCTGTGGTTAATTCTTCTTCCTGATGGGAAAATAGAGTGGCCTGTGTCTGTCCCAACACCTAGAGCTAGTCTCTCATTCGTTCCCCCTCTTCCCGTTCATCGTCAGGACAAATTGCAACCTGTACGGAACAGGAGGTTAGAGGTGCTGATTCTCCAAGGAGGGAGATTGCTAGTAAAGCGGCTGGAATGGCGAACCCGAGCACAAGGAGATGAGAAATGAAGAGCGTTTTAGAAACGTTTCCCGATCACACGGTGTACCATCTTCTGGGTTTCTCATGCATGTTTTCGATGTAGGAAGATGCCCTTGAACCTCGAGATTTGGGACCCCTGGGATGGGTACCACGCAGTATTTCTTTAAAGGGTCTGCGTTTTCTCTCCCAACCTCACCAAACCTCTCAGCCCCTGAGTGTCCACCCTTCTGTCTGAATCAGCTGTGGGTCTAGATATGGTCAATCCAGGTGGCATCACAGCCCCTGAACGAATTTTGTAAGAATTTCTCTCTCTTTCACTGTCTTTGTTTCACGGGTTTTTTAAAGTAAGTGATTTTTATAATGGGGTTTAGCTCCTTTTCACTGCTGTGTTTCTGCCGCTTTACACCCACTTGACTCACTTACAGAGAGATATCAATACATAGGTTTTAACATTCTTACTAGTCAGATATATTCTTGAGCGGTGAATAGGGGGTGTTGAGTCCAGTTCACTGAGCAAGGAGTAGGTCTTGTCTATTACATATTGGGTTTATGGAACGGTATCTGAGCTAATTTGAAACCCTTGTTTTATGCATCACCCCACCTCTCCGTTCCCGTTAAGCAGCCATAGTGTGTTTTCTAAACGTGTGACTCTATTCTGTTTTGTAATTCAGTTCAAGTGTAGCGGTTTTTCCATTCCCTCTAAAAGTGATATCTTCTGATAAGTATCTTTTTCTGTGTGACTTATTTCACTTAGAATCGTCGTACCTAAATCCACTCATCATGCTGCTACTAGCCTTATGAGGTTGATTTCATGGCTGAGTGATATTCCATTGTACATAAGGACCACAACTTCTTTATCCATTTTTCTCTTTCCTGGGATATTTAAGGTGTAACGAAGTGGAGGTTCTTGTCAACAGAGCAGCCCTAAACTTTGGGATGCCTGTGTCTTGCTGATTTTTAGTTTTCCCAATTTATACGCCCATGAGTGGAAGTGCCCTATGCTCCGTAAGCTGAGTTTTTTAGATGTTTCAGGACACACCGTACACTTCTCCAGAGTGGCTGTTGGCAATTTACATCCCGCCCATCAGCGTAGCAAGGCTCCCGTTTCTCCATGGCCTGTCCTGCATTTCTGGTTTTGACACTTTATTCAGCATGGCCCTTTTGACCGATGGGAAGCGAGACTTCTTTGTAGCGCTGATTTGCCTTTCCAGGTTGCTTGGTTGGCCAAAAAGGGCGTATGCGTTTTTTCCTGAATATATTCAGGAAAAAACGCATACGCCCTTTTTGGCCAAGGGCATCATTGTCGAGGTTTCGCCGCTTTTCCTGTGCTTTAAAGGCGATTCGAATCTACCTCCTGAAATCTGTTTCCTGCAATTCTGCCTTGCTTTCAAATCCTCTTCGTTGCCTTCCCTCAAAATATTTGTGGCCGAGAGTTATCATTTTTACCTCTGCAGGTTTGTGAATTGCAGTGCCCCTGAGCTCCATTTTTCAACTCGCTTTCTTGGGAGCTGGCCGCAAAAGCGCAGGATTGCTTCAGGCCCTATTCTGGTTCCGGGCGCAGGCTGAGCCTGTGGGTAATTCTTCTTCCTGATGGGAAAATAGAGTGAGCTGTGCCGGTCCCAACACCTAGAGCTAGTCTCTCATTGGTTCCCCCTCTTCCCGTTCATCCTCAGGACAAATTGCAACCTGTACGGAACAGGAGGTTAAAGGTGCTGATTCTCCAAGGAGGGAGATTGCTAGTAAAGCGGCTGGAATGGCGAACCCGAGCACAAGGAGATGAGAAATGAGGTGCGTTTTAGAAACGTTTCCCGATCACACGGTGTACCATCTTCTGGGTTTCTCATGCATGTTTTCGATGTAGGAAGATGCCCTTGAACCTGGAGATTTGGGAACCCTGGGATGAGTACCACGCAGTATTCCTTTAAAGGGTCTGCGTTTGCTCCCCCAACCTCACCAAACCTCTCAGCCCCTGAGTGTCCACCCTTATGTCTCAATCAGCTGTGGGTCTAGATATGGTCAATCCAGGTGGCATCACAGCCCCTGAACGAATTTTGTAAGAATTTCTCTCTCTTTCACTGTCTTTGTTTCACGGGTTTTTTAAAGTAATTGATTTTTTTTAAATATAAGCTAATTTTTTTTTAAGATTTCTTTAGTGATTGATTGATTGATTGATTGCTATGTTGGGTCTTCGTTTCTGTGCTAGGGCTTTCTCCAGTTGTGGCAAGTGGGGGCCACTCTTCATCGCGGTGAGCGGGCCTCTCACTATTGTGGCCTCTCTTGTGGCGGAGCACAGGCTCCAGACGCGCAGGCTCAGTAGTTGTGGCTCACGGGCCTAGTTGCTCCACGGCATGTGGGATCTTCCCAGACCAGGGCTCGAACCCGTGTTTCCTGCATTAGCAGGCAGATTCTCAACCACTGCGCAACCAGGGAAGCCCAGTAATTGATTTTTATAATGGGGTTTAGCTGCTTTTCACTGCTGTGTTTATGCCGCTTTACATCCACATGTCTCACTTACAGAGAGATATCAATACATAGGTTTTAAGATTCTTACTAGTCAGATATATTCTACGGCGGTGAATAGGGGATGTTGAGTCCAGTTCACTGAGCAAGGAGTAGGTCTTGTCTATTACATATTGGGTTTATGGAACGGAATCTGAGCTAATTTCAAACCCTTGTTTTATGCATCACCCCACCTCTCCTTTCCCGTTAAGCAGCCATAGTGTGTGTTCTAAACGTGTGACTCTTCTGTTTTGTAATTCAGTTCAAGTGTAGCGGTTTTTACATTCCCTCTAAAAGTGATATCTTAGGATCAGTGTCTTTTTCTGTGTGCCTTATTTCACTTAGAATCGTCGTAGCTAAATCCACTCATCATGCTGCTACTAGCCTTATGACGTTGATTTCATGGCTGAGTGATATTCCATTGTACATAAGGACCACAACTTCTTTATCCATTTTTCTCTTTCCTGGGATATTTAAGGTGAAATGAAGTGGAGGCTCTTGTCAATAGGGCAGCCCTAAACTTTGGGGTGCCTGTGTCTTGCTGATTTTTAGTTTTCCCAATTTATACGCCCAGGAGTGGAAGTGCCCTATGCTCTGTAAGCTGAGTTTTTTAGATGTTTCAGGACACACCGTACACTTCTCCAGAGTGGCTGTTGGCAATTTACATCCCGCCCATCAGCGTAGCAAGGCTCCCGTTTCTCCATGGCCTGTCCTGCATTTCTGGTTTTGACACTTTATTCAGCATGGCCCTTTTGACCGATGGGAAGCGAGACTTCTTTGTAGCGCTGATTTGCCTTTCCAGGTTGCTTGGTTGGCCAAAAAGGGCGTATGCGTTTTTTCCTGAATATATTCAGGAAAAAACGCATACGCCCTTTTTGGCCAAGGGCATCATTGTCGAGGTTTCGCCGCTTTTCCTGTGCTTTAAAGGCGATTCGAATCTACCTCCTGAAATCTGTTTCCTGCAATTCTGCCTTGCTTTCAAATCCTCTTCGTTGCCTTCCCTCAAAATATTTGTGGCCGAGAGTTATCATTTTTAACTCTGCAGGTTTGTGAATTGCAGTGCCCCTGAGCTCCATTTTTCAACTCGCTTTCTTGGGAGCTGGCCGCAAAAGCGCAGGATTGCTTCAGGCCCTATTCTGGGTCCGGGCGCAGGCTGAGCCTGTGGTTAATTCTTCTTCCTGATGGGAAAATAGAGTGAGCTGTGCCTGTCCCAAAACCTAGAGCTAGTCTCTCATTGGTTCCCCCTCTTCCCGTTCATCCTCAGGACAAATTGCAACCTGTACGGAACAGGAGGTTAAAGGTCCTGATTCTCCAAGGAGGGAGATTGCTAGTAAAGCGGCTGGAATGGCGAACCCGAGCACAAGGAGATGAGAAATGAAGAGCGTTTTAGAAACGTTTCCCGATCACACGGTGTACCATCTTCTGGGTTTCTCATGCATGTTTTCGATGTAGGAAGATGCCCTTGAACCTCGAGATTTGGGACCCCTGGGATGGGTACCACGCAGTATTTCTTTAAAGGGTCTGCGTTTTCTCTCCCAACCTCACCAAACCTCTCAGCCCCTGAGTGTCCACCCTTATGTCTGAATCAGCTGTGGGTCTAGATATGGTCAATCCAGGTGGCATCACAGCCCCTGAACGAATTTTGTAAGAATTTCTCTCTCTTTCACTGTCTTTGTTTCACGGGTTTTTTAAAGTAAGTGATTTTTATAATGGGGTTTAGCTCCTTTTCACTGCTGTGTTTCTGCCGCTTTACACCCACTTGACTCACTTACAGAGAGATATCAATACATAGGTTTTAACATTCTTATTAGTCAGATATATTCTTGGGTGGTGAATAGGGGGTGTTGAGTCCAGTTCACTGAGCAAGGAGTAGGTCTTGTCTATTACATATTGGGTTTATGGAACGGTATCTGAGCTAATTTGAAACCCTTGTTTTATGCATCACCCCACCTCTCCTTTCCCGTTAAGCAGCCATAGTGTGTTTTCTAAACGTGTGACTCTATTCTGTTTTGTAATTCAGTTCAAGTGTAGCGGTTCTTCCATTCCCTCTATAAGTGATATCTTATGATAAGTGTCTTTTTCTGTGTGCCTTATTTCACTTAGAATCGTCGTAGCTAAATCCACTCATCATGCTGCTACTAGCCTTATGAGGTTGATTTCATGGCTGAGTGATATTCCATTGTACATAAGGACCACAACTTCTTTATCCATTTTTCTCTTTCCTGGGATATTTAAGGTGTAACGAAGTGGAGGTTCTTGTCAACAGGGAAGCCCTAAACTTTGGGGTGCCTGTGTCTTGCTGATTTTTAGTTTTCCCAATTTATACGCCCATGAGTGGAAGTGCCCTATGCTCTGTAAGCTGAGTTTTTTAGATGTTTCAGGACACACCGTACACTTCTCCAGAGTGGCTGTTGGCAATTTACATCCCGCCCATCAGCGTAGCAAGGCTCCCGTTTCTCCATGGCCTGTCCTGCATTTCTGGTTTTGCAACTTTATTCAGCATGGCCCTTTTGACCGATGGGAAGCGAGACTTCTTTGTAGCGCTGATTTGCCTTTCCAGGTTGCTTGGTTGGCCAAAAAGGGCGTATGCGTTTTTTCCTGTATATATTCAGGAAAAAACGCATACGCCCTTTTTGGCCAAGGGCATCATTGTCGAGGTTTCGCCGCTTTTCCTGTGCTTTAAAGGCGATTCGAATCTACCTCCTGAAATCTGTTTCCTGCAATTCTGCCTTGCTTTCAAATCCTCTTCGTTGCCTTCCCTCAAAATATTTGTGGCCGAGAGTTATCATTTTTAACTCTGCAGGTTTGTGAATTGCAGTGCCCCTGAGCTCCATTTTTCAACTCGCTTTCTTGGGAGCTGGCCGCAAAAGCGCAGGATTGCTTCAGGCCCTATTCTGGTTCCGGGCGCAGGCTGAGCCTGTGGTTAATTCTTCTTCCTGATGGGAAAATAGAGTGAGCTGTGCCTGTCCCAAAACCTAGAGCTAGTCTCTCATTGGTTCCCCCTCTTCCCGTTCATCCTCAGGACAAATTGCAACCTGTACGGAACAGGAGGTTAAAGGTCCTGATTCTCCAAGGAGGGACATTGCTAGTAAAGCGGCTGGAATGGCGAACCCGAGCACAAGGAGATGAGAAATGAGGTGCGTTTTAGAAACGTTTCCCGATCACACGGTGTACCATCTTCTGGGTTTCTCATGCATGTATTCGATGTAGGAAGATGCCCTTGAACCTGGAGATTTGGGACCCCTGGGATGAGTACCACGCAGTATTCCTTTAAATGGTCTGCGTTTGCTCCCCCAACCTCACCAAACCTCTCAGCCCCTGAGTGTCCACCCTTATGTCTCAATCAGCTGTGGGTCTAGATATGGTCAATCCAGGTGGCATCACAGCCCCTGAACGAATTTTGTAAGAATTTCTCTCTCTTTCACTGTCTTTGTTTCACGGGTTTTTTAAAGTAAGTGATTTTTATAATGGGGTTTAGCTCCTTTTCACTGCTGTGTTTCTGCCGCTTTACACCCACTTGACTCACTTACAGAGAGATATCAATACATAGGTTTTAACATTCTTATTAGTCAGATATATTCTTGGGTGGTGAATAGGGGGTGTTGAGTCCAGTTCACTGAGCAAGGAGTAGGTCTTGTCTATTACATATTGGGTTTATGGAACGGTATCTGAGCTAATTTGAAACCCTTGTTTTATGCATCACCCCACCTCTCCGTTCCCGTTAAGCAGCCATAGTGTGTTTTCTAAACGTGTGACTCTATTCTGTTTTGTAATTCAGTTCAAGTGTAGCAGTTTTTCCATTCCCTCTATAAGTGATATCTTATGATAAGTGTCTTTTTCTGTGTGCCTTATTTCACTTAGAATCGTCGTAGCTAAATCCACTCATCATGCTGCTACTAGCCTTATGACGTTGATTTCATGGCTGAGTGATATTCCATTGTACATAAGGACCACAACTTCTTTATCCATTTTTCTCTTTCCTGGGATATTTAAGGTGAAATGAAGTGGAGGCTCTTGTCAACAGGGCAGCCCTAAACTTTGGGGTGCCTGTGTCTTGCTGATTTTTAGTTTTCCCAATTTATACGCCCATGAGTGGAAGTGCCCTATGCTCTGTAAGCTGAGTTTTTTAGATGTTTCAGGACACACCGTACACTTCTCGAGAGTGGCTGTTGGCAATTTACATCCCGCCCATCAGCGTAGCAAGGCTCCCGTTTCTCCATGGCCTGTCCTGCATTTCTGGTTTTGACACTTTATTCAGCATGGCCCTTTTGACCGATGGGAAGCGAGACTTCTTTGTAGCGCTGATTTGCCTTTCCAGGTTGCTTGGTTGGCCAAAAAGGGCGTATGCGTTTTTTCCTGAATATATTCAGGAAAAAACGCATACGCCCTTTTTGGCCAAGGGCATCATTGTCGAGGTTTCGCCGCTTTTCCTGTGCTTTAAAGGCGATTCGAATCTACCTCCTGAAATCTGTTTCCTGCAATTCTGCCTTGCTTTCAAATCCTCTTCGTTGCCTTCCCTCAAAATATTTGTGGCCGAGAGTTATCATTTATAACTCTGCAGGTTTGTGAATTGCAGTGCCCCTGAGCTCCATTTTTCAACTCGCTTTCTTGGGAGCTGGCCGCAAAAGCGCAGGATTGCTTCAGGCCCTATTCTGGTTCCGGGCGCAGGCTGAGCCTGTGGTTAATTCTTCTTCCTGATGGGAAAATAGAGTGAGCTGTGCCTGTCCCAACACCTAGAGCTAGTCTCTCATTGGTTCCCCCTCTTCCCGTTCATCCTCAGGACAAATTGCAACCTGTACGGAACAGGAGGTTAAAGGTGCTGATTCTCCAAGGAGGGAGATTGCTAGTAAAGCGGCTGGAATGGCGAACCCGAGCACAAGGAGATGAGAAATGAGGTGCGTTTTAGAAACGTTTCCCGATCATACGGTATACCATCTTCTGGGTTTCTCATGCATGTTTTCGATGTAGGAAGATGCCCTTGAACCTGGAGATTTGGGACCCCTGGGATGAGTACCACGCAGTATTCCTTTAAATGGTCTGCGTTTGCTCCCCCAACTTCACCAAACCTCTCAGCCCCTGAGTGTCCACCCTTATGTCTCAATCAGCTGTGGGTCTAGATATGGTCAATCCAGGTGGCATCACAGCCCCTGAACGAATTTGGTAAGAATTTCTCTCTCTTTCACTGTCTTTGTTTCACGGGTTTTTTAAAGTAATTGATTTTTTTTTTAAATATAAGCTAATTTTTTTTAAGATTTCTTTAGTGATTGATTGATTGATTGATTGCTATGTTGGGTCTTCGTTTCTGTGCTAGGGCTTTCTCCAGTTGTGGCAAGTGGGGGCCACTCTTCATCGCGGTGAGCGGGCCTCTCACTATTGTGGCCTCTCTTGTGGCGGAGCACAGGCTCCAGACGCGCAGGCTCAGTAGTTGTGGCTCACGGGCCTAGTTGCTCCACGGCATGTGGGATCTTCCCAGACCAGGGCTCGAACCCGTGTTTCCTGCATTAGCAGGCAGATTCTCAACCACTGCGCAACCAGGGAAGCCCAGTAATTGATTTTTATAATGGGGTTTAGCTGCTTTTCACTGCTGTGTTTATGCCGCTTTACATCCACATGTCTCACTTACAGAGAGATATCAATACATAGGTTTTAAGATTCTTACTAGTCAGATATATGCTACGGCGGTGAATAGGGGATGTTGAGTCCAGTTCACTGAGCAAGGAGTAGGTCTTGTCTATTACATATTGGGTTTATGGAACGGAATCTGAGCTAATTTCAAACCCTTGTTTTATGCATCACCCCACCTCTCCTTTCCCGTTAAGCAGCCATAGTGTGTGTTCTAAACGTGTGACTCTGTTCTGTTTTGTAATTCAGTTCAAGTGTAGCGGTTTTTACATTCCCTCTAAAAGTGATATCTTAGGATCAGTGTCTTTTTCTGTGTGCCTTATTTCACTTAGAATCGTCGTAGCTAAATCCACTCATCATGCTGCTACTAGCCTTATGACGTTGATTTCATGGCTGAGTGATATTCCATTGTACATAAGGACCACAACTTCTTTATCCATTTTTCTCTTTCCTGGGATATTTAAGGTGAAATGAAGTGGAGGCTCTTGTCAATAGGGCAGCCCTAAACTTTGGGGTGCCTGTGTCTTGCTGATTTTTAGTTTTCCCAATTTATACGCCCAGGAGTGGAAGTGCCCTATGCTCTGTAAGCTGAGTTTTTTAGATGTTTCAGGACACACCGTACACTTCTCCAGAGTGGCTGTTGGCAATTTACATCCCGCCCATCAGCGTAGCAAGGCTCCCGTTTCTCCATGGCCTGTCCTGCATTTCTGGTTTTGACACTTTATTCAGCATGGCCCTTTTGACCGATGGGAAGCGAGACTTCTTTGTAGCGCTGATTTGCCTTTCCAGGTTGCTTGGTTGGCCAAAAAGGGCGTATGCGTTTTTTCCTGAATATATTCAGGAAAAAACGCATACGCCCTTTTTGGCCAAGGGCATCATTGTCGAGGTTTCGCCGCTTTTCCTGTGCTTTAAAGGCGATTCGAATCTACCTCCTGAAATCTGTTTCCTGCAATTCTGCCTTGCTTTCAAATCCTCTTCGTTGCCTTCCCTCAAAATATTTGTGGCCGAGAGTTATCATTTTTAACTCTGCAGGTTTGTGAATTGCAGTGCCCCTGAGCTCCATTTTTCAACTCGCTTTCTTGGGAGCTGGCCGCAAAAGCGCAGGATTGCTTCAGGCCCTATTCTGGTTCCGGGCGCAGGCTGAGCCTGTGGGTAATTCTTCTTCCTGATGGGAAAATAGAGTGAGCTGTGCCTGTCCCAAAACCTAGAGCTAGTCTCTCATTGGTTCCCCCTCTTCCCGTTCATCCTCAGGACAAATTGCAACCTGTACGGAACAGGAGGTTAAAGGTCCTGATTCTCCAAGGAGGGACATTGCTAGTAAAGCGGCTGGAATGGCGAACCCGAGCACAAGGAGATGAGAAATGAGGTGCGTTTTAGAAACGTTTCCCGATCACACGGTGTACCATCTTCTGGGTTTCTCATGCATGTATTCGATGTAGGAAGATGCCCTTGAACCTGGAGATTTGGGACCCCTGGGATGAGTACCACGCAGTATTCCTTTAAATGGTCTGCGTTTGCTCCCCCAACCTCACCAAACCTCTCAGCCCCTGAGTGTCCACCCTTATGTCTCAATCAGCTGTGGGTCTAGATATGGTCAATCCAGGTGGCATCACAGCCCCTGAACGAATTTTGTAAGAATTTCTCTCTCTTTCACTGTCTTTGTTTTACGGGTTTTTTAAAGTAAGTGATTTTTATAATGGGGTTTAGCTCCTTTTCACTGCTGTGTTTCTGCCGCTTTACACCCACTTGACTCACTTACAGAGAGATATCAATACATAGGTTTTAACATTCTTATTAGTCAGATATATTCTTGGGTGGTGAATAGGGGGTGTTGAGTCCAGTTCACTGAGCAAGGAGTAGGTCTTGTCTATTACATATTGGGTTTATGGAACGGTATCTGAGCTAATTTGAAACCCTTGTTTTATGCATCACCCCACCTCTCCGTTCCCGTTAAGCAGCCATAGTGTGTTTTCTAAACGTGTGACTCTATTCTGTTTTGTAATTCACTTCAAGTGTAGCAGTTTTTCCATTCCCTCTATAAGTGATATCTTATGATAAGTGTCTTTTTCTGTGTGCCTTATTTCACTTAGAATCGTCGTAGCTAAATCCACTCATCATGCTGCTACTAGCCTTATGACGTTGATTTCATGGCTGAGTGATATTCCATTGTACATAAGGACCACAACTTCTTTATCCATTTTTCTCTTTCCTGGGATATTTAAGGTGAAATGAAGTGGAGGCTCTTGTCAACAGGGCAGCCCTAAACTTTGGGGTGCCTGTGTCTTGCTGATTTTTAGTTTTCCCAATTTATACGCCCATGAGTGGAAGTGCCCTATGCTCTGTAAGCTGAGTTTTTTAGATGTTTCAGGACACACCGTACACTTCTCCAGAGTGGCTGTTGGCAATTTCCATCCCGCCCATCAGCGTAGCAAGGCTCCCGTTTCTCCATGGCCTGTCCTGCATTTCTGGTTTTGACACTTTATTCAGCATGGCCCTTTTGACCGATGGGAAGCGAGACTTCTTTGTAGCGCTGATTTGCCTTTCCAGGTTGCTTGGTTGGCCAAAAAGGGCGTATGCGTTTTTTCCTGAATATATTCAGGAAAAAACGCATACGCCCTTTTTGGCCAAGGGCATCATTGTCGAGGTTTCGCCGCTTTTCCTGTGCTTTAAAGGCGATTCGAATCTACCTCCTGAAATCTGTTTCCTGCAATTCTGCCTTGCTTTCAAATCCTCTTCGTTGCCTTCCCTCAAAATATTTGTGGCCGAGAGTTATCATTTTTAACTCTGCAGGTTTGTGAATTGCAGTGCCCCTGAGCTCCATTTTTCAACTCGCTTTCTTGGGAGCTGGCCGCAAAAGCGCAGGATTGCTTCAGGCCCTATTCTGGTTCCGGGCGCAGGCTGAGCCTGTGGTTAATTCTTCTTCCTGATGGGAAAATAGAGTGAGCTGTGCCTGTCCCAAAACCTAGAGCTAGTCTCTCATTGGTTCCCCCTCTTCCCGTTCATCCTCAGGACAAATTGCAAGCTGTACGGAACAGGAGGTTAAAGGTCCTGATTCTCCAAGGAGGGACATTGCTAGTAAAGCGGCTGGAATGGCGAACCCGAGCACAAGGAGATGAGAAATGAGGTGCATTTTAGAAACGTTTCCCGATCACACGGTGTACCATCTTCTGGGTTTCTCATGCATGTATTCGATGTAGGAAGATGCCCTTGAACCTGGAGATTTGGGACCCCTGGGATGAGTACCACGCAGTATTCCTTTAAATGGTCTGCGTTTGCTCCCCCAACCTCACCAAACCTCTCAGCCCCTGAGTGTCCACCCTTATGTCTCAATCAGCTGTGGGTCTAGATATGGTCAATCCAGGTGGCATCACAGCCCCTGAACGAATTTTGTAAGAATTTCTCTCTCTTTCACTGTCTTTGTTTCACGGGTTTTTTAAAGTAAGTGATTTTTATAATGGGGTTTAGCTCCTTTTCACTGCTGTGTTTCTGCCGCTTTACACCCACTTGACTCACTTACAGAGAGATATCAATACATAGGTTTTAACATTCTTATTAGTCAGA
Source organism: Balaenoptera acutorostrata (assembly GCF_949987535.1). Classification (NCBI taxonomy): domain Eukaryota; kingdom Metazoa; phylum Chordata; class Mammalia; order Artiodactyla; family Balaenopteridae; genus Balaenoptera; species Balaenoptera acutorostrata. The sequence goes on from NW_026646510.1 coordinate 344,931, forward strand.
TATATTCTTGGGTGGTGAATAGGGGGTGTTGAGTCCAGTTCACTGAGCAAGGAGTAGGTCTTGTCTATTACATATTGGGTTTATGGAACGGTATCTGAGCTAATTTGAAACCCTTGTTTTATGCATCACCCCACCTCTCCGTTCCCGTTAAGCAGCCATAGTGTGTTTTCTAAACGTGTGACTCTATTCTGTTTTGTAATTCAGTTCAAGTGTAGCAGTTTTTCCATTCCCTCTATAAGTGATATCTTATGATAAGTGTCTTTTTCTGTGTGCCTTATTTCACTTAGAATCGTCGTAGCTAAATCCACTCATCATGCTGCTACTAGCCTTATGACGTTGATTTCATGGCTGAGTGATATTCCATTGTACATAAGGACCACAACTTCTTTATCCATTTTTCTCTTTCCTGGGATATTTAAGGTGAAATGAAGTGGAGGCTCTTGTCAACAGGGCAGCCCTAAACTTTGGGGTGCCTGTGTCTTGCTGATTTTTAGTTTTCCCAATTTATACGCCCATGAGTGGAAGTGCCCTATGCTCTGTAAGCTGAGTTTTTTAGATGTTTCAGGACACACCGTACACTTCTCGAGAGTGGCTGTTGGCAATTTACATCCCGCCCATCAGCGTAGCAAGGCTCCCGTTTCTCCATGGCCTGTCCTGCATTTCTGGTTTTGACACTTTATTCAGCATGGCCCTTTTGACCGATGGGAAGCGAGACTTCTTTGTAGCGCTGATTTGCCTTTCCAGGTTGCTTGGTTGGCCAAAAAGGGCGTATGCGTTTTTTCCTGAATATATTCAGGAAAAAACGCATACGCCCTTTTTGGCCAAGGGCATCATTGTCGAGGTTTCGCCGCTTTTCCTGTGCTTTAAAGGCGATTCGAATCTACCTCCTGAAATCTGTTTCCTGCAATTCTGCCTTGCTTTCAAATCCTCTTCGTTGCCTTCCCTCAAAATATTTGTGGCCGAGAGTTATCATTTATAACTCTGCAGGTTTGTGAATTGCAGTGCCCCTGAGCTCCATTTTTCAACTCGCTTTCTTGGGAGCTGGCCGCAAAAGCGCAGGATTGCTTCAGGCCCTATTCTGGTTCCGGGCGCAGGCTGAGCCTGTGGTTAATTCTTCTTCCTGATGGGAAAATAGAGTGAGCTGTGCCTGTCCCAACACCTAGAGCTAGTCTCTCATTGGTTCCCCCTCTTCCCGTTCATCCTCAGGACAAATTGCAACCTGTACGGAACAGGAGGTTAAAGGTGCTGATTCTCCAAGGAGGGAGATTGCTAGTAAAGCGGCTGGAATGGCGAACCCGAGCACAAGGAGATGAGAAATGAGGTGCGTTTTAGAAACGTTTCCCGATCACACGGTATACCATCTTCTGGGTTTCTCATGCATGTTTTCGATGTAGGAAGATGCCCTTGAACCTGGAGATTTGGGACCCCTGGGATGAGTACCACGCAGTATTCCTTTAAATGGTCTGCGTTTGCTCCCCCAACTTCACCAAACCTCTCAGCCCCTGAGTGTCCACCCTTATGTCTCAATCAGCTGTGGGTCTAGATATGGTCAATCCAGGTGGCATCACAGCCCCTGAACGAATTTTGTAAGAATTTCTCTCTCTTTCACTGTCTTTGTTTCACGGGTTTTTTAAAGTAAGTGATTTTTATAATGGGGTTTAGCTCCTTTTCACTGCTGTGTTTCTGCCGCTTTACACCCACTTGACTCACTTACAGAGAGATATCAATACATAGGTTTTAACATTCTTATTAGTCAGATATATTCTTGGGTGGTGAATAGGGGGTGTTGAGTCCAGTTCACTGAGCAAGGAGTAGGTCTTGTCTATTACATATTGGGTTTATGGAACGGTATCTGAGCTAATTTGAAACCCTTGTTTTATGCATCACCCCACCTCTCCGTTCCCGTTAAGCAGCCATAGTGTGTTTTCTAAACGTGTGACTCTATTCTGTTTTGTAATTCAGTTCAAGAGTAGCGGTTTTTCCATTCCCTCTATAAGTGATATCTTATGATAAGTGTCTTTTTCTGTGTGCCTTATTTCACTTAGAATCGTCGTAGCTAAATCCACTCATCATGCTGCTACTAGCCTTATGACGTTGATTTCATGGCTGAGTGATATTCCATTGTACATAAGGACCACAACTTCTTTATCCATTTTTCTCTTTCCTGGGATATTTAAGGTGTAACGAAGTGGAGGTTCTTGTCAACAGGGAAGCCCTAAACTTTGGGGTGCCTGTGTCTTGCTGATTTTTAGTTTTCCCAATTTATACGCCCATGAGTGGAAGTGCCCTATGCTCTGTAAGCTGAGTTTTTTAGATGTTTCAGGACACACCGTACACTTCTCCAGAGTGGCTGTTGGCAATTTACATCCCGCCCATCAGCGTAGCAAGGCTCCCGTTTCTCCATGGCCTGTCCTGCATTTCTGGTTTTGACACTTTATTCAGCATGGCCCTTTTGACCGATGGGAAGCGAGACTTCTTTGTAGCGCTGATTTGCCTTTCCAGGTTGCTTGGTTGGCCAAAAAGGGCGTATGCGTTTTTTCCTGAATATATTCAGGAAAAAACGCATACGCCCTTTTAGGCCAAGGGCATCATTGTCGAGGTTTCGCCGCTTTTCCTGTGCTTTAAAGGCGATTCGAATCTACCTCCTGAAATCTGTTTCCTGCAATTCTGCCTTGCTTTCAAATCCTCTTCGTTGCCTTCCCTCAAAATATTTGTGGCCGAGAGTTATCATTTTTAACTCTGCAGGTTTGTGAATTGCAGTGCCCCTGAGCTCCATTTTTCAACTCGCTTTCTTGGGAGCTGGCCGCAAAAGCGCAGGATTGCTTCAGGCCCTATTCTGGTTCCGGGCGCAGGCTGAGCCTGTGGTTAATTCTTCTTCCTGATGGGAAAATAGAGTGAGCTGTGCCTGTCCCAAAACCTAGAGCTAGTCTCTCATTGGTTCCCCCTCTTCCCGTTCATCCTCAGGACAAATTGCAACCTGTACGGAACAGGAGGTTAAAGGTCCTGATTCTCCAAGGAGGGAGATTGCTAGTAAAGCGGCTGGAATGGCGAACCCGAGCACAAGGAGATGAGAAATGAAGAGCGTTTTAGAAACGTTTCCCGATCACACGGTGTACCATCTTCTGAGTTTCTCATGCATGTTTTCGATGTAGGAAGATGCCCTTGAACCTCGAGATTTGGGACCCCTGGGATGGGTACCACGCAGTATTTCTTTAAAGTGTCTGCGTTTTCTCTCCCAACCTCACCAAACCTCTCAGCCCCTGAGTGTCCACCCTTATGTCTGAATCAGCTGTGGGTCTAGATATGGTCAATCCAGGTGGCATCACAGCCCCTGAACGAATTTTGTAAGAATTTCTCTCTCTTTCACTGTCTTTGTTTCACGGGTTTTTTAAAGTAAGTGATTTTTATAATGGGGTTTAGCTCCTTTTCACTGCTGTGTTTCTGCCGCTTTACACCCACTTGACTCACTTACAGAGAGATATCAATACATAGGTTTTAACATTCTTATTAGTCAGATATATTCTTGGGTGGTGAATAGGGGGTGTTGAGTCCAGTTCACTGAGCAAGGAGTAGGTCTTGTCTATTACATATTGGGTTTATGGAACGGTATCTGAGCTAATTTGAAACCCTTGTTTTATGCATCACCCCACCTCTCCGTTCCCGTTAAGCAGCCATAGTGTGTTTTCTAAACGTGTGACTCTATTCTGTTTTGTAATTCAGTTCAAGTGTAGCGGTTCTTCCATTCCCTCTATAAGTGATATCTTATGATAAGTGTCTTTTTCTGTGTGCCTTATTTCACTTAGAATCGTCGTAGCTAAATCCACTCATCATGCTGCTACTAGCCTTATGACGTTGATTTCATGGCTGAGTGATATTCCATTGTACATAAGGACCACAACTTCTTTATCCATTTTTCTCTTTCCTGGGATATTTAAGGTGTAACGAAGTGGAGGTTCTTGTCAACAGGGAAGCCCTAAACTTTGGGGTGCCTGTGTCTTGCTGATTTTTAGTTTTCCTAATTTATACGCCCATGAGTGGAAGTGCCCTATGCTCTGTATGCTGAGTTTTTTAGATGTTTCAGGACACACCGTACACTTCTCCAGAGTGGCTGTTGGCAATTTACATCCCGCCCATCAGCGTAGCAAGGCTCCCGTTTCTCCATGGCCTGTCCTGCATTTCTGGTTTTGACACTTTATTCAGCATGGCCCTTTTGACCGATGGGAAGCGAGACTTCTTTGTAGCGCTGATTTGCCTTTCCAGGTTGCTTGGTTGGCCAAAAAGGGCGTATGCGTTTTTTCCTGAATATATTCAGGAAAAAACGCATACGCCCTTTTTGGCCAAGGGCATCATTGTCGAGGTTTCGCCGCTTTTCCTGTGCTTTAAAGGCGATTCGAATCTACCTCCTGAAATCTGTTTCCTGCAATTCTGCCTTGCTTTCAAATCCTCTTCGTTGCCTTCCCTCAAAATATTTGTGGCCGAGAGTTATCATTTTTACCTCTGCAGGTTTGTGAATTGCAGTGCCCCTGAGCTCCATTTTTCAACTCGCTTTCTTGAAGGCTGGCCGCAAAAGCGCAGGATTGCTTCAGGCCCTATTCTGGTTCCGGGCGCAGGCTGAGCCTGTGGTTAATTCTTCTTCCTGATGGGAAAATAGAGTGAGCTGTGCCTGTCCCAACACCTAGAGCTAGTCTCTCATTGGTTCCCCCTCTTCCCGTTCATCCTCAGGACAAATTGCAACCTGTACGGAACAGGAGGTTAAAGGTGCTGATTCTCCAAGGAGGGAGATTGCTAGTAAAGCGGCTGGAATGGCGAACCCGAGCACAAGGAGATGAGAAATGAGGTGCGTTTTAGAAACGTTTCCCGATCACACGGTGTACCATCTTCTGGGTTTCTCATGCATGTTTTCGATGTAGGAAGATGCCCTTGAACCTGGAGATTTGGGACCCCTGGGATGAGTACCACGCAGTATTTCTTTAAAGGGTCTGCGTTTGCTCCCCCAACCTCACCAAACCTCTCAGCCCCTGAGTGTCCACCGTTATGTCTCAATCACCTGTGGGTCTAGATATGGTCAATCCAGGTGGCATCACAGCCCCTGAACGAATTTTGTAAGAATTTCTCTCTCTTTCACTGTCTTTGTTTCACGGGTTTTTTAAAGTAATTGATTTTTTTTTTAAATATAAGCTAATTTTTTTTAAGATTTCTTTAGTGATTGATTGATTGATTGATTGCTATGTTGGGTCTTCGTTTCTGTGCTAGGGCTTTCTCCAGTTGTGGCAAGTGGGGGCCACTCTTCATCGCGGTGCGCGGGCCTCTCACTATTGTGGCCTCTCTTGTGGCGGAGCACAGGCTCCAGACGCGCAGGCTCAGTAGTTGTGGCTCACGGGCCTAGTTGCTCCACGGCATGTGGGATCTTCCCAGACCAGGGCTCGAACCCGTGTTTCCTGCATTAGCAGGCAGATTCTCAACCACTGCGCAACCAGGGAAGCCCAGTAATTGATTTTTATAATGGGGTTTAGCTGCTTTTCACTGCTGTGTTTCTGCCGCTTTACATCCACATGTCTCACTTACAGAGAGATATCAATACATAGGTTTTAAGATTCTTACTAGTCAGATATATTCTACGGCGGTGAATAGGGGATGTTGAGTCCAGTTCACTGAGCAAGGAGTAGGTCTTGTCTATTACATATTGGGTTTATGGAACGGAATCTGAGCTAATTTCAAACCCTTGTTTTATGCATCACCCCACCTCTCCTTTCCCGTTAAGCAGCCATAGTGTGTGTTCTAAACGTGTGACTCTGTTCTGTTTTGTAATTCAGTTCAAGTGTAGCGGTTTTTACATTCCCTCTAAAAGTGATATCTTAGGATCAGTGTCTTTTTCTGTGTGCCTTATTTCACTTAGAATCGTCGTAGCTAAATCCACTCATCATGCTGCTACTAGCCTTATGACGTTGATTTCATGGTTGAGTGATATTCCATTGTACATAAGTACCACAACTTCTTTATCCATTTTTCTCTTTCCTGGGATATTTAAGGTGTAACGAAGTGGAGGTTCTTGTCAACAGAGCAGCCCTAAACTTTGGGATGCCTGTGTCTTGCTGATTTTTAGTTTTCCCAATTTATACGCCCATGAGTGGAAGTGCCCTATGCTCTTTAAGCTGAGTTTTTTAGATGTTTCAGGACACACCGTACACTTCTCCAGAGTGGCTGTTGGCAATTTACATCCCGCCCATCAGCGTAGCAAGGCTCCCGTCTCTCCATGGCCTGTCCTGCATTTCTGGTTTTGACACTTTATTCAGCATGGCCCTTTTGACCGATGGGAAGCGAGACTTCTTTGTAGCGCTGATTTGCCTTTCCAGGTTGCTTGGTTGGCCAAAAAGGGCGTATGCGTTTTTTCCTGAATATATTCAGGAAAAAACGCATACGCCCTTTTTGGCCAAGGGCATCATTGTCGAGGTTTCGCCGCTTTTCCTGTGCTTTAAAGGCGATTCGAATCTACCTCCTGAAATCTGTTTCCTGCAATTCTGCCTTGCTTTCAGATCCTCTTCGTTGCCTTCCCTCAAAATATTTGTGGCCGAGAGTTATCATTTTTACCTCTGCAGGTTTGTGAATTGCAGTGCCCCTGAGCTCCATTTTTCAACTCGCTTTCTTGAAGGCTGGCCGCAAAAGCGCAGGATTGCTTCAGGCCCTATTCTGGTTCCGGGCGCAGGCTGAGCCTGTGGTTAATTCTTCTTCCTGATGGGAAAATAGAGTGAGCTGTGCCTGTCCCAACACCTAGAGCTAGTCTCTCATTGGTTCCCCCTCTTCCCGTTCATCCTCTGGACAAATTGCAACCTGTACGGAACAGGAGGTTAAAGGTGCTGATTCTCCAAGGAGGGAGATTGCTAGTAGAGCGGCTGGAATGGCGAACCCGAGCACAAGGAGATGAGAAATGACGTGCGTTTTAGAAACCTTTCCCGATCACATGGTGTACCATCTTCTGGGTTTCTCATGCATGTTTTCGATGTAGGAAGATGCCCTTGAACCTGGAGATTTGGGACCCATGGGATGGGTACCACGCAGTATTCCTTTAAAGG